>NC_136903.1:20530392-20962892 GCF_949606895.1 Notothenia rossii
TGTTACTAGACTACAAAGCATTAGCCAAAAGCTCCTGCAGCAGAAACCTATCTGTTAGTGCTATAGCCAAATTTAAGGAAGAGATTCCACCAATACTTAACTCGATAGCATGTCTGCATGTAGGGGAGGAAACTTATACAAAATGTACACCACCCCAAATTGATCATGTTGTTGATAGTGCTACAGATGCGCTGCGAATAAAATTAGACTCTGTTGCTCCTTTGAAAAAGAAGAAAATAAAAAAACATAGATTAGCTCCATGGCATAATGCCGAAACCCGCAAAATAAAGCAAAAGTCGAGACAACTTGAAAGGATATGGCGTTCCACTAAACTTGAAGAATCTCGTTTAATTTGGCAAATTACACTCAATGAATATAAGAAAGCACTGTGTAAAGCGAGAGCAGCATACTACTCTTCATTAATAGATGAGAATAAGAATAATGCAAGATTTCTTTTCAGCACTGTAGCCAGGCTGACAGAGAGCCACAGCTCGACTGAGCCTTCTATTCCCATAGCACTCAGTAGTAATGATTTTATGTGCTTTTTTAACGATAAAATTGTTACTCTTAGAAACAAAATCAATGACCTCTTGCCTTTAACCAGTATAGTGTTATCAACAGCTCCCGGAAACGTAAGTTCTAATATTACACTAGATAGTAAACTAGAATGCTTTTCAGCCATAAACCTTGAACAATTAAATTCAATGATTCTCTCTTCTAAACCATCAACGTGTATCTTAGACCCGATTCCAACTAAGCTGTTAAAATAAGTTTTTCCATTAATTAGCACTTCTTTATTAAATATTATGAATATGTCTTTATTATCAGGCTATGTTCCACAATTATACAAAGTAGCAGTGATAAAACCGCTTCTTAAAAAGCACAACCTCGATCCAGAGGTTTTAGCCAACTATAGACCTATTTCTAATCTTCCGTTACTCTCAAAGATTCTTGAGAAAGCAGTCGCAAAACAGCTGTGTGATTACTTAAAAAACTATGATTTATTTGAAGATTTTCAGTCTGGCTTTAGAACACAACATAGCACAGAGACAGCTCTGGTTAAAGTCACAAATGACATTCTAATAGCCTCTGACAAGGGACTTGTCTCTATTCTTGTCTTGCTCGATCTTAGTGCTGCATTTGATACTATCGACCATGATATCCTATTGCAAAGACTAGAGCACTTAGTTGGCATACAGGGAACTGCTTTAGGCTGGTTTAGGTCCTATCTATCTGAACGCTCTCAGTTTGTACGTGTCAACGATGAATCTTCCATGCAAACCAAAGTTAGCCATGGAGTGCCACAGGGCTCAGTGCTTGGACCTATTTTGTTCACCCTATATATGCTTCCGTTAGGCAATATTATAAGGAATCATTCTGTAAACTTTCATTGTTATGCGGATGATACTCAACTATATTTATCAATCAAGCCTGATGAAATTAATCATCTAAATAAAATTCAAGACTGCCTCAAGGACTTAAAAACGTGGATGACCTTACATTTTTTGATGTTAAACACGACCAAAACTGAAGTTATTGTACTTGGCCCGAAGAATCTACGAAACAAATTATCTAAAGATATATTAACTATGGATGGCATTAATTTGGCCTCCAGTGAGACTGTAAGGAATATTGGTGTTATATTTGATCAGGATTTATCCTTTAACGCCCACATAAAATCAATTTCAAGGACCGCCTACTTCCATCTACGTAACATTGCAAAAATCAGGCATATCTTGCCTCAAAACGATGCAGAGAAACTAGTCCATGCATTTGTTACTTCAAGGCTGGATTATTGTAACTCCTTATTATCAGGGTGTACCAAGAAGTCAGTCAAATCGCTTCAGCTGATTCAAAATCCTGCAGCTCGTGTACTAACCAGAGTTAGGAAAAGGGACCACATTACTCCTGTTCTGGCTGCCTTACACTGGCTCCCTATAGAACACAGGATAGAATTTAAAATTCTTCTTCTCGCCTACAAAGCCCTTAATGGGCAGGCGCCATCTTACCTTAAAGAACTTATTATACCCTATTGTCCTACTAGGGCATTGCGTTCCAAGAATGCAGGGTTGTTGGTTGTTCCTAGAGTCTCTAAAAGTACAATGGGAGCCAGAGCCTTTTCTTATCAAGCTCCACTTTTGTGGAATCAGCTTCCAGTTTGTGTTCGGACGGCAGACACCCTATCCGTTTTTAAGAGTGCGCTTAAGACCTTCCTTTTTGATAAAGCTTATAGTTAGGGCTGATTAGATTCAGCCCCTAGTTTTGCTGATATAGGCTTAGTTTGTCGGGGGACATCTTACTTCTTCCTTCTCTCTGTCTATACCTGTGTACTCTCATGTTCCGATTAACCCAGCTTCCCCAAATGTCTTTCTTTTTGGTGTCTATATACGCCGGGATCCGGAGTCATGGATGATCCTGCGGTCCTGTGTCATGGATTGCGAGTCCTGGATCTTGAGTCGTGGCTGTGGTCCTGGATCATAAGTCCTGGATGGATATACTCATGGATTCATCTTCCTATTATACACACATGCATTTCCAAACATTTGGACTACCTATGCTGCAAATGTATTATCTTTTCAATTTACACACGGCATCTATTGCACGTCTGTCCGTCCTGGGAGAGGGATCCCTCCTCTGTTGCTCTCCCTGAGGTTTCTCCCATTTTTCCCTTTAAACTGGGTTTTCTCTGGAAGTTTTTCCTTGTACGATGTGAGGGTCTAAGGACAGAGGGTGTCGTATTGTCATACTGATATTCTGTACAAACTGTGAAGTCCACTGAGACAAATGTAACATTTGTGATATTGGGCTATATAAATAAACATTGATGATTGATTGATTGATTGATTGATTGACAAAATCTGTCCCCATGCATTTAAACACTAGGCAAAGTACTCAAAAGCACCTCTGTGTGTCTTCAGGACCAAATTGCCATGATGACACACACATGCAGACTCAATAGGTGAAAACAATACCAGCGTTGCTTTAGCAGCTGGTAATAATGGCTCTGAATTCGCTAAGAGTGACAGTTTAGAAAGTATGCAATTACCTAATTCATTATCTCTTATGCGCTAACCTATTATTCAATGTGCTTCAAAAGGACATGAATATCGCCTTCATCAGTGACCGGTCCACCCCAGGAGCTGACCATACGATGGCAACCATCGTGGTCGAGGGGAAACAAATTAATGAGCAAGCATTCTGTATTACATTTGTTCATACTATTTAAAATAATGACTGTCGGCAGTGTAAACATCCTTGTTACATCTTTTGTAAAATGGATGTGTGTGATCTGCAGATTGGTGGCCATTGAAAGTTTGTTACTGTAGTTTTACAAAAACTTTACAGATTTGACATATTTGGCACTGGTTTTAAATATGCACAGGCCTCTAATTTCGATGTGATGGCAGCATTTATTCACTGTGTCCCCATTTCATGGTAATATGGCTAATGTGTTTATTTATTATTTGTGGGGCAATTTAAATTTGTGTTATATATCTTTTTTTTCTCAATATTTAAATGAAGCTCAGCGCAAGTTCTTTCAGGAAGACTGGGTGTATACATTCACTCCACAGCTGCATATAATCAGGTTATCACAGGCGTTCTCTTTAACCAATTACATTTCACCTCATTCTCCAGCAGCCAATCAACGTGCTGCAGCCAATCTATAAAATGGTTCTCCTCTCTCCTACAGTCAGCTGTGATTTCAGGTTTTCAGGCCTCCTCCCCATCCACCTCCTTTCATCATATCCAGTGACAGGAGAGCTAATCCAAAGACATCATCACACCTCCTCTTCATCCCATCTCCTCATCAAATCCAGATCTTCAGCAGCATCATCAGTGTCTAGACCGTGGGGGGTTTCCCTATGCTCACGGCTGCATTTCCCCCTTTAGATATATGATTTCAGGATCGGGGTATAATCGCCAAAGACTTAACATTTATCATATGGCATGTGTCAATAAATGTTCAAACAAAATGAAGTCTCTCCTGATTGAAATATCATGTGTTGAAATAAACAACTGCAGTTCAAAATAAAAAAGTGAATTGCCTAACATTTTTGTTGTGAAATTAGTTAATGTCTTTCTTTAAAGGGAAAAAACATGAAAAAGCTAAAAAGAAAACTATTGAATAACACATATTTGGAGCATCTTAAATTATAAATGTCAACTTAAAAACGTGTGTTCACAATGATGGTAATTAAGTATATACAACTTGAAATTCATGTTAAATAATGTGGTAAAACTAGTTGGAACAAATTAATCTTTGGAGTAATCAACTTAAAAACTTGTATCCCGAATGAGGGTAATTAAGTACATACAACTTGAAATCCTTTTGAATAATGTGTTAAAAAGTTGGAACAACTTGATCTTTGGAGTAATCAACTTAAAAACTTGTTCTTATGCTACCAATTATTAAGTAAGGGGTAATTAAAAACACCTCTGATTTTAGAGGAAAAGCCTTCTCCCATAACTCAAATAAGTTTGTTGGTTTAACACAATTTCATTAGAAGTTGTCATAACTCAAACTGTTGCGTTGATTTTCTTTGTTGAGCCAAAGCATTTGTTTTTAGAGTGTAGCGTCTGCCAACGAAGACAAAACATGCAGATGACAGCGATGATACAGCTCTCTTGCGCCTTAAGTCTGTTAACTGTGATTTGAGAAGCCACCGGAATTAATTTTAAACACGTTTATTGCTTGCTCTTGAGTGTTTTTTCTGCAGCTTCTCTGGATTTCAGTACAAGAATAGGATTTCCTTCACAATAATCAGTTGTATTAGTTGAACAGAGTATTATCAACAAAGTGCAGCTTAATTGTTAATTGTACAAGTACTCATTATGAAGGACTCCTTTGTGTGTTCAATTATCGATAAATGTGAAAGATGGTGGTTCATTTATTTAAAAAATGCATGCAATAGTTATTATCGTGTTATATATAAAATATTAAGCTGTAAAATAAAGTTGGTCAGCTACATATAATGCAATAAACAGTTCAATGTCCATGATATAGACATACTGTATGTGTATGAAATACATGTTAATGAGATAAAGGTTGTTGTGTATAAGCAAACTGTAGTTGCACAATCAAGAAAGTATAATCTGTTCATGTTGTGACAGGTAGGAACATAGTTGATTAAATCACAAGTTCAAACCTATGTAGAAATAATGTGAATATTGTTTTTAAATGGAATTTCTCTTTTATGACATGGACATATTCCCAGAAATAAATATCAATAGATTTCCATAATTCTATAATTTCATTCACTAAATGCTTTCCCAATTATTTGTTTTATAAGCTAGTGTGTGAGGGGTCAGCAGAGAAAATGTAAATTGAAGCTAGGGTAGCATAATAATTGGGTTACACATTTCAATGTACAGTATGCCTAAAACCTATTTTTCATATTACACACTGAAAAAATTATCATTCCATAAATCATTCTCAAACAGGGAGGCGTTCAGATATCATACAATTAGGATTAACAGCTCTCTGCTCAGCAAACAAAAATATATATGTAAATATGCTCATAACAACATACCTAAATTGGGTTGAATTGCATATTATGGCAAACTTTGCTACAGATCCAAAGAAAATCAATATGTTCTCCATTGTGCCCTTGCAAAATAAACATGTAATGACAAATAAAGCTTGAGGCCACAACGACCTTTAAAAAGGCTTTTGTGACCCTAATGTTGGACTTGTCAATAAATACTTAAATGTCGATCTGTCAACTGGCCTGACTTGAAAGGACACGTGTTTTATCCCCTTAAAAAACCCACATAACTGATCTTGTTACGTTTCCAAGAGCATTATCAAATCATCCAAAAAACAAAAAAACATGAAATGATACACCCCTAAAGCTTTTGATTGGCTTTTGAAAAGAAAGGAAGCTATGATTGGAGGTTATTTTGCCTCAGAGGAGTGGTTTTCAAATATCAAACCTAGTCACATATAAATGTGGCAATAAGGCTTAGTACTCTTGGGGACTATCCAGTTCAAATTGCTGTGAAATCATGGCGAAGCACTGGAGTTTCACCTGTTTAGTGGCACTAGTCTTGCTACGATGCTCAGTTAGAACCCAAGCTCAAGAAAAGGCTCAGAACTCACGCTGGCAAGACCCTTCACCACGGATGGTAAAAGGCGTCTCACCACCTCGAGATCCTCAACATCCTCAACATCCTCAACATCCTCAACATCCTCAACATCCTCAACCACCATGGATCCCTCAAAATCCACAACGACAAAATCCACAACGACAAGATCCACCACCACCATGGATCCCTCCACGTCCACAACAACAACAACATCGACAACAAGATCAATCACCACCATGGCTCCTTCAGCATGATCAAATGCCCCAGGTTCAACCAGCTCAACAGCCAGGGTTTCCTAACAAATATTTACAAAATAATCAGGAAACGCAGGTGCCACAGACACCTTCAGTTTACAAACCAAGTGCGGTAAAGCAGCCTACAGCACAGAGTTGTGTCGTTGCAGAAAATGTGAGAATCTCATGTGGAGGTATACATATCTCTGCCGCTGGATGCGAAGATATAAACTGCTGCTTTGATGGACGACAGTGTTACTATGGAAAGGCAGGTGAGCATTCTAAATGGCTGTCATGCTTGGACATAAATGGTTTATCCAAAAAATTAAGTTTTTATTCTTTCTGTTTTTTGTTTTTATAAACACCTTTGATCCATACCTGTTTTTGTGCCACCAGTGACTGTCCAGTGCACCAAGGATGCCCAGTTCATCGTGGTTGTGGCCAAAGATGCCACTCTGCCCAACATTGACCTCGAGTCAATCTCACTGTTGGGACAAGGGCAAGGCTGTACACATGTTGATTCTAATTCAGACTTTGCCATCTACAACTTTCCTGTTTTTACCTGTGGCTCTGTTGTTATGGTAAGCCTGATTTTCTCTACTTTTCAGCTAATACAGATAGTTTTCAAACACTGTTATCCTATTTTTTTTAACTTTTAATAGGAAGAGCCTGGTGTTATAATCTATGAGAACAGGATGTCTTCCTCATTTGAAGTGGCAGTTGGGGATCGTGGAGCCATTACCAGGGACAGCCAATATGAGTAGGTGGTACTTATTTCAATATGTTTTTAGTGTCAAAATAAAAGATCTGACCAAGCAAGGTAATGCCAGTTTTCTCTTTTAGATTGCTTTTCCAGTGCCGGTACATCGGTACTTCTGTTGAGACTTTGGTTATAGAAGTATTAGATATTTTAACCCCTCCCATACCAGTCGCTGCCCAGGGACCCATCAGTGTACACCTGAGGTTGGCTAATGGTGAATGCAATACAAAGGGTTGTAATGAAGGTAAGTGGTGTGTGCAGCCAGTTTGTAGATCATTTTATGTTACTGGCTGTCATACTAACCTGTCTCTTCTCTCACAGTGGATGTGGCCTATACATCATTTTACATGGACACAGACTATCCTGTGACCAAAGTACTGAGGGACCCTGTGTATGTGGAGGTACAACTCCTGGAAAAAACAGATCCCAACCTCGTCCTGACTCTTGGTCGCTGTTGGACAACTACAAGCCCCAACCCTCACAGTCTGCCTCAGTGGGACATTCTGATAGACGGGTAACTAAAACACCAATTTACACCTTGTTTACCATGCTGTTCGTCTGTTTACTCATTGAGAAAACTGAATATAATCTTATGAATACCATAGTCCGATCGATACTAACAGAATTTTGAAGGCAACATTGAAAGACATTTCTTAATATTGGACATTTTAGAGTTGAAAAATAAATGTGTCAGTGCTCTCAGGTCAACAACACACTATATGTTTCTCAACAACTTCAAAAATATATTTGGATTTTCCATCCTGCAATTACTTTTTGGTCAACAAAATGTTGTTGATAGCTTATATCACGAGGCTCAAATGACTGGTGTCTTTATTGTATTTGATTTCACTGTTGCTTCTTGATATCATTTTTCTTTCCTCCAGGTGTCCATACAGGGATGATCGCTACTTGTCCGAACTGGTTCCGGTCGGACCGTCATCTGGTCTACAGTCTCCAAGTCACTTCAGGCGTTTCATTCTCAAAATGTTTACCTTTGTCAACCCTAATTCAATGGAACCCCTGAGTGAACAGGTAATTGTTAAATCTCGTGTTTACTGCTGCAACTATTTATTTTTGTATTGCTCTGCCAACACAATTTTTCTTGTTCAGGTGTTCATTCACTGCAGCACAGCCGTGTGCACTAGTGGAGCGGGTCTCTCCTGTGAGCCATCATGCTTCACAAAAAGTAAGAGATGAATGTATAACCTGCAGAACTCCTGTGCAATATGTATTGTATTCTGACATTGTTTATATGTCTGTGTGTAGGGAGAGACGTTCGGGCTGCGGACAAGAGCAAGGCTCAGTCAAAGGTCGTGGTTTCTGTTGGACCAGTGATCATGGGCGCCCCTCAGCAGTAAACAGCACAGCTTCAAGCTCGAGAATCTGCCTGAAAACATGTATTAAAAGATTTGAAACAAAAACACTGTTTAGTTTTTAGTGGTGTGAAATGAAAATGACTGGTAAATCAAGAGTATAGTGTTTCGAAGGGATAATTTATTGGATTTCTAAAGATTGTAGTCACAGTTGTATAAATAAATATTAGCTTTAATCAGGCCCGGCTCCAGGATGAATTTACTGAGGGGGCTGTTAAAAAATCCGAGGGGGCGATTTCTTTTTCACAACAACGACAAATACTGGCAATATAATTATTTGACACACCAAGCTTTTTTCCTTCTCACTGCTCTACAATCTCTTTGCTTCTTTATTTTTATTCCGGATTGACCCCTCTCATTCTGTTCTTTTCCTCTGATCTTTAACAATAGATAGTACAGATTATTAGATGGCTGCACTTTGGTTAACAGACTAACATTGATCTCCTCAATTTATAAATTGACAGGCTCTGTAATTATACCATAACCTTTTCTCCTCTATCCCTTAACTCGTTTTCCAATACAGATTTACTTACTTACTTACACCCGTCGCCTCAGGTCTGCTGAAGCTAACCTACTGCAGCCCATCAGGACAAAGCTCCAGACCTGGGGTGACAGGGCCTTCGCAGCAGCCTCCCCCAAACTCTCGAACTCCCTCCCCAGCAACGTCAGATCCGCCAACACTCTCACATCATTCAAACAATCCCTCAAAACTCACCTTTTCACTCTTGCCTTCAACTCCTAGTCAATGGAAAAATGGAAAAAACTGCCTTGCCCTTATTCCTCCTAGCTTAGCACTTCCTACTTTTGTCGTTATTTTTGTTTTACTTGCTTGTAAGCGCTTTGAGCACCAGGAAAAGCGCTTTATAAATGTAATGTATTATTATTATTATTATTATTATTATTACTATACTCTAGTCATGTCAGGATTAAAGAACAATTATTTTCAGGATTGAATGTTCAAACCTAGGCCTAAAACCTGGCATTTCATAAGAAAGTGACTAATATATAATCCAAATGACATATTGGATAAAATACTACACCAAATGGAAAGACACAGATTAAAAATTTAAATAAAGTCCCCTGGTTTGTCTCTAGAGTCTAACTGCCATTGGAAAAATCAAATCAATGTTCCAAAATCCGTCACTAGATGTCGCTCATTTTGCCAATACGGTTTATATAATACATAGGCCTAATAACATATTATTATTATTATTATTATTATTATAGTAAAAGTGCTCGCTTTGGCAAAAACCTGATCCATACAGGCTTTGCAGCCCTAAATAATAACAAGTAATCATGTGTGGTGCTATCTGTAGATGTCTGTCTTGTTTTTTGTTGATTTCATATTGTTTTCACAGAGCTGTGCAAATGAATTTCCCCCTGCGGACAATACATCTAATCTAAACCCAATTGATATTCAATCACGTACTTGGCGATTGAGAACATACGTAATTTACCTCGTTTAAAGCACTTTTGTTGTAATGCTATGGATTTAGTTGACACTACTAGCCGAGTTTCTTTTGTCCAATATCTCGCGGGCAGGTATATTAAGGCCCAATCCCAAACCACGCCTACAAACTACCCCTACACACTACCCCTCCGTGACGGATGAACTCCGTGGAGTGACACCATGGATGTATAATAGGAACAAGTGGGTATAAGCCGTACAAGCATGGATGGTACAAGCCGGGTAGGCCGTGCACATATGGTACCTACACCGGATTTAATATTCTGTAAATATGTTCTGTTTATTTTTAATGCATAATATACTTTCTGTAATCATTTTTACTAACTTTTATAACAAACAGGTACTATTAGTAGTAAATCAAATACAATTAACTTTCTTTAAGTGTTTGAATAATAAATTCTAGCTATTTAATGTTCTTTATGTCTTGATGTGATCTCAGAATAATGTCTTTAGAATACGGCAGCAACTAACAATTATTTCCAATTTAAATTTGAATTAATCTGTTGGTTGCTCACCTTTGAAGCTGTAATTAGATCATTTTGTCAGTTTCTTTTTTTTAAATTATTATTCAAATCGATTATCAAAATGAATTGAATAGTTGAGCTGCTCTCAGTACTGTGTCTGTGTCATTGGACAGCAGACATACCCATTACACTCAAGACATTTTGTGTAATCATTGAATCTAAACATTTTGGGATAAAGATGCATCCTTTGAGAGGTCATATCCTTATTTTTATGTTCAAGTTGTGATACAGTATTTGAAGGGTTAGTATTTCTAGCATTTAGCAATTGTACTCCATTAAAACAAATTGTAGTTCAGAATTTAAAATAAACACATTGTAGGAAATGCAGCATCACAAATATGTAATCAAGTCTGCACGTTTTAATGAATCTCATACTACATGCAGTAAAAATCCTGACTCCCACTGCCCTTTTGTTCAACGGAAATCTATACTTTTTTAGGCTAGACAAGTGAGTAGTAAGAAGACCACTATAGAACAAAGTATTTGTTTACTCCGACAGTAGCGTTCACTTAAAGGTACTCTTGTGGCCAAGGAGGCAACAACTCTTGTCTTGTCCTCTTTATGTAGAATTCAATACCGGAAACAGGGTTAGACTTGGTCCGTATTTACCAAATACCTAATGTACCAAAACAATACACATATTTTGAATGAACTGGTGAAGACCTGATTTATGAATACACATTTTGATTATTGATGATGATCTTAAAATACTCTTAGAACAGCTATTTTCTCAATGAAAAAAAGGAAAATCACCAGGTATTGATAGTACTTCAATTTGATTCTATATTAATTTTGAGATCTTTTAAAAATAAAACTTTTCAAATTTAAACAACCAAATATCTCACATTTATAATATGCAGAATCAATTCATAAAACATATTATTTTTAATGTTTCACATTTTTAGAAAGTCTAGGGAGATTGAAAATGGGTTTCTTATAGCATCAGGCAAGCTGTTTGGTTTTGTAAAGAAATCAATAGCCCTGTAGTTATTAACAGTGTCGGACAAGGTAATCCTATTCACTCTTTTTACTTTTTCTGGTTGAACAGTTATCCCTCAAGTATTGGACATGATCAAGATATTTAAAGGAATTCTATAAAAGGAACAGAACTTCTCAGCAGATGATAAAGTCTTCCCCTAAAAGATCAAGATCAGTTGCTGAAAGCTATACCACATGACGTTGGATAGGTTGATTACCTTCAGGTCTGACACTTAAATGATCTAAAAGCGAGTTATTGCCAAAACATTATGAAAACAAGTTTAACATTTCCTGTGAAAAAAATAGATGAAGCTGTAGCTGGTAATGTTAATAAAAAATACCCTTTTCTCATATTTGCTGAAACCGTCGAGCCCAAATGACATTTAGCTGTTCCTATTAGCTGCAAAATGATAAGAATTTGGGACCCGGCTACCAGTCTATCACATCGAAGCACCAACTCCAGCAGCTATCTTCTTCCTATTGTTAGGCCGCATTGTGCATTTTTTAATGGATTATTACAGAAAGAGGTAATTTACAGAAAGCTGTCCATGAACACACCACCTAGGGGGTGTCGGAACCACGACACGGTGGAGTGGCCCTGCTTGGAGTGTCACTGACATACATCTCCGTGCCTGGTTTGTAAACAATTTCCAGATTTTACCCCTGGAGCTGTAGTAACATGCCCTGAAGGCATTTAGGCGCACTCATGAGGGGCTTCTTAAAGATGGTGATCAGTGGTTTGTGGTCTGTTTCTGCAGTGATTGTGTCCCTGCCGTATAGGTACTGGTGAAATCTCTGGCATGCAAAAACTATGCTTAAGCACTTTTTCTCTATTTGAGCGTAGTTTTGCTCATTCTGTGTCAGTGCGCGTTAGGCAAAGGCTATGGGCTGCCCCTTTTGCAGCAAGCATCACCCCAGTCCATTCATGCTGGCATCACTCTGGATCGTTACAGGCTTTGTGATGTCATCATATTTGAGAACCGGCGTGTTGGTGACCATCCGGTTTATCTCGTGTATTGCATCATCGTTTGTTGGCAGCCAGTGCCATGCCGTGTCCTTATCCAGGAGTCTGCGAAGAGACTCACAGATTTTTGGCCGTGTAAAATGTCCTCTTGTGTTGCTGTACAGCCAATGCGTGACGTCATTAGTAAACGGACCCCGTGCTGATCTGGTAGGCCGTGCATATATGAGAGGCTTCTCAATTCTTAAATTTCCCCTCCTCGACTCCCCTCCTCGAGACTTAGTCTCGCCCACAGGAGATGCGAGCGGATGATCGAGGAGGGGAACCGAGGAGAGAGGAGGGGAAGCAGCAGACGTTTAAAGAAATGAGAACTCCTCTCCTCTGAGCGGTCATATTAAAGCGACGTCCATTCATTATTACGTGGCAACAGCTGCATCAGCTGTCGAGTGTTTTGCGCTGTATTTTATAATCTCTGTTAGATCAGCTGAACATTGTTCCCCCACTTATTTACTTTGAATTAATTGAGAGTGCGGTATAATGAGACAATAACAGGCTACAGATGCGGACACACACACACAAATATATTTATATAAATATATACAATTTAAAGTATGAGAGCACTCTCATAATAACGTAACACAATCAGAGACTGGATATATCCCCCCCTCTCTCTGGTCACTGAAATGGGGAATTGAAATTACGGGCCAAAAGTTGTATTTACAAGTATTAAAAGTAAGCAGAGGACACCAAACCAAGCGAGACCCGTCTGTCCGCCGCATCTACAAACTGTACCACACACACACCTACAAACTGACAGGGCCGTATCCAGGATTTCCTAAATACCGAGGTCCAAACCTCGGTAGGCCCAAACATCGGTATTTAAAATGCTAGGGGGGTTCGGGGGATATCCCCCGAGACTTTTGGGATTTTCATGATCTAGTTAGGTGCTTTTTAAGTCCTGTGGGGGGTCACAAATTGGATAATATATTGATTTCAAACCATGTCAGTGGGCTGACAATGTCAGCATAAGTTATTTTTGAAAGTGTAATGCATAAGAATCAGTTGATTGTTACTATTAATGATCTGGACATGCAGAAGAGGCTAAAACGATCACAAAACATTGTCAACATTCATTTTCCATGTCTCTCTCCTTTCCATGACCTGCAGCCTCTCTTCCATCTTCTTTAGTCCCTCTGTCTTCTTCCTGTTCATGACTCTCTCTGTCCTCTACTCTTTCTCTTTGTTCAATCTCTCCCTCGTTGTTCACTTTTTGCTCCTCCTCACTTGTCGCTCCTATAGATGGATGGATAGATAGATAGATGGGGTTATTAATTAAGCCTACATTCTTTTGTATGACTGTACCTGCAGTTCCTCCCTGACATCCATCACTTTCTCTCTCTCTCTTTCTCTCTGCCTGTCCTGTCTCTTCCTTACCAAAGCTGAGCTTCGACTGACGTAGTATTTTCATTATATCTGAGTCAGTGTAAAAAGAAAACAATACAATGTTATATCTTCAATGTTTTACTCAAATTGAAATGAAAGAAAAGCATTACAACGTTTGTTAAAAGGTAATCCTTCTGACATTGAATGAATGTAATTAACTAAAGCTCTCTAGCTAGTTTATTCACGCAATTTAAATCAAAGTATAGCCTATAGCTGCAGTATAAGTTAGTGTGCATGTTGTCGTACGTCCACGGACTAACGTAGAGCGTTCGTCAGACAGGATCTGCTGGTCATATGATGTCCTGATGAACAGAAACACAAGCACCCCGCTGGACTGAGATCTCTAGATACCTCATCACTCCTCCGCTGCTCCGATACAAGTCCGGGCTGCGGTGGTTTGTTGATACATGTTGTCTTCTTCTGTTTGCTTTAATCGAGGCTACGTAGTTATGCAGCGCCCCCATCGGCAGCAAATGGAAGTACTACAAAATACCCCGTTTAGTGCAATTATTTCACAAGTTTTGTTATAAACACAGCTCTCTATATGGCGCTGCATCAGTGTATCCTCGGTTATAGCTCCTCCAGCGAGCCTCCTCGACGCTCGATCCTCGGTGTGCATTTAGAGAAATGAGATGTCCTTCAAAATTGCGCGCTGAAATTCATTTCCGGGTCACTACCGGAGGACCGAGGAGTCGAGGAGGGGAAATTTGAGTATTGAGAAGCCTCTATGGTACTGACTGTCACTACCCGATCTGCAGCCCTGCCCTATCTGCAGTGCACTTGTGCGAGATGGTCCGCCATATTGGACAACTCCATACGGCAACTCTAATAGGACATTCTTGCATGCGCGAGTCATAAACGTCTCAAATATCTATATAAAGATATTTTGTAATTTTATTTTATTTGAAATAAAATGAAGGACATTCACAGTTAATGTAATTAGAAATAAATTATGAATGCCCAGTCAATATTTCTTCAGTATGTATGATAGTGTCAGGTTTGGGGAAAATAGGACCCAAGTGCAGTTTAAGAAAGACAAAAAAGGTAAGGTAACAAAAAGCGAGCGCATAACTAGGGCCAAAAGGGTGGGTGGAGGGGGTCTGGAGCAGGGGTTCCCAAAGTGAGGGTCGCGACCCAAAAATACCAAGGACAGCTTAACCAATAAAAAACACTCATGGACCCCCCCCCCCCCCCCGTCGACAGGGGGTTGCCAGTCTCTGGCACTGTTATTTTGGGGGTCGTGGGCTGAAAAGTTTGGGAACCCCTGGTCTGGAGGACGGGTTTGGGCACGGCAGAAGACCAGGAAGGGGTCTCGGGCGGACGGCCCGGGGGCAAGGCAGAGTTCGAGGAGGGGGTCTCGGGCGGACGGCCCGGAGGCAAGGCAGAGTTCAAAAAGGGGCGAAGGCCATAGTGGGCGAACTCAGGTGGCCGGGCATGAGGGCGAAGGCAGTGCAGTGCATGACATTGCACTGCACTGCCTGCACTGTGGGCCATCTAAGCTAATTTACAGATGGCCCTGAGCCCAATAGAGATTGCCCTGAAAAATGCGCGCGGACGAAATGGCACGAAGGGTTTGGGGGGCCTCCCCCTAGAACATTTACATTTTTGCAGGTCTTAGATGCTGTCTGGTGCATTCTCTCGACTGAATTATAAGATGAACCACCACAATATTATATTGTACAATTTCAATTTTATTCTTCATTTCATTTCATTTGTTTGTTTGTTCTTGTTTGCTCGCTTGCATGCCCTGCATAGCTATAAGAAATACTTAAGTTGTTGGTCAAGACACTTTCCATCGGATGAAGGGAAATGCCTTCCAAGATGTAAAAAAAGTAGAAAACATTCCATTCAGTTTTAACTGCCAAAACAAACATTATTTACACTATTATGGCCCCTGTTAAAAATGTTTGTAATGTTATCTATTGTAAGTTGGTCGAACGAATGCCTCCTCATCCGGAAGCTGACCGAGCAGACCCAAGCAGCAGTCGAGAGGAGCCGAGCGCATCCGCGAAGCACACAAAATGGCGACGTCAGAGTTCCCGTTAGCCGGCAAATCTAAATCTCTTCGGTCAAAATAATTTCCCTTTAGTGCAATACCGCTTCAGTTGCGCCATTTATGTGACAGACAAGAACAGTATGTGACAGACAAGAATAGTCAATTATAATGTCTAACACTTAATGTGGAGAAAGAGATGTCATGCATGGGTTGATTCTGCGTTGATCTGTTGGTAATACCTCGGGGTTCCGGTGGGCATGTAAACAAATGCATAATGCTGCGCTATACTTTGTGGCCTCACCCAGTTGCATAGCGACACTTATTGTTTAGGTGTCTTTTAATAAGCAGGTAGTCATATCATTAGCTAGAACTAGCTGGATCTGATATGGACATAAACGCGAGTAAAGTCTAATCTGGCGGGAGAGAGAGATCAGCTGCTGCTGACGAGTCGACACTCAGCTCTGCATGATCACATGCAGCGGTAAGCAGACAAAACACACACTTCAGGTTAGAATATCACACTTAGCTATTTTAATTACCTCTCAAACTACCAAAACTAGTTATAGATATGTTTAGTTTTACTGTCGAGTCACTCATTACTGGATCCGCGAGCTGCATGATACTGGCATAATAGATTGCCCGATCGGGCAACCAGCAGGTGAGGCTTCATTGCCCGAGCTAAATACTAGATGGCCCCGGGCCATCGGGCAGTCCTTAATGTCGAGCCCTGCAGTGGCTGGAAGAGCTGGTGGGACCCCTGGCGGGACAGGCGTAGACGGGACCCTGGACGGAACATGGGCTGCTGTCAGTGGGACCCCCGACGGAGCAAGGGCTGGTGTCGACAGGGCACCAAACAGGACAGGACAAGGTGTTGGCGGAACCCACACTGGAATAGGTATCGGCGGGACCACCAACAGGAGAGGACAGGCAGTTGGCAGGACCCCCGGCGGAACAGGTGTCTGCGGGATAACCAACAGGAGAGGGCAGGGAGTTGGCAGGACCCCCGGCGGAACAGGTGTCTGCAGGATAATTACCGATGTTGCCGGGACAGGTGTTCCCGACGAAACAAGGGCTGGTGTTGGCGGGACCCCCAACAGGACAGGATCTGGTGTTGGCAGGTAATCCGGCAGAGCAGGTGTCGGTGGGACCCCCAACAGGACAGGATCTGGTGTTGGCAGGAAATCCGGCGGAGCAGGTGTCGGCTGGACCCCCAACGGAACAGAACGTGTAGTTGGCAAGACCCCAGACGAAACAGGTGTCGGCTGGACCTCCAATGGTACAGGACATTGAGTTGGCAGGACCCCCGACAAAACAGATGTTGGCTGGACCCCCAACGGCAGAGGACATGGAGTTGGTAGGACCCTCAGCGTAACCCCCAACGAAACAGAACAAGGAGTTGGCAGGACCCCCGTTGAAACAGGTGTCGGCTGGACCCCCAACGTACCAGGACATTGGGTTGGCAGGACCCCCGGCAGAACAGTAGTCGGCCGGACCCCCAACAGGACAGGACATGGAGTTGGTAGGACCCTCAGCGGAACCCCCAACGAAACAGAACAAGGAGTTGGCAGGACCCCCGATGAAACAGGTGTCGGCTGGACCCCCAACGTACCAAGACATTGGGTTGGCAGGACCCCTGGCAGAACAGTAGTCGGCGGGACCCCCAACGGGACAGGACATGGGGTTGGGACTTGAGAAGGGACTAGAGAAGGGAAATGAGAAGGGGACTTGAGGAAGGACTTGGAAAGGAACTCGAGAGGGGACTAGAGAAGGGACTCGAGAGGGGACTTGAGAGGGGACTCGAGAAGGGACTTGAGAGGGGACTCGAGAGGGGACTCGAGAAGAGACTCGAGAGGGGACTTGAGGCTTGAGTTGGCGGCACCCCCGAGTCGGCGGGACCCCCGATGAAGAAGGGACTCGAGTCGGTGGGATCCCCCGACGGTGAAGGAGCTTGAGTCGGCCAGTATGCCGACAGGATATGGGGGGCTGGCGTCGGCCGGAGAGCCAACAGGAGACGAGGAATTGGAGTCAGCCGGTACGCCGACAGGACACGGGGGGCTGGCGTCGGCCGTGGAGCCAGTAATGGAGCCGAAACTGGAGCCAGAAACAAGGCTGCTGGGGCCGAAACTGGAGCCGGAAACATGGTTGCTGGAGCCGGAACTGGAGCTGGAGCCGGAAACATGGCTGCTGGGGCACCGGCTGGAATCCTGGCCTTGCGTCTGCTAGAGACCTTTTGGAGGCTCCGCGGACCTCCTAAGGCAAGGCGGGATCCCAAGAAGGGGTTTGAGGCTTGAGGCTGGCACTCAGGGCTGCTAGTAAAAAGTCTTAGCTTCTCAGGAAACAAGCTCCTAAGCCAGGGCTTGCTGTCAACCTCCCTGCGTGCCTCGTTAAGGGCAGCCTCTTTGGCCTCTCTGGATGAGGCCCTCCTCCAGTCATTGAAAATACATTCCAGATTGTATTTAAGCTCATAAAGCTTTTGGCTAAATGAAAAAACTGCTGGGTCCATACTGTTCTGTTCGTACTGTCAGGTTTGGGGAAAATAGGACCCAAGTGCAGTTTAAGAAGGACAAAAAAGGTAAGGTAACAAAAAGCAAGCTTTATTTATAAAAAGCCGAAGGAATGAAAAACAAGACTTGGGAGCACGACAGACAGGAACAAACTTACAGACGGGAAAAGGCAGGAGACATGGAGAAGCATAGACGACAGGTAGCAGGGACATGAAATGACAACAAACAGACATGGAGCACAGGGGAAGACAAGACAAATACACAGAAGGGTAATCACAGGGCAAAACACAGCTGGGCAGGGGAGGCAGAAACAGAAGGGCACCAGGTGAACACAATGAGGCACAATCAGACACACCAGGGAAACGACAGGAAGACAAACACAGGGGCCCTTTCTCATTTCATCAAATCCCCCACCTCGACTCCTCGGTCCTCCGGTAGTGACCCGGAAATTAATTTCAGCGCGCCATGTCGAAGGACATCTAATTTCTCTAAATGCACTTCGAGGACCGATGATCGCGCGTTGAGGAGGCTCTCTGGAGGAGCTATAACCAAGGATACACTGATGGGTCCTCCACGGTCCTCCACGGCTCCTTCGTAGATGCATTTCTGGGAACAGAGATGTTTCAAAGAGTCGTGACCATACGTCCAGGGCTCGAAATTAACTTTTTTCCTCAGTGTCCCACAACTGTCCCAAATTCTACTTTGTATTGTCCCGGACATAACCAGCAGTGTCCCAAATTTAAATTTGTATCGTCGCCCCCCCAATTATGCAGAATACATATAATTTGATACTTTTTTGTCACTTAATCATCACACCATAGACTCTGGTCCACCTTGTAAGTTTAAAATACTTATTCTTTTAAACATATGAATATTAGTCTGATCTGTTGCTTCTCCTAGAGTAGAAGGGAAGAGAGTTGTTTTAAGACATGTTTCTATTGTTTCTCAATATCCAGACTAATTTATCATTGTCATGTCAACATTGAAGAATCCTGATTTGTATTTTTCAATTCAATATGGTATGGCTGTATGGTCTCTGTGTTTTATGATCGGAACCCTCTATCTGGCAATAAAAGTGGTATGAATGATAATAAAAAAACAGAAGTTCCATAATACAGTTTAATAAATGTATCTGTTTTCAGTTCTAATTACAAGTTATCCTCACAAGTCAGTAGTACTATAGGAATATAAATTGATCTTCTATCTTCATTCATGAATGTCAATCATCTTGCTCTCATTCATTCACCCCCCCCCCACCAGATCTCCCCCTTAACATTTACTATTTACATTTATTTAGTCGCTAAACATGGGTCGTCGTGTTCTCTGGCCACTTTGCCACCACTTCTCAACTGCCTGCTCTGCAGTATAGTCCTCAACCTCAGGGCCATGCAGAGATATACGGAGGAGGGAGTTTAGAATTTGGTTAGAGAGGGATCCTGAGTCTATACTACTGTAATATTATTATTATTGCTGATCTGCATGTTGAGCAGTACATCATTTTGGCAGCTGGATCAAACTCGGCAAAGGGGTATTGTTGCCTCCATTCAGGAAGCCACTTCCTCTTCCTCTTCGCCTCTTCGCCTCCTTTGTCCTTGACCTTGGGCACTTGCAGTTCCTGAATTTAGTTAAGACAAAACATATGTTCATGTTATAATAATATAATATAAAATTACATAACATAGTAGGGTACAATGTTGTATAAAACTTTGTCTTAAAGCCCTGATGATGTCTTTGAGCCAGACCCCTGTTTTGTTTTAATATAGATGTAGAAGACAAACACATTATCAATTGTAAAAGAAATGTTATTACAAAAGTGGTGAAATGCAACATTTGTATGAGCATTATAATCTTAGTCATTTTGATATTTTTCTACAGCATTATTTTAGTCTTTGGTTTCAACAGATATACACATATTTTTTTCGGCATGTTGGGGGAGGCCTGATCCCAAAAAATGCAGACATGCACAATGGTCAGGTCAGTTCGTTCTTGTTAAAGACACGTTTCGAGCGAGCGTGCCATCGAACGTGCCATCACTAATGCACATTGTAGCCTTGCTTTGAAGGGCAAAATCTACTGGGAGATTAGCTAGGCACAAAAACAACTGGAACATTACTCTCTTAACATGACACATTATTGTCATACCAGAGTTGATTGACAAACAAAAATTAACTTGCGACCCCCTTTCTAATCGTCACCCAATCTGACTGACGTTCTTGACCAAAAATAACTAAAACACTAAAAAAAGATGAAAAGCTAAATGATTAGCTAAATGCCTTACGTTTTTGCAGCTAAAGATTCTAGCCTGGTCACTGGCTGACAAAGAAAATACAAAAATTATAGGCTACACCTCTTATTCTGATCAACTGTATTTCACATCATTTTCATAAACTTCAAAAGAACATGACACCGCATTTTAGGACGTTTGTATGCATTGTAAGGCACACTTCAGTTGCTAGCGTTAGTTAGCGCTAGCGTTAGTTTGCGCTAGCGCTAGCTAACATTGACACTTAAGACAACTAACTTACCACAGTTGAAGACGATACCTCATGACCAGGACTTGGGATGTTTTCGGTCCGGGAGTCGGCAGAATTGGGGCTTGCATCAGGGGGCTGTTTATTCAACCACCTCAGCATTTCTTTCTTCTTTTTTAAACTGTTGTGACCGATGCATTGGCGCGAGTCTCGCAGCAGTCAGCAGCAGAGTGGATGACGTAGAATGCATTCTATGATTTGACAGCCCAATGACTTTGCAAATAACACCCATTTTGAAGTTTACTTTTAATTTTTTTTTCACTGTCCCGAAATAGTCCCAGACAAAATAGATTTGTGTCCCACTAGGAATTGTTATGGACATCGGGACATCGTTAATTGCGAGCCCTGCATACGTCGTGACGCACGGCCGGACTTATCTCAGCCAATGACAGCTCTGCATGCATCCCCTGGATATTATTTGATTAACTGCTTTCATCGCGATGCAATGTTTACAGTGAGAACAGCTGTGAAGTCTGTGCAGAAAGCAGAGCAGTGTGTAAAATATATATCACTCAGTATAACAGGCCTACTCTCTTTATTTGCTTTAGTTTATTAGATATTTACAAACAAAGAGTCGATATTTTTCTAAAACCATTTAGTGCTTCACATAATAAAATACACAACGGCTGTAGCCTGATTATATGCTTTAGGACAGTGGTTCTCAACTGGTCAGGCCTCGGGACCCACTTTTTACTTGGTCAATACATCGCGACCCAACATTTTGAAGCACTCAAATCTATTCAACAAAAAAACGTGCTGTAATATATACGCTTTTCAGCATACAATATTAATAAAAGTGAAGTACAGTGCATATATCCCTTATATCCCTTCACAGAACTAAAGTATGCGATTAAAAAGGGTTTAATGAGATGATGGAATCAAAGCTGAACTATATAAAAAGTCAATCATCAAACCGGGGGTCACATTTCATTATGTGTTCATTTTTATCTGAAGTTGTACCCTTGGATGTATAAAGAAGAGTTCTACCGCAAAGTTATTCTCCGTGGGGACTTCCGGCAACAGTATTGATTCTGATTGGTCAGAAGACTTGAAAAAACATCAGCAAAGATGTTTTATTGAGAAGATGATCACTACGTGACAGAGGTTTTCAAAACCGTTTATGGTCTCCGGTACTTCCAGTCCAACGCCGACTACATGCACAGCGTTAGAAAATCGGGCCTTCAAAATAAAAGTTAGACTTTCCCCCCCCCCCCAAAAAAAAAAAAGAATTCCAATTTTTTTTTCTTCACTCACATATCCGCGACCCACTGGAAACGGGATCCACCAGTTGAGAACCACTGCTTTAGGAGCTGTAGGTGCGTGTGGTACAGTGTGTAGTGTGCAGGGCCGGCCCTAGACTTTTGGGGGCCCTAAGCGAGCTTTGGCTTGGGGGGCACCCCTCACTCTAGCGCGTTCTCACTACACACAACACGGAACCAACTTTTGTCTTATGATGTTAGCATAAGCACATCTATTGTATAAATAAGCATGTAAACACCGTGGACCTAACCTCTTCTAGAGGGTCCCTCATCTCCTCTAGGGCGGTCCGGGGGCATGCTCCCCCGAGATTTTTTTTTAAATATTGAAGTTTAAACATCAATCTGATGCACTTTGAGAGCAACATTAAGTCTGTCTGCATTAACTCACAACTCCATCACATGTACCCTCCCGCGTCTGCGCATATAGTACATCACAGTGTAAGCCTGTGTCAGCATGCAGTTTACCAAAGCGTCACTATATAACAGGCTTTAACAGATGCCCATATCTGTAAAAATAGTCTTGTAGTTGCACTGTATAAGCAAATTGCTGTTTGACCAAAATTAGCAGCTTTTGAACTGTGAATAGTTCTGTGAGAGGGTACAAAGTAGTAGAGGCTACTGTGAGTGTAAAATGATGTAAGATGTTCTGCTCCCATTTGAGGTCCTGGGCGATGATGGTGCCCAGGAAGCGGAAAGACTCCACAGCAGTTACTGGGGAGTCACACAGAGTGATGGGAGCGGGTGGGGCTGCGTTCTTCCTAAAGTCCACAACCATCTCCACTGTTTTTAGGGCGTTGAGCTCCAGGTGGTTTTCCCCACACCAGGGGCCTCATTTATAAAGGGATATACGCTCAAAAAGTTGCGTACGCCAGTTTCTACGCAATGTTTGCGATTTATAAAATACTAACTTGACGGGAAAACGTGCGGTCCTCCACGCAAACTCTAACCCATGCGTACGCACTAAGCACAAAAATGAGAAACTGCGACAGCGTTGAAAGAAGGAAGAATGGAGAGAAATATGTGGAAATACTACCATAAATAAAATGTTACCTCTCATTTATCATATATGAAGAATTCATTTTTCAAACATTGATCAAAGCCAATCTTAAAATGATTAAACAAACGCCTGTTTGCGACTCCTCAGTGCACACAAAAACATAACTTGGAGAAATAAATAAATACGGATATGTTATTTAAAACCACCTAGAATATGTTGTGTTAATGTTATGACATTTTTCTCATAAATGATGCAGTAAGCAGGAGGACAGAATTACATCTAAACTGACGCCGTTTTGCATTTCTATAGGTTGTACGAGCATGGTTTTATATAGCCTACTATCATGTTTAATCATGTTTTATGACGTTTGCTAAGAGTTGATAAGTCGCTCATAAAACACAGGAGGTATGGAAACTAAGAACACCATATGTGGTAAATTGTACAGCTAATATAACACAACACATTAGTTGTTTTTCCTTTAACTGATGGATATAGAGTTGCTGCAGTGGAGACGCTGCGCACAGCTGATCGACAGCTGGGACACAAACCACCAAATACGAAAACATAATTCAGATCCAGTCGTCATGACTCCACTCCGGAGGGATTCCCCGATCATTTCTTACAGTTTCTCATCAAGGGGGTGTCTCCTGTCCCCGGTGCAAACGCACTGCCTGAGGAAGGCTATTTGTATTTTTTTTGTCATGAACCTTTTTCGGACCACTTATTTATTTATTTTGGTAACGATCCGACCTCCATGCTGCTACTCTGGTTCAAACTGCATCCACCAAACAATATTATTTATCTCGACCTCCCCAAAATTACCAAAATCTGACACGGTGTGAGATGTATTTTTTAGCTGTTCTGTCGTCATTTCCTGCTATCTTCTTCATTCAGTCAGTCAAAATGAATGAATGAATGAGCGTTTCTTTGACTATTTATAGGCAAATATGGGCGTTACGTGAAGCCCGCAAAAGCTGCACCGCATTTCAAGTCGATTGTGATTTATAAAGGGAAACATGCGTAGGAAGTGCCATACGCACTTTCCTCGCCGGTACGCAATGTTCGGTGAATCGGAAAATGTCGTAACATTTCTGTACCTATTTTTTGGATTTCTACTACGTAAGCAACCTTCCCACGTGAATCCTACGCACGGCGTTATAAATGAGGCCACAGGTCACCAGATGGTCCATCTCCCACCTGTAGGCAGACTCGTCCCCAGCAGAGATGAGTCCGATGAGGGTGGTGTCGTTTGCAAACTTCAGGACTATAGCCAGTGGCGGCCGGCCCATAGGGGCGCTAGGGGCGCCGCCCCCCTCTTCCCACATGTTTGATTGTCACTCAAAATTAAAGGGGACCTATCATGCAAAATGCACTTTTGTACTTCTTTTATACATGAATATGTGTCCCCTGTGTTCCAGGGAACTCACCAAGTGTCAGAAAACACAACCCTCTCTATTTTCCTCCATACCCAAATCTCAAAAAAAGGGGCTGCAACGGATCTGATACAGACTGATCCAGATTTGAACACTTTTATGTTGTCACAGAAGTTGCGCTACGGCTATTGGCCCAACTCCACCAATCAGGAGGAGACAGCCACGGACATTGCCGTTCGAAAGCGCTGGAGACGCTGTAGTACATATTTCAGGCCACCAGATGGTGCTGTTCTCACTGAATCCGAGCATGAAAGTCAGTGTTAAATTGAGCGAAACGAGGAATGGATAAAATGCATTATCTGTTTGGTATTTTGAAAAATAAAAAGTATAAATATGCCTTATATAGGTATGGTCCTACAATATATTATTCAAAAATAGCATGATAGGTCCACTTTAAATTAAAAATGTAAAATATATTTTAATTTTTTAATTTTTTTAATGAACAAGGTAAATAGTATATAGTTGGTATCAGTAAAATGTATAATCTAAAACAAAATGTCGTTTAAAATTGTGTTACGATGTCTAAAGTTACTGATAAGTCACATGTTTCCTGCCTGGCCGCAGCGTGTATCATTACCTCTCGTCTGGGGCGGTAAGAAAGGAGCCCTCAGCCAGAGCAGCAGCAGCCGACACATTGCTGACCGTTGCTATCTGTAAACTACGCTGCCGAAACATAATTTCAGCCAATCAGCGTCGTCAGATCTGATGCTCAAAGGGCGGCAATTTCAGCGCCCGAGAGTTGGTTATGGCCAGCGCCATATAGATAGAAGAGTTGCAACATCTCCGTTCACTCCAATGGACCAGTTTTTTTACAGCAATGGCGGATCATGGAGCCTTCAATAGTTCCCCGGAAGTTAGCTTGCCGCTGACCTCCGGGGCTATCTGCGGCCATAGACTGTATATATAAATGGACGTAGTGTCCGTGACGTCACCCATAGGATTCTGCAGAGTGGCCGAGAAGCCCTTAGTAGGCGGAGTCGGCCACTAACGGCTCGACAGCGGCGTCAGAGTCTAATCCCGCCTGCTCCAAATAAGGGCAAAGAGGCGGAGCCGAGGCGGGACCTGCTGCCTCCGAACTGGAAGTAAACAGAGCTAGCTCAGGCTAAGAAGCTAAGCTAACATGAAATACATGCATACCAAGTTACTGCTAACAGTGTAGTTCCCCTATATAAACGTTACATTCATAATCAAATGAGACAACCTGCAAGAGAATTAGCTATATTTTGTTATTCTTAATGCTTGTCATTCACACGTTAAGAAAAGACGGACTCCACCGCCCGGACCTAACGGAGCCGCAGTGGGCTAGCTCCGGGACGCCGGCTGGAGCTAGCCCCCTGCGGCTCCGTTTGCTCCGGCGGCCACCACTGGGATAATTGGGTCCCCTATTAACATTTGCTCCCGTTTAGCATTATGGGCGTCATAGCCATAAACTATAAAAGTCTTACCCAAGGCTGAATCATAAACTAAAATGTATATGTATGTCATACCTGCCAACCCTACCGATTTGGGCGGTAGTCTACCGCTTTTGACATGTTTCTACCGCCTACCGACTTAGCTGGCTTTCTCTACCGATTTAAAATCTTCCCAAACTATAACGAATAAAAATGACACTCCATAGACACTAGACTCGACTTTTGGTGGACACCGTTTGAAGCCTGATCGCATCATACAAACAGTAGTCCTCTGTGTTCTCAATCATAACACTCCGTTCGATGTCTCACTATGGGATGAGCCTCAACGCGTATGCAAACAGAAGCATCAATCTCATTACGCCAATCCTGATTGGCTGGTGATCTTGACGTCTACGTCAGGGAATCCACGCACCCTATAAGTAGCTTGCGACACGACGCAGCGTCTTTCAAACACCTCTTCTCGCTTCAGAGCACATTTCCATTTATCAGTAGCCGGGCTAGCTTGGCGGTCCACAGACTGAACCCAAAGCTAACATTCGTTCGACGGGCGCTTGCCGGATACTTTTTTGCTTTGCAAGCAGACTGAACAATATTAACACACCAGTTAATATTGTAATCTGCCTCGCCGTTTCTTTCTTTCGAAATTACGGTAAGGTTTGATTTTTTCTTCAAACTAGTAACATACCTGATACTAGCTTTTCTTCCCTCCACATCGACACCACAGTAGCGAGGACGTTCTCTTTTCTCTCTCACACCAGAGGAGACGGAGATAAAAAAACAAAAGGTATTAACACACCAGTTAATATTCTTTAAAGAATAAAATCTACGCCGTCGATTTTTCCTTTCGGATTAACGACAAGGTTGGATTTTTTTCTCAGTAACGTACCTGTTACTAGCGTGTCCACTCCACGCTGACACCCCGGCGAACAAAGATGGACCCTTCTCTCCCTCACACCAGAGGAGTCAGGGACTCGGAGGCTCGGCTATCCGGCTGCGGGTTTCAGATCTCAGGCACAGACTCACACCAGGTCTGCTCGTCCTGCCTCGGGCTGGAACACGCCCAGGAGGCTATCGATAACCCCGGCTCGTGCAGGCATTGTGCCCGCTTCACCATTAAGAGCCTCCGCCGACGGCTAGCACGCCAAGCTAGCTTGTCGGGACAGGACCCCCTCATGTCCGCTGATTCGCCGGCCGGCAATCAAGACATGGTGGCGTCCGCCACAGAGATTGAGCCCCGCGCTGTGTCAGGCTGGGGCTCAATAACAGCGGCAGCCGCTGAACCGGAGCCCCGCGCCGTGTCAGGCTGGGGTCCAGTGGCGGCAAGAGCCGCGAGAGCAGAGCCCCGCGCTGTGTCAACCTCGGGCTCCCAACTGGACCTCACCATGGTTCCACCCGCGGAGGATGTCCTGGAGTTGGACTATATGGAGGAAGAAGAGGATGCCTCTGAGTTCCTCCTGTCTGACTCGGATGAGCAAGAGGATGACATCTTCGTTTCATCGGCTCAGGCTGCAAAGCCGGGAGCGATGTCCGCTCTCCCGGGCGAAAGCACACCAGCTTTGCCCTGCCTAAGTATGGCAGGCCGCTGCATCCAGGCTGGACATCCCATGGCCTGAAGTGGCCAAGGAGACCTCCAGATCTCACTACAAGGGGAAGCAATTGCCCCAAGCAGCGAGGACGAAGAGGCAGCTCCTTCCAGCCTTTCCGGAGATGCTGGACGAGGTGTCGGTTTCGTGGAGAGACCGCCCTTTCAGCAACAAGGCCCCAATCCAGGGTGCCTCCTCCAGGGCTCTCGACTAATTTTTTTCACTATCCTCCCGGAACCGTCCCGAAATACAATCTAACCCATCCCAAAATTAATGTGGACCGTCCCGAAATTTAAAATATGAGTTTTTCTACATTATCATTAGCTAGAATGATTCAAAGTGAGCTTTAACATAAATAAAACATCATACAAATCATTAGATCAGGGATGGGGAACCTTTTTCCTCTCAAGGGCCATTTCAATGTTTTAAACATCCTTCGAGGGCTGTACAAATTATTGACCTCTGCTTAAAAATACTAAAATCACAGTCCATTCATTTCGCCTTTCTTTCATGCCATGCAAAGAAAAAGCAACCTCTGAATCCAGATATCTCACCATGACTCGTGCATGCATTCACGTGCACGGTTGTGGCATGACCACCACAACAGAAAGTATATTGGACACAAGATATGTGCAAATGTATTTAGTTTCCTATCCATGTTGACATGATTTAAGTGGGGGGGAGACCTAACCTCCTCTAGGGGGGCCCTCACCTCCCCGGGAAGATTTTTTTTTAAATGTTGAAGTTAAAAGCATCAATCTGGTGCACTTTGAGAGCAACATTAGGAGATCTATGGATACATCTCTCAACATCCATATGAAACAGAACTGGAAGCAGATGTATTTTTCTTTATGGATATTTTACAAATAACTCCCCTTTCAAACTGTATTGTTGTTTATTAATAACAACTTTTATTTACTGTCATATAGTATTTTATACCTGTTTACTTTATTCTCTTGTTTTTTAGAACTATAATGATCATATAAAGATGTGCCTTTACCTCACTGGTTGAAGAAAAAGCTTCTTATATTCGTTAGCATAGCTAGCTAACCAGATGCTAATAACAACAAAGTTATTGACTGTATGATCAGTATGACAGATGAACAGATCGCCACTGGGCTTACAACTGAAGACACAGCCACGCAGAAACTGCGGCATGTGTACGGCTCCTTATGGGTACTGCACTTTTTGGAAGTGCCGAAGCGACGTTCTGGTGCTCCCCTGCCATGCTCCCCTGTCAGACGAGACATATACCACGTGATGACACGTTAGGCTCGTGTTGTGTTCAAGGACCCTGACCTTGGCCAAGAAAAACAGGCACTCGCCTGTTTCATTTTTTTGCGGTCTAGATCTCTTTAATTTTTTTCTTTTTTGCGTGTGTTTATAAATTGCCTCGAGGGCCGTAGCAAATGGTCTCGCGGGCCGTATACGGCCCGGGGGCCAGAAGTTCCCCACCCCTGCATTAGATGATAATTCATCAACCTTTTTATTTGAGTAAGTCAGTCAATCACATAAACAAAGGCCAAATATATTTAAACAAACACACAAACGAGAAAATTACTCTAATATTGAATCCAAGCAAGTCCCATCCAATTAACAAAAAAATCCAACACTCTGTCCTGAAGACAGAACCCAGAGTAACCACTAACCAGGATGACAGTCTGTAACACAGTCAGGAGACCTTCACAAACTGCCCCGCCCCCTCGCACACAGACGGGAGAGAGAGATCTCGTCTGGATTAGAAAGCTCGAAAATACATCATAGACGCATGTTGTAGTCTTATTGCATATTAGAAACGGAGTTGGCGAAACTAAAACTGCCATATAATGTTTATGTAGCAATAATACATATGATATATATTTTTTAAATGTCTCCAGTACCGATAAAAAGTCAGATAACTTCGGAGCTTAACGTTACCACTGTCTTTAATAATTCCGGCCCGGGGACCGTTTAATACCGGGGCTCGGTACCCACCCCTACATGGGGAGAGGCGCAGCATATTGCTAAGGACTAAATACGATGGAGGGTTCTCATCTCAGCCTTGTTATTACATCCCATAGGGGATGAAGGGGAGTAAGTAAATAAAGAGGCCGGGGCTCCAGGGTCTGGTTCCTCTGTGCGTTTTTGTGATGTAACGGTAAAACATTTCAGAATTCCTCCACGGGATGCCATTGTCATTGTACATCACTCAACCCGCGAAATACACACACTCAGAGCCATATAATAGATAAATGGCGCTGCACACACTCAGTACATAGCTAGACCCGCACATTTGCGGGCCAGGAATTCGCGGGCACTGGCTGACAGCCGGCGGCACAGCTGTAGCTACGTACTGTGTGTGTGTGTGTGTGTGTGTGTGTGTGTGTGTGTGTGTGTGTGTGTGTGTGTGTGTATTTCGCGGGTTGCTAAATGTTTTGTGCGTTTATGTTGACAAGGAGGTTTAATAACTGTGTGCTACACAAAACGTGCAGTCAGTTTCATTTTCATCGCCGTTCATCTCTCGTCCCAAATTCGTCCCAAAATATTTTTTTATCCTCCCCGACACTATTTTTTTCGGCCCCGGTACGACGGGACGTCCTTAAGCTCGAGCCCTGGCCTCCTCCCTGGACTGTGAAGGTATGGAGAGGCTCGGCCTGCTCCGCATGCCGCCCATGGAACCGCTGGTGGCACCCCACCTCCAACCGAGGCTGGCTTCGACACCGAGCAGGAACCCCACGCTACCGGCAAAGGCGGACCGTTTTCAGTCAGCGATGACCGAACAGGCCTATAAAGCCGCAGCTTTGTCCGCCAGGGCACTCAACGTCTCCTCGCTGCAGACCGCCTACCAGGCGGAGCTCTGCGAAGACTTGTCGAGCAAACCTGAGCCTGCCGTGTGGGACGAGATCGCAGCGATCACGGACATTTGCCTCCGTTTGCAGCGCTGCGCGATCCAAGCCATGGGCAAAGCACTGGGAATTATGGTGGTACAGGAGAGAGCCAGGTGGCTCAACCTGATAAACCTTCCAGACCGGGAAAAATAGGATGTTCTGGACATGCCTATTGTTCCCGAGGGCATATTTGGCTCTGCTCTAGCTTCGATGCAGCTGAGATGCGAATCAAAAAAGAAGGAAGACGAGGCTCTCCAGCTCTGTCTCCCCCGAAGGGTCCAGCCGCCACCTTCAACGGTCCCGCGGCAGGCCTTCACTCAAGCTGCCTCACGTCCTGCCCGGTTCAAGATACCGAAGAAGCAGAGACCACAGCCCGTCCCGGGTCCCTAGCCCAGGCACAAGGCGAGGATGAGCTGGCCAAGAAGATCCCCGGTTCCGGCAGCTGCCGCTCAGGCACAGCCGACCCAGGTTTTCAGCCACCAGGCGAGGAAGAAGAATCGGGCGGCCTGAAAGCCTCTTCTCTTCTCCTCTCCTCTCCTCTCCTCGGAAGTTCCCTGTTCCCCAGCTCCAGAAGACGTTCCAGTGTTAGATGCTCATGTGTTTTCGGGGTGCCATCATGCCCCCATCTTCCCGCCGCCTCGAGTGATGCCAGAACGTCATCCTCAAGTTCGCACGACAAGGGAAATGGACTTAACATCAAAGACAGCGAGTTCCGCTGCCTGTTTAAGTCACACAAACACATATCATTATTGTTTCCTAATAAATCATTTTCCACTGTCGTTTCCAGGCTTGAAGCCAAGGGCGCAGTCAATAAAAATGAAAAGAAAAACAATAAAAACAATAAACAGTCTGTCGTCTACCCCTCTTTTGAGAGCGGCTATGGCCTCTCTCAATCCCGTCTAATGTCCAGGCTTGAAGCCAAGGGCGCAGTCAATAAAAATGAAAAGAAAAACAATAAAAACAATAAACAGTCTGTCGTCTACCCCTCTTTTGAGAGCGGCTACGGCCTTCACAATCCCGTCTAATGTCCGCCTTTTGAAAGCGGCTACGGCCTCTCTCAAAAGGCGGACATTAGACGGGATTGTGAAGGCACCACCGCCATGCGCATGCGCAGTGTTGGCCGGGGTTGTCAACCTGGGGTACCACCGTGTTCAGACACTAGAGGGCCCCATAACACAACAAATAAAGACACAGAGGGCAGACGACAGAGATGTGACATCTGCGCTCGCTTTAAGAAGCGAAAAGTGGAAGATGCTCAAAGATTCTGCTTGGGCTTTCAAGACAGTAACACGGGGCTACAGGCTCCAATTCGCTGTCACCCCCCCTCGCTTCTCGGGCATTCTGTATTCACAAGCCCGGGGAGAGTCGGCCCATATATTCTAGAACAAGAGATTTTCTCGCTACTAGAAAAGAAGGCTATATCGATAATACCCGCCGAACAGAGTCAGAGCGGCTTTTATTCCAAGTATTTCCTCGTTCCCAAACGGGGAGGAAACGGGATTCGGCCTATACTAGATTTGAGAGCTCTGAACAAATATCTCAAAAGATACAAATTCAGAATGCTCACTCACACATCTCTGTTGCGTCTCGTGCGCCAGAACGACTGGTTCACATCAGTCGACCTGAAAGATGCGTATTTCCACATCCCAGTATATTACCCACACAGGAAATATCTGAGGTTCGCCTTTCAGGGTGTCTGTTACGAGTACAGAGTCCTTCCCTTCGGTCTATCTCTCAGCCCGCGAGTGTTTGTACGGTGTACGGAAGCCACGATAGCCCCGTTAAGACAACAGGGTATTCGCTTGGCAACTTATCTGGACGACTGGCTGCTTCTCGCACAGTCGGAGCAAGAGGCTATTACGCAGACGAATGTCCTCGTAAAACACCTGCTCGATCTGGGTTTCGTAATAAACACAGGAAAGAGCATGTTGTCCCCAGCCCAGACTGTATTCTTCCTGGGCCTACACCTGAATTCGGTGCCCTTTACAGCCCAGATGTCAGCAGAAAGAGTGAAAGCCTTCAGAGCTTGCCTCGCTCATTTCCGGCTACGCAAATATGTTCTCTTCAGATCATGTCTGCGGTTACTGGGGCTCATGGCGTCAGCCATCCTGGTGGTACTATTGGGACGCTTACACATGAGGGAGTTTCAGCGCTGGGTAGCTGCTTTCAGACTGGACCCTGCGCGTCATGGCGCGCGGAGAGTGATGGTCATGAAATGCGTAATGGCACTGCACCACTGGCTACACCCGACTTTTCTAGTACGGCGCGTGCCTATGAGTGCTGTCCTATCGCGGAAGGTGGTCACCACAGACGCATGTCTGACGGGCTGGGGGGATATATACGAAGGTCGACCTGTGAGGTCCAACGGTCACACATAAATTATCTGGAGCTTTTAGCGGTGTTCCTAAAACCCTAAAACGCTTTCTGCCTTTTCTCAGAGGACATCATGTCCTCGTGAAGACAGACAACACGACCACAATATCGTATATAAACCGCCAAGGGGGTTTGCGTTCTCTCCAGTTACACATGCTGGCACGCAAACTGATCTTATGGAGCTGCGGACGTCTCCTCTCTCTGAGAGCGACGCACGTACCAGGAGTGATGAACCTCGGGGCAGATGTGCTGTCCAGAGTTGCACCACTATATGTAGACTGGACTCTACATCCAATGGTTGTGAGTCAGCTGTGGGTGCGTTACGGCCAAGCCGCGGTAGATCTGTTCGCATCAAAAGAAAATGCTCAATGTCAGCTGTTCTTTTCAATGCGCGATTTAAACGCACCGTTAGGCGTGGACGCGCTCGCGCACGTTTGGTCCTTCTGTACGCGTTCCCACCCCTGGCTTTGATAACCCCAACTCTGGCCAGAGTGAGAGAACAACGCCACACACTGATCCTGATAGCTCCGCACTGGCCTGCAATGTACTGGCTGGCGGAGATATATCAGCTGCTGTGCGGGCAGCCGTGGCAGCTCCCACTACGCAGGGACATACTCAGTGGTGTAGTCCAGGGTATACGCAGGTATACGGCGTATACCCACTTATTTTTCAGACAGCATGGCGTATACCCACTTCTCAATCACCGCTGGTGCGCATTATTTAGTAGTGGCTCAATGTCATTTCATAGTACTGTGAAGACTCATGACACAAACCTACTCTGCCTCATATTGGCTAACTCTATGCCTTCGCTGGTTAGATTGGTCAGGTTTTCAGCGCGAGAACTGATGAAAAACCAATCAGAGGCAGAGTAGGGCGGGTCTTAATAAGGGAAAAAAACTGCATATAGACAAATGTCAATTTACTTTCAACTATTTGCCATCAGTAGCGTGGCGTGGGGAAAAAATTAGGGGAAGCCAATAACACGTCCTTTCTTTTGGGGTGGGGGGGGGGGGGGGATGTGGTGGTCAATATAATAACGTAACCAGATGAGTGATTACAGCACCCGGTATCATTTTACACGCATTTGTATCATACAGATGCAAGACTTACACACGCCTGTGACCGACGGGTCCGCACCATAGACCGCACGCACTCTCCAGCCGAAACTCTAATAAGCATTCATTCACAAACTAAATCAGGAGACCTTTAACGTTTTACGTCCGATTAGCGCCTTTTTTCCTCGCTGTACACAGCTCCAGTTTGGGCATTGGCCTGTCATCAGATTGTATTTGTTGTTGCTGCTGCAGCAGAAGTTTAGTACAATTATTTTTGATTAAATACTCCAAATCTCAACCCTCAATAATTGCACTTGCTTCAGTTGTTTGCTACTTTCTAACGGCGGTGAGAGTGGTGCAGTGACGCTATCTATCTTCTATCGATTAGATTTATGATTCGAAAATTATAAAAGTAGGGTAGACATGTGGATATTATCCAACTGAACAAAACATGCATTTATCTAACAGGTTCGTTTTCCACTGACCTTATTTCGAGCTATTTTTCCAAATTCCTATGGAGAAATCCCATTGCTTTTTTTGTCGATTTGTCATATAAATCCATGAGGGAAACCGAGCGCAGCTTACTTCCGGGTTTTATGACGCGTCACTGCGCCTCTAAATTGATGTGATTTGATTGGATTGTGAGGCAAGGGAAGCCGGCCGCCGCTGGCTTCCCTTGGCATGGCCCTGACCAATCACAGGTTGGCAGGGGCATGACGTGAGCCTCATCTGATTGGTCAATCCCTCCATTTTTTTTCACCAAGGGAAGCCAATTTCGGCTAGCCTCCTCTCGCAACCGAGAGTGCAATCTACTGTTTCACCTTAACATCTAGAGGGGCGCTGTTTCACTCTTTCTAAAATACTCAATGAGAATGGGGGAGAGACGGGCCGGCAGCAACACACAACAAAGAATTTCCGAAATCAAACAAAGTGTTTTTATTTATTTATTAAAATTATAACTACAATCCGAAAAAACAGGGGAAGCCTGGCTTCCCTTGGCCTCCAGGGGAAAACGCCACTGTTTGCCATTACAAAAATTGTATGAACTGTTAAAATGAAGCGAGCCATTCAGACTAAAATTTACTTTTACAATAAACGTCCTTGTGGAACTACATCGGCCAGCAGCTCAGCTACAGATAGTGAGGCTAGAACACCGGAGCTGTTAGCTGATAGCCCTGTTATCATCAGCCCTGACATCAGCCCAACACCTGCGCTCCCTCCGTCCCCCTCATCCGTTGAAGAGGATGCTGACAGGGAAGGAGATGAAGACGACAATAACGGTGGGTCTCACTTCTATATTTTAAGATTTTTGTAACAAATCGTAGCTAGGTAGTCATATATACTAACATAAAAGTAGTAATAGCATTATTTTCGTTAATAGTTGGTTTCAACTTTTAAATTTAGTATTTCTGATTCTAGTGGCGCTAGTTAGCTAGTATAGCTTCATGGCAATGAGCACAGCACACCTTAGTGAGACAGAAAGACATTTGGAAAATACATCCATTATTTGCTGCAATCCATATTTATTACTCTGAACTTTATTGTGTCCCTTATGCTAAGTGTCTGCCCCAACTTTATTTTCCCGACATTTACATTTATCTTGTACACAAAATCCATCCCCATACACCAGAGATAGCCTGAAGGCTTTTCAAGAGCATAGCTAGGTACCACGCAATCTGAAGAACGTTAGCGCTTAGCTAACGTTAGCTAACATAATGCTAAGATCATCGTGTGTTTGGTGACGTGACACAGCTATCTGCTTAATTGTAACATTAGCTGTGGCAACTGAAGATTAGTGTTTTGGATTGTCAGCGTTTTCCTGTCAAATGGAGATAAAAAATTAGCTAGCTAGCACTAGCAGCTACATAATTTGAGGTCAAATGTAGCTAGTGCTAATTTATAGGAGACTGCACAATCTGAGGGTAGATGTTGGCTGCCAGTGGTCTCTTCTAATTAAAGACAGCCATTTATCCTGCCGATCTACCTCTTTTAGGATTGAATAAAGTCTTATATCTGTGTTACTTTGGCGACTGTTGTTTCAGCCAACAGCTTAAAAATAGCAAGGGCATTTTGACCTTGTGCGACGCACAGCCAGATTCGGGCATAGCGACGCTACGTGGAATCCACGAATTTGGATACATTATGAAAACGGGTACTTTTATTTTGAAGGCAGGATGCGGTAGGAAGTAAAAGACGTATATGACGGTAAAAGTTTAAAAGTGCGTCTTCCTCACGAAAGGAAACGTGCTGTTGTTTACCAAGGACCTGGTTGAAAAGGGCACAAGGTTTGTCTGTGTTTAGGTCTAATTTGTGTGCAACATTGAGTCACGTCATAACGCCTTTTCTTAGAAGAGTTTTCACACTTTGTATTGACACAGCCATGGATAAAGCTACAGCTAGGCCCTGTGTAATTGACTATTTGACTATTTGGGGGCTAAAATGAAAAAATCTAACAATGCAGATTATGAAGGTGACAACTTTACACTTTTGAATAGGTTATGGTCATTGTTCCCCTTTTATAGCCTATAATTCAATCACTTTTGTTGTTCTTCCCTTAGACATCAATAATGACTGGCCTGACCTGTGGACTTTCAATCAAAAAGAGGATTTTAAATCCAAGAACCCCTGGTTGGGATCCAAAAACAAAAAACTTGGTAAGTTTAGGTATCTTGTTAGTTTAGGTAGCTTCTGAAACAGTGGACACACATTAATATTGTGTGCGTGTGTGTGTGTGTGTGTGTGTCCTTTTATGTATATGGGAAAAATAGACCATGCACACATACAGCTGTGGATACAGTAGTTACATTGTATGTTTATGCTTCACAGGATGTCTGGTTTGTAGCAGTGTGAACTCCATTGGGATCAACAAGGAGCAAGGTGTATCACTCTCAAGAGAATGGATGAACTTTGAAATTCAAGTGTCTTCTCAGGGAAGTAGAGAAACAAGTCTGTCAGTCTTGAGAAATAAGATCAGGAAACATGCTTTGTCCAAGGCACACTCTCAGGCTGTGAAGGTGGCAGAACAACAAAAAGAATCGGCCATTGAGAATGCAGTGGAGGTTATGACTGAGTCCTACAAGAAGGAAACTGATGCTGTGTTCCGAACAGCCTACCATTTGGCCAAAAAGAACAGACCCTTTTCTGACCATGAGAGCCTCATTGAGCTGCAGGAACTGAATGGTGTTAAGATGGGCTCAATACTTCATTCACGTTACAGTGCAACACAAATCATACAACATGTTGCCAGTGAGATGCAGAGCAAAATTGTGAGTAACATAATAGCATCATCCACGAAGTTAGCTGTCCTTATTGACGAGGCCTCTTCTTTAAGTCACAAACCTGTCATGACAGTTTCTGTAAAAGCGTCAATTGAAGGAGCAAGCCCTGAGTTCATATTCCTTGATCTAGTTGAATTAGACAATCAGAGAGCAGATGGCATAGAACAGGCTTTACTCACCTGTTTAATGAAGGCTGGCTTTACAGAAGAGTGGCTTCTTGAAAACTGGGTAACATTTGTGTCTGATGGAGCCAGTGTCATGCTAGGAAAGAAGTCAGGAGTAGCAACCAGGTTGACCTCGAGATTCCCAAGGCTCTTTGTGTTGCACTGTATGAACCATAGGCTGGAACTAGCTGTGTCAAATGCTGTTGATGAGGTGACGGGTGTCAACCACTTTAAAATATTTATGCAGAAGCTATATTCACTTTATAGTATGTCGAACAAAAATGAGCGTGAACTCAAAGATGCAGCAGCTGAAGTAGGCTCACAACTTCTTCGCATTGGCAGAGTTTTAGATGTACGCTGGGTGGACAGTAGCTTTCGTACTGTTCGTGCTGTGTGGACATCCCTGGGAGGTCTTGTGCAGCACTTTAAGAATGCGTCTTCCGATGAGATGAGGTCCACCAAAGAGAAACAAATGTACAGAGGTTTATTATACCGTCTTCAAAGTCCTGAATTTATCTGTGACCTTGGGCTCATGTATGACACTCTCCATGAACTAAGTGTCCTGTCACTGGAGCTTCAAGCTCATTCTATAACTCTCCTCAGAGCAGAGCATCTGCTGAAACGCTCAATCAGAGTGATACAGTCTTTCAAAGAGAGTCCAGGTGAAAAATACTGTGAGGCTTTAGAGGCAAAAGAGGCTGGGGAGTATCGCTCTATAGCTCTAGTAGGAAATGCAAAGCTGAAGTCAATCAATCCAGGCCAGTTCTTACAAAGCCTTGTGAACAATCTTGAGCAACGCTTGTCTTTCAAAGATGCGGTCATCAAGGACTTCAGCATCCTTGATCAGAGTAAATGGCCATCAAACCCCAGCATTCGCCATGGTGAAGACCAGGTTAAGCGACTGTGCAAGTGATTTCACTTGTGCACAGACCAAGCACTGAATGGGATGCGAGACCTACTGGAAGAGCCCAATAGTGAGCCCAAGGACCTAAAACCACTCATGAACTGTATGAAGACATTCCCTGTCAGCACAGCAGAGTGTGAGAGGAACTTTAGCCTTATGAACAATATAAGCTCAGACAAAAGGGCTGTACTACTGATCTCAAACATATCAAACTTGATGATGATTAATATCAACGGCCCCCCTACTTCTATGTTTGATCCTCAAAAGTATATGAGGACCTGGTTGAAGAGACACCGTGCTGCCACTTCTATGCGTTCAAGGCAATGCGGTGTGAAAACTCCTGCAGAAAGCAAGTCTGTCTGGAAAATACTGTAATATGAGCACTTACTTAGAAACCCAGCACTGGGTTGAGAGAGTCACTTTGGTTTTCATGGATATGTTGTAAAATGTATATATTTTTGTTCATTGTTAACTATATATTGTTGTTTTGTAACATATCGTTTTGAATTTATTGTTGAATTATTTGAATGATGATATTCAATATTTGTGGTGATATTTATTTATATATATATATATATATATATATATATATACACTATATTGCTAAAAGTATTGGGTCACCTGCCTTGATGTGCATATGAACTTAAGTGACATCCCATTCTTAATCCATAGGGTTTCATATGACGTCGGTCCACCCTTTGCAACTATAACAGCTTCAACTCTTATGGGAAGGCTTTCCACCAGGTTTAGGAGTGTGTTTATGGAAATATTTGACCATTCTTCCAGAAGCGGCAACTGAAGTTGGATGAAGAGACTGGCTCTCAGGCTGTGCTCCTAATTCATCCCAAGGGTGTTCTATTGGTTTGAGGTCAGGACTCTGTGCAGGCCAGTCAAGTTCATCCACACCAAACTCTGTCATCCATGTCTTTATGGACCTTGCTTTGTGCACTGGTGCACGGTCATGTTGGAACATGAAGGGGCCATTCCCAAACTGTTTTCAAAGTTGGGAGTATGGAATTGTCCAAAATCTCTTGGTTAAATTACCTCACAAATGCGCTTCTGGAAGAATGGTCAAAAATTCCCATAAACACACTCCTAAACCTTGTGGAACGCTCTGCTTATTTATATAACAAATAATTCACTCATGAGAAGGAACGACAGATGTCCCGTAATGTAGTGGAGTAAAAGTAAGATATTTTACTTTGAAATGTAGTGGAGTAAAAGTAAAAAGTCCCCCAAAATGGAAATACTTAAGTAAAGTACAGATACTTCAAAAAAGTACTAAAGTACAGTAACGAATTACATTTACTTCGTTACTGTCCACCACTGTGTGTAAGTAATACTGAGTAACTATACTGGGTTAATATTTTTGGGGTGAACTAAATAGAGTATATCACTATAAAACAGGGCGATAATCCTTTGCACTATGGGCTGCTTAAAAAAAATTGCAAAACTAAGAGTATACCCACTTCTCCAGGGACCACTACACCACTGGACATACTGTCTCAGGCGGGGGGGACGATCTTTCACCCACACCCAGAGCGCTTGGCACTATGGGCCTGGCCCGTGAGTGGTACAATCTGAATACAGTGGGGCTCCCTCAGAAGGTGATAAACACTATTCAGAGTGCAAGAGCTTCCTCCACCAGGTCTCTCTATGACTGTGAGTGGAGGGTGTTTGAGGAGTGGTGCCTTCAAAAAGGACACATCTCTTTTCAATGTCCTGTCGGGGTGATTTTATCATTTCTACAGGACCTAATTGATAAACACAGAGTTTTCTCTACGATCAAAGTGTACCTGGCTGCTATTGCTACATGCCATGTGGGCTTTGAGGGAAAGACGGCTAGTCAACATCCTTTGGTCTGCCGTTTTATGAAAGGGGCTCGCAGGCTCCTCCCTGTTTCCAGGTCACTGGTGCCCTTATGGGAATTGGCAGTGGTTTTAAATGGGCTCACTCGACCTCCATTTGAACCCCTGGAAGAAGCTGACATGAAACACCTGTCACTGAAGACAGTGCTGTTACTGGCTCTGGCATCTGCCAAGCGAGTCAGTGACATTCATGCGCTCTCTGTACATCCTTCATGCACTCAGTTTGCCCCTGGGCAAACGAGAGTGTTGCTGAAGCCCAACCCTGCCTTTATACCTAAGGTTGTTGGCTTATGTACCCCCATTGACATTGTGGCATTTCCTCTGCCGCTGGGTTCCTCTGAGGAACAGCGGCCAAATTTGCTGTGTCCAGTTTGTGCTTTACGCACCTATATCGACAGGTCAAAAGAGTTTCGTTGCAATGACCAACTCTTTATATCCTGGGCTAACTCTCAGAAGGGCAAGCCCGTTACCAGGCAACGGCTCTCCCACTGGATTGTGGAAGCGATTGCTCTGGCTTAATACGATTCAGGGTTTGCAGGCACCAACGGGCCTGCGTGCTCATTCTACTCGTGGACTGGCTACATCCTGGGCTTTGTTCAAGGGTGTTTCCATCCAAGACATTTGTGCAGCAGCGAGCTGGTCCTCACCGCTCACTTTTGTCCGCTTTTACAGGCTAGATGTCTCTGCTCCAAGTGTGGCCCGTGCAGTGCTGGGCCCCGTGTTGAGTCAGGGTTCTACCTGTTAAGTTCCGGTTGTTTTGGTGATTTTCGAGATAAGCATGTCTAGCAATACGGGAGTTTCAATATCCCATAGTGAGACATCGAACGGAGTGTTATGAATGAGAACTTACGTAACCCCAGTTCTCAGAGTAACATGAAGTGAGATGTCTCACCAGACGGCCCTTCTTGCTAAGGCGAAGCGAGAAGAGGTGCTTATTTTGAATGACGCTGCGTCGTAGCGCAAGCTACTTATGGGGTGGGTGGATTCCCTGACGTAGACGTCAAGATCACCAGCCAATCAGGATTGGCGTAATGAGATTGATGCTTCTGTTTGCATACGCGTTGAGGCGCATCCCATAGTGAGACATCTCACTTCATGTTACTCTGAGAACTGGGGTTACGTAAGTAACCTATAGTTTCTGAAAGAGAAACAACTTGCAGACCGGGGGTAACGCTGCGGGAAAGGCAGAGTTACCCCCGACGAGGCATTTGAGTCCTGCAGGATTTCCCCATTAATATCAGTGTCTCGAAAACACATGTTGGCGACTGAAAGACATCCAGTGTTTGGTCTTTTCCGGAAGCATCCTACAGTGTCTCAACTTAAAGAGGACCACAAACACACACAAAATATAATGCAATTTTGAGATTTGGGGATATTTATCTCCCATTCTTTCACTTTTTCTGACATTTTCAACACCAAACATGTCGTTAATGTGTTTAGTGAACTACAGCAATCTGAAAGCCTGTACATTTTTATATCACACTTTATCAGTATAAAAATGCAGGAAATGACTTTTTTAATGCAGTATTTTCTGATTTATGGCGCAACACAAAGATATTTCGCTCTGTGCAAAGCTTTGACTCTAATATGTCAACAACATGAAACAAGAATATGAACCTGGCTTTATCCAATGTTCACACAAGAGTTCTACATCCTGACACATCCTTCATCTACACTGTCTCAACTGAAAGAGGACCAGAAACACATTAAAAATATAATAAAATGTGGAGACTTTGGGATATTTATCTCCCATTCTTTTACTTTTCGGGCATTTTACAGACCAGACATGTCATTGATGTCACTGTTTACCAAACTACCACTTTTTCTGAAAAATGCATAAAATGATGCAATATATGTTAAATACATGGTTTATACATGTAATAACTGGGGTTCCATTTCTTCTGATTACCTAATTTGGGCGTGCACATTTGCCACGCGCAAACCTACCTCTTTTGGATTTGGAAAGGTTGGCATGTATGGTATGTATAAAGGGTTACGTCCTTAGCTGGCTAATAAGTAACAAGCTAAGCCACCAAGCACACAAACACCTGCGAACGGGATTAACATGTATAATATTATTATTTTAGACTTCTTGGAAGTTCTGTTAGTACATTCAAGCGCACAGCACGACATTGTCTGGTATTTGTAACAATATTCCCTAAAAGGCACAATCACCACGAACACGGCTAAAGCTAAAGGGTCAAGTACAGTACTATGACTAACTAACGTTGTAACCTCTATGGTTGTAGCCTAGCAGAGTGGACAAGTTGTTGTTAGCTGACAGTGAGGCATGTACATGTCCATCAAAGTGACCACGCCCTAATTTATGCAAAAACTTTAAGACCTAATATAAATAAAAGGGTCGTGTTAGAAAACAATTCACTCACAGATTCATAATCATGAAGATGGAATCTAACTATATCGATAATAATATTTATTGCATCCATGGGTAGAAACATGTTTTTTTCTGCTGTAAAGTTGTGCCTTTTAGCATGGGGTTCTATGGAAATTGCTCCTTTCTGCAGTCAGTCCCTAGCGGCCCATGTATGAACTGCAGTGTGTTGCACTTCCGTATTGGCGTCCCGGCTGTTCCCCAGAGTTTGCCGCTTGGTTGCAGCATAATAGACCGTTCGTGATGGACTTTTAAAGTTAAGAAGACGTTTAAGATTTATATTGCGGATATTATCAGCACATCTGAGTCAAATTAACATGTGTATTAAAGGATGTTAGTGGATTATCCCTAAATCAGTAGATTTAGGGAACGTTTACAGATAACAGATTAGGCTAGGATTCCGGATAAAGTTAGCAACACACGTTAACCACGAACAGCCTATTAATCCGTTCTCCTCATGTTATTTCAACCCAACGTTGTGGAATTAGAGAAAAAGGGCTTCTAAACGTGAATTTATCCGTGGTCGAGGGAGTTAAATATTAGTAAAATATAACATTGGGGCATGTGTGATTGTAATGAGTGGAGGTGGAGAAATTACGATCTCCATTTTGGAGTAGGCCTACAAGCTAGTATAATAAATGTAACGTTACACAATAATAAGCAAGAGAGCTATGTGTGTGTGTGTGATACATCGCTATTGATATGAATTTAGAGTGCATATTTGAGAATTACAAACAGTAAACAAAAACGTAACTTATGGGTGAGTGTTTTTAGTGTATTCTGTTGATTATTACCTGTCTGTATTATGTTGCAGCTCAGCTGATTTTGAAATGATGGCAAAGGGAGAGGGACCTAAGTGAGAGTGAAAACACAAGGTACATTTAATACTACTGTTGTATATAAGTAAGCATACTAAACATATATTCTATCACTGTATTATATAACTAATCTTGTAAGTGTATATTAATAACCTACTGTATGGCAGGTGGAGGGACAGTGATGTTACAGGTGGAGGAGCAGGGATGTTGGCTGGGTGCTGGCAGGTGGAGGAGCAGTGGTGCTGGCAGGTGGAGGAGCAGTGGTGCTGGCAGGTAGAGGGGCAGTGATGTTACAAGTGGAGGGACAGTGATGTTACAAGTGGAGGGACAGTGATGTTACAAGTGGAGGGACAGTGAAGTTACAGGTGGAGGGACAGTGATGTTACAAGTGGAGGGACAGTGATGTTACAAGTGGAGGGACAGTGGTGTTACAGGTGGAGGAGCAGGGAAAACGTTTTCTTAAATTTGTTTTTCCCTAATTTTCATTGTTTTCTTGAGAGCTGCATTTTCCTTCCTTATTTTTCTTAGTGCAGCCTTGGCTTTTTTGGTGATTCCTTCTTGTCTCTTTAATTTTTTTAATAGATCTGTTTGACTGGCTGCTGGTTCCCTGGTATGCTGACTGGCAGCTGGTTCCCTGGCATGCTGACTGGCTGCTGGTTCCCTGGCATGCTGACTGGCTGCTGGCTGACTGGGTGGTTTCAGCTCTCCCTGTCTCTCCTCACTAGCCATGTCCTCTCTTTCTTCAACCTCAATTTCCCTTCTCTCAGTCTCCTGATCCCTTCTTCCCTCAATCTTTGAGACTAATGTAAGTAAATGACATTTCACTGTTAATTGTCGAACATTCTAAATATTATACCACTTAAAAATAAGAAATATTACTTTTATTATTAAGAGTTCAGACTTATTATACCTGTGTCACCTTTCACACTATAGCTGTGATCTTCAGCTACGGGCTCTGTATTGACAGGTCCCAGGGTGCATCACGGTGCAGGGGCCCTCTTCCTTTTGACCACAGGGCGATGCACAAAGATGGTGGGAATAACATCTGCTCTCAGCCTAGTCTTGCCCTTTTTAGTCTTGAAAAACTGGTCTGCATCAAAATGTGCCTAGACACACACACACACACACACACACACACACACACACACACACACACACACACACACACACACACATATTATAGTTGAGTTTTGACAGCATCCATCAAACTAGATTTGTTGCCTTAATGGTCTGTTTTCTAATATTTCTGTGTTTCTGAACCACGTCTGTGTCTGTATATAATGTTCGTATTTAGTCTCCTGATTTTAAATGGGAATTAAATCATTTGAGTGTTCCCAAAGAACCGGTGTTCTGCAGTTTGTGTGGGCCTACTGTACTGTTGCACAGTTTACTGTAGAAACTATGTCCAGGACAAGGTATTTGGAATGTTTGGAAGATTCATAGCTAACCACACTGAAGATTATGAAGGTATTGATCAGTCTTCTCATATCTCTAACATCAACAGAAGTCATAATTTAAGGGGTCATTTCTCAAAATGTTCCCTGTGTGGTTTATTCACCATTACAATAACCCAACCTAAAATAATTTACACCAGTCGCCACTGACTATAGCCATCCGCTGCCTTCTCGTGTACCTTGGGGAAAAGGAAGAGGACCTTTTCAAGGTGTTTAGCGAAGTAATTAAAAATCTTGAAATAAAATAAAATCCATGGGCAGTGACAAAATCACTGCTCTCTGTCAGTTACATTTTTAAGCATATTGCACTTTTGGCCACACCCCAATCAATAATATCTTAGCAACGTTCAGCATGGATAGGTGTTGACAGCAATGGCATGGGAAAAGGATTGTGTAAAATGTGAAAAGTGGCTTCTGCTCTTCACTTAACCAGTTCGAATATTGTATGGAACCTGCAAAAAAAGATGAGAAGGTAGTGGTACACTAAAACTTGCACGGTTGTGATTGACAAAATCTGTCCCCATGCATTTAAACACTAGGCAAAGTACTCAAAAGCACCTCTGTGTGTCTTCAGGACCACATTGCCATGATGACACACACATGCAGACTCAATAGGTGAAAACAATACCAGCGTTGCTTTAGCAGCTGGTAATAATGGCTCTGAATTCGCTAAGAGTGACAGTTTAGAAAGTATGCAATTACCTAATTCATTATCTCTTATGCGCTAACCTATTATTCAATGTGCTTCAAAAGGACATGAATATCGCCTTCATCAGTGACCGGTCCACCCCAGGAGCTGACCATACGATGGCAACCATCGTGGTCGAGGGGAAACAAATTAATGAGCAAGCATTCTGTATTACATTTGTTCATACTGTTTAAAATAATGACTGTCGGCAGTGTAAACATCCTTGTTACATCTTTTGTAAAATGGATGTGTGTGATCTGCAGATTGGTGGCCATTGAAAGTTTGTTACTGTAGTTTTACAAAAACTTTACAGATTTGACATATTTGGCACTGGTTTTAAATATGCACAGGCCTCTAATTTCGATGTGATGGCAGCATTTATTCACTGTGTCCCCATTTCATGGTAATATGGCTAATGTGTTTATTTATTATTTTTTGTGGGGCAATTTACATTTTTGTTATATATCTTTTTTTTCTCAAGATTTAAATGAAGCTCAGCGCAAGTTCTTTCAGGAAGACTGGGTGTATACATTCACTCCACAGCTGCATATAATCAGGTTATCACAGGCGTTCTCTTTAACCAATTACATTTCACCTCATTCTCCAGCAGCCAATCAACGAGCTGCAGCCAATCTATAAAATGGTTCTCCTCTCTCCTGCAGTCAGCTGTGATTTCAGGTTTTCAGGCCTCCTCCCCATCCACCTCCTTTCATCATATCCAGTGCCAGGAGAGCTAATCCAAAGACCTCATCACATCCCCTCTTCATCCCATCTCCTCATCAAATCCAGATCTTCAGCAGCATCATCAGTGTCTAGACCGTGGGGGGTTTCCCTATGCTCACGGCTGCATTTCCCCCTTTAGATATATGATTTCAGGATCGGGGTATAATCGCCAAAGACTTAACATTTATCATATGGCATGTGTCAATAAATGTTCAAACAAAATGAAGTCTCTCCTGATTGAAATATCATGTGTTGAAATAAACAACTGCAGTTCAAAATAAAAAAGTGAATTGCCTAACATTTTTGTTGTGAAATTAGTTAATGTCTTTCTTTAAAGGGAAAAAACATGAAAAAGCTAAAAAGAAAACTATTGAATAACACATATTTGGAGCATCTTAATTTATAAATGTCAACTTAAAAACGTGTGTTCACAATGATGGTAATTAAGTATATACAACTTGAAATTCCTGTTAAATAATGTGGTAAAACTAGTTGGAGAAAATTAATCTTTGGAGTAATCAACTTAAAAACTTGTATCCCGAATGAGGGTAATTAAGTACATACAACTTGAAATCCTTTTGAATAATGTGTTAAAAAGTTGGAACAACTTGATCTTTGGAGTAATCAACTTAAAAACTTGTTCTTATGCTACCAATTATTAAGTAAGGGGTAATTAAAAACACCTCTGATTTTAGAGGAAAAGCCTTCTCCCATAACTCAAATAAGTTTGTTGGTTTAACACAATTTCATTAGAAGTTGTCATAACTCAATAAACATTGATGCAAACTGTTGCGTTGATTTTCTTTGTTGAGCCAAAGCATTTGTTTTTAGAGTGTAGCGTCTGCCAACGAAGACAAAACATGCAGATGACAGCGATGATACAGCTCTCTTGCGCCTTATGTCTGTTAACTGTGATTTGAGAAGCCACCGGAATTAATTTTAAACACGTTTATTGCTTGCTCTTGAGTGGTTTTTCTGCAGCTTCTCTGGATTTCAGTACAAGAATAGGATTTCCTTCACAATAATCAGTTGTATTAGTTGAACAGATTATTATCAACAAAGTGCAGCTTAATTGTTAATTGTACAAGTACTCATTATGAAGGACTCCTTTGTGTGTTCAATTATCAATAAATGTGAAAGATGGTGGTTCATTTATTTAAAAAATGCATGCAATAGTTATTATCGTGTTATATATAAAATATTAAGCTGTAAAATAAAGTTGGTCAGCTACATATAATGCAATAAACAGTTCAATGTCCATGATATAGACATACTGTATGTGTATGAAATACATGTTAATGAGATAAAGGTTGTTGTGTATAAGCAAACTGTAGTTGCACAATCAAGAAAGTATAATCTGTTCATGTTGTGACAGGTAGGAACATAGTTGATAAAATCACAAGTTCAAACCTGTGTAGAAATAATATGAATATTGTTTTTAAATGGATTTTGTCTTTTATGACATGGACATATTCCCAGAAATAAATATCAATAGCTTTCCATAATTCTATAATTTCATTCACTAAATGCTGCTAAATGCTTTCCAATTATTTGTTTTATAAGCTAGTGTGTGAGAGGTCAGCAGAGAAAATGTAAATTGAAGCTAGGCTAGCATAATAATTTGGTTACACATTTCAATGTACAGTATGCCTAAAACCTATTTTTCCTATTACACACTGAAAAAATTATCATTCCATAAATCATTCTCAAACAGGGAGGGGTTCAGATATCATACAATTAGGATTAACAGCTCTCTGCAAACAAAAATATATATGTAAATATGCTCATAACAACATACCTAAATTGGGTTGAATTGAAACATATTATGGCAAACTTTGCTACAGATCCAAAGAAAATCAATATGTTCTCCATTGTGCCCTTGCAAAATAAACATGTAATGACAAACAAAGCTTGAGGCCACAACGACCTTTAAAAAGGCTTTTGTGACCCTAATGTTGGACTTGTCAATAAATACTTAAATGTCAATCTGTCAACTGGCCTGACTTGAAAAGACACGTGTTTTATCCCCTTAAAAAACCCACATAACTGATCTTGTTACGTTTCCAAGAGCATTATCAAATCATCCAAAAAAAAAAAAAACATGACATGATACACCCCTAAAGCTTTTGATTGGCTTTTGAAAAGAAAGGAAGCTATGATTGGAGTTTATTTTGCCTCAGAGGAGTGGTTTTCAAATATCAAACCTAGTCACATATAAATGTGGCAATAAGGCTTAGTACTCTTGGGGACTATCCAGTTCAAATTGCTGTGAAATCATGGCGAAGCACTGGAGTTTCACCTGTTTAGTGGCACTAGTCTTGCTACGATGCTCAGTTAGAACCCAAGCTCAAGAAAAAGCTCAGAACTCACGCTGGCAAGACCCTTCACCACGGATGGTAAAAGGCGTCTCACCACCTCGAGATCCTCAACATCCTCAACTTCTTCCACCACCATGGATCCCTAAAGATCCACATCGACAAAATCCACAACAACAATATCCACCACCATCATGGATCCCTCAAAATCCACAACTACCAAAGTACCCTAAAGATCAATCACCACCAAGGATCCCTCCACGTCCACAACAACAACATCGACAACAACAAGATCAATCACCACCAAGGCTCCTTCAGCATGATCAAATGCCCCAGGTTCAACCAGCTCAACAGCCAGGGTTTCCTAACAAATATTTACAAAATAATCAGGAAACGCAGGTGCCACAGACACCTTCAGTTTACAAACCAAGTGCGGTAAAGCAGCCTACAGCACAGAGTTGTGTCGTTGCAGAAAATGTGAGAATCTCATGTGGAGGTATACATATCTCTGCCGCTGGATGCGAAGATATAAACTGCTGCTTTGATGGACGACAGTGTTACTATGGAAAGGCAGGTGAGCATTCTAAATGGCTGTCATGCTTGGACATAAATGGTTTATCCAAAAAATTAAGTTTTTATTCTTTCTGTTTTTTGTTTTTATAAACACCTTTGATCCATACCTGTTTTTGTGCCACCAGTGACTGTCCAGTGCACCAAGGATGCCCAGTTCATCGTGGTTGTGGCCAAAGATGCCACTCTGCCCAACATTGACCTCGAGTCAATCTCACTGTTGGGACAAGGGCAAGGCTGTACACATGTTGATTCTAATTCAGACTTTGCCATCTACAACTTTCCTGTTTTTACCTGTGGCTCTGTTGTTATGGTAAGCCTGATTTTCTCTACTTTTCAGCTAATACAGATAGTTTTCAAACACTGTTATCCTATTTTTTTTTACTTTTAATAGGAAGAGCCTGGTGTTATAATCTATGAGAACAGGATGTCTTCCTCATTTGAAGTGGCAGTTGGGGATCGTGGAGCCATTACCAGGGACAGCCAATATGAGTAGGTGGTACTTATTTCAATATGTTTTTAGTGTCAAAATAAAAGATCTGACCAAGCAAGGTAATGCCAGTTTTCTCTTTTAGATTGCTTTTCCAGTGCCGGTACATCGGTACTTCTGTTGAGACTTTGGTTATAGAAGTATTAGATATTTTAACCCCTCCCATACCAGTCGCTGCCCAGGGACCCATCAGTGTACACCTGAGGTTGGCTAATGGTGAATGCAATACAAAGGGTTGTAATGAAGGTAAGTGTGTGCAGCCTGTTTGTAGATCATTTTATGTTACTGGCTGTCATACTAACCTGTCTCTGCTCTCACAGTGGATGTGGCCTATACATCATTTTACATGGACACAGACTATCCTGTGACCAAAGTACTGAGGGACCCTGTGTATGTGGAGGTACAACTCCTGGAAAAAACGGATCCCAACCTCGTCCTGACTCTTGGTCGCTGTTGGACAACTACAAGCCCCAACCCTCACAGTCTGCCTCAGTGGGACATTCTGATAGACGGGTAACTAAAACATCAATTTAAACCTTGTTTACCATGCTGTTCGTCTGTTTACTCATTGAGAAAACTGAATATGATCTTATGAATACCATAGTCCGATCGATACTAACAGAATTTTGAAGGCAACATTGAAAGACATTTCTTAATATTGGACATTTTAGAGTTGAAAAATAAATGTGTCAGTGCTCTCAGGTCAACAACACACTATATGTTTCTCAACAACTTCAAAAATATATTTGGATTTTCCATCCTGCAATTACTTCTTGGTCAACAAAATGTTGTTGATAGCTTATATCACGAGGCTCAAATGACTGGTGTCTTTATTGTATTTGATTTCACTGTTGCTTCTTGATATCATTTTTCTTTCCTCCAGGTGTCCATACAGGGATGATCGCTACCTGTCCGAACTGGTTCCGGTCGGACCGTCATCTGGTCTACAGTATCCAAGTCACTTCAGGCGTTTCATTCTCAAAATGTTTACCTTTGTCAACCCTAATTCAATGGAACCCCTGAGTGAACAGGTAATTGTTAAATCTCGTGTTTACTGCTGCAACTATTTATTTTTGTATTGCTCTGCCAACACCATTTTTCTTGTTCAGGTGTTCATTCACTGCAGCACAGCCGTGTGCACTAGTGGAGCGGGTCTCTCCTGCGAACCATCATGCTTCACAAAAAGTAAGAGATGAATGTATAACCTGCAGAACTCCTGTGCAATATGTATTGTATTCTGACATTGTTTATATGTCTGTGTGTAGGGAGAGACGTTCGGGCTGCGGACAAGAGCAAGGCTCAGTCAAAGGTCGTGGTTTCTGTTGGACCAGTGATCATGGGCGCCCCTCAGCAGTAAACAGCACAGCTTCAAGCTCGAGAATCTGCCTGAAAACATGTATTAAAAGATTTGAAACAAAAACACTGTTTAGTTTTTAGTGGTGTGAAATGAAAATGACTGGTAAATCAAGAGTATAGTGTTTCGAAGGGATAATTAATTGAATTTCTAAAGATTGTAGTCACAGTTGTATAAATAAATATTAGCTTTAATCAGGCCCGGCTCCAGGATGAAATTACTATGGGGGCTGTTAAAAAATCTGAGGGGGCGATTTCTTTTTCACAACAACGACAATTACTGGCAATATAATTATTTGACACACCAAGCTTTTTTCCTTCTCACTGCTCTACAATCTCTTTGCTTCTTTATTTTTATTCCGGATTGACCCCTCTCATTCTGTTCTTTTCCTCTGATCTTTAACAATAGATAGTACAGATTATTAGATTGCTGCACTTTGGTTAACAGACTAACATTGATCTCCTCAATTTATAAATTGACAGGCTCTGTAATTATAACATAACCTTTTCTCCTCTATCCCTTAACTCGTTTTCCAATACAGATTTACTTACTTACTTACACCCGTCGCCTCAGGTCTGCTGAAGCTAACCTACTGCAGCCCATCAGGACAAAGCTCCGGACCTGGGGTGACAGGGCCTTCGCAGCAGCCTCCCCCAAACTCTGGAACTCCCTCCCCAGCAACGTCAGATCCGCCAACACTCTCACATCATTCAAACAATCCCTCAAAACTCACCTTTTCACTCTTGCCTTCAACTCCTAATCAATGGAAAAATGGAAAAAACTGCCTTGCCCTTATTCCTCCTAGCTTAGCACTTCCTACTTTTGTCGTTATTTTTGTTTTACTTCCTTCTAAGCGCTTTGAGCACCAGGAAAAGCGCTTTATAAATGTAATGTATTATTATTATTATTATTATTATTATTATTATTATTATTATTATTATTACTATACTCTAGTCATGTCAGGATTAAAGAACAATTATTTTCAGGATTGAATGTTCAAACCTAGGCCTAAAACCTGGCATTTCATAAGAAAGTGACTCATATATAATCCAAATGACATATTGAATAAAATACTACACCAAATGGAAAGACACAGATTAAACATTTAAATAAAGTCCCCTGGTTTGTCTCTAGAGTCTAACTGCCATTGGAAAAATCAAATCAATGTTGCAAAATCCGTCACTAGATGTCGCTCATTGTACCAATACGGTTTATATAATACATAGGCCTAATAAAATATTATTATTATTATTATTATTATTATTATAGTAAAAGTGCTCGCTTTGGCAAAAACCTGATCCATACAGGCTTTGCAGCCCTAAATAATAACAAGTAATCATGTGTGGTGCTATCTGTAGATGTCTGTCTTGTTTTTTGTTGATTTCATATTATTTTCACAGAGCTGTGCAAATGAATTTCCCCCTGCGGACAATACATCTAATCTAAACTAAATTGATATTCAATCCCGTACTTGGCGATTGAGAACATACGTAATTTACCTCGTTTAAAGCACTTTTGTTGTAATGCTATGGATTTAGTTGACACTACTAGCCGAGTTTCTTTTGTCCAATATCTCGCGGGCAGGTACATTAAGGCCCAATCCCAAACCACGCCTACAAACTACCCCTACACACTACCCCTCCGTGACGGATGAACTCTGTGGAGTGACACCATGGATGTATAATAAGATTAAGTGGGTATAAGCCGAACAAGCATGGATGGTACAAGCCGGGTAGGCCGTGCACATATGCTACCTACACCAGATTTAATGTTCTGTAAATATGTTCTGTTTATTTTTTATGCATAATATACTTTCTGTAATCATTTTTACTAACTGTTATAACAAACAGGTACTATTAGTAGTAAAACAAATATAATTAACTTTCTTTAAGTGTTTGAATAATAAATTCTAGCTATTTAATGTTCTTTATGTCTTGATGTGATCTCAGAATAATGTCTCTAGAATACGGCAGCAACTAATAATTATTTCCAATTTAAATGTGAATTAATCTGTTGGTTGCTCACCTTTGAAGCTGTAATTAGATCATTTTGTCAGTTTCTTTTTTTAAATTATTTTTCAAATCGATTATCAAAATGAATTGAATAGTTGAGCTGCTCTCAGTACTATGTCTGTGTCATTGGCCAGCAGACATACCCATTACACTCAAGACATTTTGTGTAATCGTTGAATCTAAACATTTTGGGATAAAGATGCATCCTTTGAGAGGTCATATCCTTATTTTTATGTTCAAGTTGTGATACAGTATTTGAAGGGTTAGTATTTCTAGCATTTACCAATTGTACTCCATTAACACAAATTGTAGTTCAGAATTTAAAATAAACACATTGTAGGAAATGCAGCATCACAAATATGTAATCAAGTCTGCACGTTTTAATGAATCTCATGCAGTAAAAATCCTGACTCCCACTGCCCTTTTGTTCAACGGAAATCTATACTTTTTTAGGCTAGACAAGTGAGTAGTAAGAAGACCACTATAGAACAAAGTATTTGTTTACTCCGACAGTAGCGTTCACTTAAAGGTACTCTTGTGGCCAAGGAGGCAACAACTCTTTTCTTGTCCTCTTTATGTAGAATTCAATACCGGAAACAGGGTTGGACTTGGTCCGTATTTACCAAATACCAAATGTACCAAAACAATACACATATTTTTGAATTAACTGGTGAAGACCGGATTTATGAATACACATTTTGATTATTGATGATGACCTTAAAATACTCTTAAAACAGCTATTTTCTCAATGAAAAAAAGGAAAATCACCAGGTATTGATAGTACTTCAATTTGATTCTATATTAATTTTGAGATCTTTTTAAAATAAAACGTTTCAAATTTAAACAACCAAATATCTCACATTTATAATATGCAGAATCAATTCATAAAACATATTATTTTTAATGTTTCACATTTTTAGAAAGTCTAGGGAGATTGAAAATGGGTTTCTTATAGCATCAGTCAAGCTGTTTGGTTTTGTAAAGAAATCAATAGCCCTGTAGTTATTAACAGTGTCGGACAAGGTAATCCTATTCACTCTTTTTACTTTTTCTGGCTGAACAGTTATCCCTCAAGTATTGGACATGATCAAGATATTTAAAGGAATTCTATACAAGGGACAGAACTTCTCACCAGATGATAAAGTCTTCCCCTAAAAGATCAAGATCAGTTGCAGAAAGCTATACCACATGACGTTGGATAGGTTGATTACCTTCAGCTCTGACACTTAAATGATCTAAAAGCGAGTTATTGCCAAAACATTATGAAAACAAGTTTAACATTTCCTGTGAAAAAAATAGATGAAGCTGTAGCTGGTAATGTTAATAAAAAATACCTTTTTCTCATATTTGCTGAAACCGTCGAGCCCAAATGACATTTAGCTGTTCCTATTAGCTGCAAAATGATAAGAATTTGTGACCGGGCTACCAGTCTAGTCACATCGAACCACCATCTCCAGCAGCATTTTTGAATGGCATATTACAGAAAGAGGTAATTTACCGAAAAGTTATTTTTTACAAATTAAATGTACCATTACAGGTTTCTCATCTTATAAATGTAATTGAAATTGAAAATTTGCCATCAGATTGCATCAACAGTAAGCACAGCGAGGATAAGCATTATGGAGCACTATTGCTCGGATAGAGAACTAATACGTTGGTACAGTGGGAGAGATATATGTCATTATGAAGCATCTGTACCAAAACTAACTATCAAAATGTACAGGCGGTCAAAAAAGTGTCATATACAAAATGTTATTTATTGATAGTCCCAGTAAGTCAATTAACACTACGACAAAATAAGGTTCACTGCAATCAAAATACTCTGACTGTTATATTCTCACACAATATTTATCGTAATAAATCAGATTCTGTATCAAAAGTATGAGTTGCCTTTCACTGAGGGGAGAAAATAACCATCTGAGGGCAAGTTGAATTCAGAGGAACATTTTACCAGTGAAATATCCACAGTCCACTGTCTTCAGCAGTTTAGATATTATACTGAACTGTACTTTTCAATGACATCTTTGATTGGAAATATTTGTTCATTTGTGCAAGCTGAACAAAGGCATTTGAAATCATCGATCAATGATTGTCTTGCAAGTGAAATGTAGGCGCAATTACCCTCCGAGCTTATTTTTCCTCTGGTCTCCGCTGATTAACTTTTTGTTGAATACAACATTTTGCAGTGAGAACAGTGTTGTTGCTTATTATCAAAAATGAAACATGGACCTTTTATTAGAACATTTCATTTCATCAGGCACTGGTGATAATAGTGTGTTTCCTTTAACAACATAGCAGGAGAGTCTTTGTAAGTTCTTGTTTTGTGAGTCCTAGTCACATAATTATATGAATTGTCACCAAAGATCACATGAAAAAACTAAATAAAGAAAACGATCCCTCACCTACATTGTGCACACTATACTTTTGAGTCTTCTGTTGCTCTTTTCCTGCTCATGAATGCTAACACAAACACAGGAGACAACACAGTGCGAGCCATAACACCTCAGCTGTGTAGGTTCACTCCTCTCTCCATCAGTCAGACTTGTCCTTCTTTTTGCCTCCTCCTATAGGAACTTTGCTGACCACAGCAGAGCCGACTGCAGTCACTCCTCCAGCTACAGCATACACCCCTCCTTTAACAAGCCCAACTCCCATCCCAGGCAGAGAGGCTACAGAGCAGACGGTGGTCTTGGTGAGGTCCAGACCCTTTCCTCCTATCCAGGCCACACCGCCCACTGTCGCTCCTAAAGCTCCCTTTGTGGCCCCGTACAAGCCGCCCGCCAACCGGCTGAACATGCCCGGCTGCGTCTGTGGATGGCCCTTGTTGTTGTCGTCGTCATCTGCTTTAAAACAACAAAAGCAACATTAGTTCAATGCGTCACTGCTAAATAAGTAGAAGGACATAAATGCTCTGAACCAGTGCTGCAGCTTGTGTTTCTTTAGACTAAAAATTAACCAGACAATTATTTTATAAATGAATCTCTTGATTGTTTGGTCTTTTAACAATAAAAAGCATCACTTATTTTATTTATTAGGATCCCCATATATTTAGCTGAAGCAGCAGCTGGGTTTACAACACACACAATATGTTATACAAGACAGTACAGTACTTACTTTAAAGATAGACTCCAATCCAATGTAAGACAAAGACAAATTACATTTGTTTGCACTTACATAGAAGGTGTAACCAGAAAAATATTTTTTAAATACTTTGATTATCAAAATAATTACAGTTTTTCTCCTGCCAATCAACTAAGAAATTCTCTCAAATCTACATCACTTCCTTTTTTCACAGTTTTTTTAAGCCCTTACATTTAATTTAATGTTAACTGTATACCCAGCTCAAATTGAACTTTACTACATAGTGCATTCTTTTGAACATGGACACAGCGACTTACACACTTGTGAAATCAGACATAATGCATCAAAACACAAGTAAAAGTGTAGTTTTACAAACTAGGCTCCTCCAGCAATGCAACTTACTATATTTGGTAACCTATTGAATCTGCAGATATTTATTTGACCAATGGCAGATTCCTTCAGAAACACCCAATCACTATGTGAAATCCAAGATCTGTATTTCCACATTGTCCCATAACTTCTTGAACAGAACATGATCTAAATCAGATTTGGGTCAACAACAGAAATGTGTCACTGTTAAAGTACTTTAGCAACTAAACTTACCTGTAGCTACTGTCTCATCGTTGAGGTATGCAGGCATGCCCTCAGGCACCTGCTCCGCCTCACTCATCTCTCTGGTAAAAAACACATGACATAGTTACCAACAGAGACAAGTACCTGGGTTGACAGAGCTATATAATGTAGAGAACTATAAGAAGGAGATTCAGTGTAATATGAAATCATTGTCCTTTTAAGTTATTTCCGTTATGATGTAAACTGTGATTGAGATCCGTGCTTGTTGTTGCATTACATTTTTGTTAAGCGGACAACAGCAGGAACAACCCTTTTCCCTTAATATGACACAATGTAATTAAAAGCTGCTAGCCCAAATAGACAAAATCTATATATATGCAACAGTCTTCACAGAAAGACTTACGTTGAGTAAATAGTTAGAAATGGGGCTGTTATGTGTGCACAGTGTATAAAGAAAATAAGAGGAGCTTGCTTTGAGTGTGCTGCTCCTAAAACAAGGCCGACCTGTTCACAGGTTTAAAAAAAAAAAAAAGAACCAATATTGAAGTAGTCTTCTCTACTTGGAAAACAGTGGTAAACACATAACATAAAGAATGAACAAAATACGAATAGATTAAAAATATAATTAACTGAAGTCTTTGGAGTTTTTTTTTTGTTTTGTGATTTTTTTTAATGACAAATATATAGTTTTTATACATTTTATGATCATGTATAGATATATTTATATTTTCTTTATTCATGTAAATTGTGTCTTTATTCAGTTTTACTTTGAGCATGAATACAAACAAACTAAAGACAGTTACATGACTATCACTATATCCATGAAGTAGAATTATCACACAAATTGCTACCTAGCTAGCTACCCATCAATTAGGCCTAACTTTCAACATAGCTGTCATTTGATTTTAGACCAGTGTTCTCTGTTATTTTATTTTTGCTCTTCAGCAGTCAATCGTGCCTTGCTGTGAAGTTATGAAAGCTGCTCAGACGAAAACAGCTATAGCGTTTATCAAGTTAAAATGAACAAAGAAACGCTTTTGGTAGCTGTGGTGTTGACAATTAACTGATGGATATACAACATCATTACATCATCAAATCATATAAGGTCAATATCTAAATATATTAATAAGAGTAGTTGTGTAAAGGCCTGACTTGTGAAGTAAAACTTGTGCTACGTTTCGTAAGCTAACCAGCAGCGTTTGTTTCGTGGCAGAGACAGCGTTTGCTATCGTTACAGGCAGGTTAAACACGGATACTCGCTAAAAGTTGCTACATTTCCGCACAATATACATTCTTAATAAATGTAGCCGTCTCAGTTTTAAAGACAGAAATGAGTAGACTTGTAATTAAAACACAAAACCAACGGTATATGGTTGTTTTGACTTTAGTCGCCATAATTAGCCTATTTGTACAGTCTTCTAGCTGAGACATCCAGACACGTCACCCGAAACACAAAACATTACTTAAACGGTGTTTCCCATCTTTAATCGATCGACTTTTACACGTATTTCCTCCTCATGTATGTCCCTTTTGCATCAATGCTCGAGGGAGATTACTTTGAGGATGTATGTATGTATGTAATATGGCTAAATGTTGTTGTTGTTGTTCTGCAGATGGCTGACTCTCATTACACAAACTGAACCCCAAACTAGCCAGCGACTGTTTAGCACTTACCTCGCTTGCTAAGGTTATCACAATGATCCAATGTCCTGTGCGGGATTTAAAACTAAATGCGCAGGAAATAATGTTCAGGTTCCTCGGCCTTTAATGCTGCTGATGGTTAAACGGACTTGTGTTGACTGACTGTCTATTTTGTTTGGAGGAGGACCACAGTCTCCACCCATAAAAACACAGAGGTACACTCTGTCCGCAGGATGGAGCTGCAGATGCTGCACGCATGCAACTAAAAGTAGTTATTATTATCTGGATAACATATTAAAATGTGTATTATTTGTATTCGCAAATACAGGCAATTGTATTATTTTAATTAAGAAATGGCTGTTCATGTGTTGGTGTGGTGATAATTACAAACAACTGGTTGAGTAACACGTTGTGAAAGTATCGCAGGGTGTAGTGTTGCATGTGAACAGAGACATTTAAAGATAAGATGAGAAGGTTTATCTTGTATCTCTGGCGGGAGGGGATACCAAGTCATCCATGGTACATCCATGGGGGGTACTGATGCAAACCAACATCTCCCCCTCAGAGCGGAAGTGACGTACATCCTGCGAATCAAAGATCGTATCTCTTATGAGGAGATATCACGTTATAGTGTAAAACAGTGCGTACTCCATACTCAAAAGCCACCTCATATCTTTAGAATCAGTAGGATTGTCATGAGAGCCAAAGATAATCATATAGATAAGTCTGGAAAACACACTAGGCCCTGATAGGCTGTGTATTTATTGTGTATCCGTTTTGTTGGTAATAGTATTATTTATAAAGACTGCTTTTCAAATTATTAGGGCCTTCAGGCATGTCTTGCATACTCACCTGTTTTGACATGTTTTGTAGCTGTTAGCCTACAAATATATGTTGTAGCCTATACATTTTATATAACCGAAAGCGTTTGACGAAAAGATCTCCCTAACGGGTTAATTTCTGCATGAATTAAGTGAAGGTCTACACAGTCACAACAAAATAAAATAGATATCCACTCTAAAGTATTTAAATATTAAAACACCAAAATGCTTTTATCACTATACTGTACACTCATTTGTTTTTTTTGTTTTATCAAATGTTTTTATTTATACAAACTTTAGAAAAACAAAATGTACAACACAACAGAACAAAAAATACAGAAATTTAAAAAACAAAAAGAACAATCACACAAGTAGAAAAAAGTAAAGAAAAAAGTAAAGAAACCCTCCCACCCCCTACCCCAGGACCTATCAGGACATGATATCTCCCAGGACCTTTTCTTCCCATTGGGAAAAATAAACAGGCCTCAGTCCTATACGTAATTATTATAAGAGGACCGAACCTAAACTGACATTGTTTGATAGATATGTTTCTGTAAATAGTATCCTGGAGTCTCCATGGAGAGACTAACTCCTCTTCTAAAGCACAACATGAAACCACAGCTATGGGGGAAAACCATTAAGCAAAGGTCCTAATGAGAAGGACCAGAAATACAATTTAAAATGTGATACTGCCATTGAGCCTCCTCCGTTGAGTAGTGGACATTTTGAGTCTAGGCTGCTTGTTGTTCCAAATAAATGTAGAGATTGCCGACTGGAGTTTCTGCCAATGAGCAATGGGGGCGATAAAGGGAGCATTGAACTGAGTCACTTTTAACTATGCAGTGAACAGTATTCATTTTCATTATTTAAGCTCTGGCTTGTAGTGAGATGGGCTAGCTGGACCATCTAGTGAGGTCCTGGAGAATCTTTTTCTCAATTACGGTAGAGGCCTGGAAAAACTGCCTTCAAAATAAAAGCGCTTACTCGGTCAATAACAAATATACATAAAAAACATACCAAACATATTCATACTGGAGCTTAAATTAAGAAATATGTACTATATAATGTGATCAATAATTATTTAAAACAAACTACGTATAACTACCACATTATAACTGGCTGAATGTAAAATTTAAGGAGTTTCAAAATAAAATACTTTCGAAATCTCTATCGTCCATCTGTTTTTAGATAAGAATAAAACAAAAACTGTCAATTATCAAAGATTTATTTCCCTCCAGGGTGATAGCAGGACACCCCAATTAGTCACTTAGAGAATATCAGGATAATCTGATGTAGAATTTCAAAATAAAAGACCTTTGAAGTCTCATATAGCCTATGAGCTATCGTCCCGCTGTTTTTAGATAAGAATTTTAAAAAAAAAACTCTCCAGTATCAAATACTTATTTCACTTCAGGGTGATAGCAGGACACCCCATCTAGTCACTCAGAGAATATCAAGACAATCTGATGTACAGTTTCAAAATATAATACCTTTGGTCTCATATATGAGCTGTAATCCCTCTGTTTTTAGATAAGAATAACACTGGCCGTTTCTCAATCGCGAGGATGCTTGCTTGGTAGCACATGTCTTCCGAGTCACTTCTTTCAGAAGTAAGGCAAGCATCCTTCCTGGCATTCGGAAAACGAAGAGTGGAACAGGCCAGAGCCCTAGAGAGATAAGGCTAGCAAGTGTACAGGTGTGCGTCATATGAGGCCCCGCCTTACATTTTCCGCCACAGATTTGGGGAAATTGGTCCATGCGCAAAGCATTGTGGGGATTTGAAGGACGCGAAGTCTACCCATGTGCAGCCTCGAAATTACCCCCAAACCAAGGACGCGGCCTCGGTGGAATTCGAGATTGGAACAGTCCTTCGGCGGCACTCAATGACGTAGTGTCCTTGAAATATTGGCTTGGAAGCCAGTTTCCTCGCGATTGAGAAACGGTCACTGTGTGTAGTGACCGTAGTCACTCACAGAATATCTGAGTGACTAGATGGGGTGCCCTGCTGTCACCCTGAAGTGAAATAAGTCTGTGATACTGTAGAGTTTTTTGTTTTATTCTTAATTTAAGCTCCAGTATATATGAATATGTTTGGTATGTTTTTTAGGTATATTTCTCATTGACCGTGTAAGCGCTTTTATTTTGAAGGCAGATTGTCCAGGCCTCTACCGTAATGCATAGGATATTCGCGCATCGCAATACAACGTGCGGGCTGGCTTGACTTTTTTTTCCGAAGTGGAGGCAGGTGGCTTGACCGCAGTGGGTCGAGGCAGGGTAAATCCTGCACTCGCAAAAGTCACTCAATCTCAAAAAGCTGATAGCTTACTATACAATTAATTAATATAATTGAGCACAAGAACATTTAATGTCCAAGAGTGTTAAATAATGTATGATCTAATCAAAAAGCATTAGCATTCATTGGAGTGATATTGTTATAATAAAACAGATATCTCCTTTTACATTTAAGATAATTCAGTCTTTTGGATATTTTTCTATCATTCTGCCATATCATACACGCATGCTTTGAAAGAGGCCAGCTGACTGAGCTGAGCACTGGAGTTGAACACCGGAAACTAGTACCACGTGACTCCAGCTGGTGTTTCCCGCCTGTATTCGTAATGATTGTGTAGGTACCAGGAAACTGCATCAGAGTGACAGCTCTCCGCCGTTTGGTCTGCTGCAGATAAAGTACATGTATTTTAGAAGAGGTGTCACCTTTATTACTCCTGAATCAGATCTGACCTCAATGCAGCGGCTGGTGGATCACATGTTCAGATTTTAATGATAAAGTACTAGTAGATTATCGAGTTTCCTTTCGGATGTGAAACCAGTGGACAGTGGACCAACAAAGTCGTCCGTCAGTCCGTGGTCGCCGTGCGTTCAGCATTCAAACGTTCCGCAGTCTGAGAGACAGGTTGGTGATGAATGATGACATAATGTTAATGAAAGCCCTGTTAAAAGTTCGTGTAATTATATTTACTATCAGAATATGTCGTTGTAGACGACCCTCCGTCTTTCAACAACAATGCAAATCATTTTCTGCAGAATGGAGCTACATTAGAAAAAACATCCCGGTATTTTATTTACTTTTATTATCTGAATCTGTTTGTCCCACTTTTTTTTCTGATTAAAAAGCTGTTATGTATCCCAATGACGAGCTCTTTCCTAGCTTCTATATATACAGTGGGGCAAAAAAGTATTTAGTCAGCCACCAATTGTGCAAGTTCTCCCGCTTAAAAAGATGAGAGAAGCCTGTAATTTTCATCCTAGGTATACCTCAACTATGAGAGACAAAATTAGAAAAAAAATCCAGAAAATCACATTGTCTGATTTTTAAAGAATTGACTTGCAAATTATGGTGGAAAATAAGTATTTGGTCACCTACAAACAAACAAGATTTCTGGCTCTCACAGACCTGTAACTTCTTCTTTAAGAGCCTCCTTTGTCCTCCACTTGTTAACTGTATTAATGGCACCTGTTTGAACTCGTTATCAGTATAAAAGACACCTTTCCACAACCTCAAACAGTCACACTCCAAACTCCACTATGGCCAAGACCAAAGAGCTGTCAAAGGACACCAGAAACAAAATTGTAGATCTGCACCAGGCTGGGAAGACTGAATCTGCAATAGGTAAGCAGCTTGGTGGGAAGAAATCAACTGTGGGAGCAATTATTAGAAAATGGAAGACATACAAGACCACTGATAATCTCCCTCGATCTGGGGCTCCACGCAAGATCTCACCCCGTGGGGTCAAAATGATCACAAGAACGGTGAGCAAAAATCCCAGAACCACACAGGGGGACCTAGTCAATGACCTGCAGAGAGCTGGGACCAAAGTAACAAAGGCTACCATCAGTAACACACTACGCCCCCAGGGACTCAAATCCTGCAGTGCCAGAAGTGTCCCCCTGCTTAAGCCAGTACATGTCCAGGCCCATCTGAAGTTTGCTAGAGAGCATTTAGATGATCCAGAAGAGGATTGGGAGAATGTCATATGGTCAGATGAAACCAAAATATAACTTTTTGGTAAAAACTCAACTAGATGTGTTTGGAGGAGAAAGAATGCTGAGTTGCATCCAAAGAACACCCTACCTACTGTGAAACATGGGGGTGGAAACATCATGCTTTGGGGCTGTTTTTCTGCAAAGGGACCAGGACGACTGATCCGTGTAAAGGAAAGAATTAATGGGGCCATGTATCGTGAGATTTTGAGTGACAACCTCCTTCCATCAGCAAGGGCATTGAAGATGAAACGTGGCTGGGTCTTTCAGCATGACAATGATCCCAAACACACCGCCCGGGCAACGAAGGAGTGGCTTCGTAAGAAGCATTTCAAGGTCCTGGAGTGGCCTAGCCAGTCTTCAGATCTCAACCCCATAGAAAATCTTTGGAGCGAGTTGAAAGTCCGTGTTGCCCAGCGACAGCCCCAAAACATCACTGCTCTAGAGGAGATCTGCATGGAGGAATGGGCCAAAATAGCAGCAACAGTGTGTGAAAACCTTGTGAAGACTTACAGAAAACTTTTGACCTCTGTCATTGCCAACAAAGGGTATATAACAAAGTATTGAGATGAACTTTTGTTATTGACCAAATACTTATTTTCCACCATCATTTGCAAATAAAGTCTTTAAAAATCAGACAATGTGATTTTCTGGATTTTTTTTCTTCTCATTTTGTCTCTCATAGTTGAGGTATACCTAGGATGAAAATTGCAGGCCTATCTCATCTTTTTAAGTGGGAGAACTTGCACAATTGGTGGCTGACTAAATACTTTTTTCCCCCACTGTATATATATATATATCCTATATTACCTAGATTTGCATCCTATATTACCTAGATTTATATGGAACACAATGTGTACACAAAGATGTAACTCAGATTTGTATTTACCATAGACTGTATATATAAAGGTATTTACATAATATGACATGGGCTATTGAAGGAACGCCTGATCCCCAAAACTGCAGTATGGATTTCAATATTCAAGCCTTAAATATTGAAATCCATACTGCAGTTTTGGGGATCATTACATTTTAAGGCCTTGTCTTGAGTGAACTTATGAAAAGGTCACTGCTTTATTCCTCCTTAGGTAAAAACTAGGCTGAACGCTCACACCTCACATCAGCTTTCTAACTGATACAAATACTGTTTTTTTTTATACTGTACATTTCTGCCTCCAATTTTTTTTCTGCACTTCAAATCTTATCAAAGATAGGGTAGAATCTGACTTCCAGACAAAATTTGTCTTTAATAGTATGACATGCAGCCATAAAATATTGTGGGTATATTTGATTATTATTAAACAAGAATAGTAGTAAAGTTTTGCCCTCATAACCACCCAAAGTCACGGCCAAGCCAGAATTGACCCGACACACCAGTGACCATTTTTTGAGGCCTTCAGAATCTAATAAAATGACAACCATTGGTTTTGTTGTGCTTATTTGACTGTTTTGGAGCCTTGTTAAAAAAAAAGCGCGATGATGTTTATGAAAATATAAAAGTGTCAAACTTGCCAGGAGGGTTAATGTGTGTATGCCAACAGAATAATGAACTACAGAACAGAGGACCTGGGAACATAGATATACAGGGAGTAAACAGGCTTTACATGGTCCAAAAATGGGAAGAATTATTTTTCTGTGATAACATTTTTATAATATTTGAAAATGTACATAAATCAACATTCAAATAAATGTAGCCTTAACCTAGTTATGTGTTGGCTTAGAGCACACATGTCAAACTCAAGGCCCGGGGGCCAAATGCGTCCTGTGGTGGATTTAATTTCGGCCCGCAGGATCATTTTTAATTACTATTAGATCTGGCACGCCGGTATATTGCACGCACACCGTCACTCAACCCTGAGGATTTCCTCAGCTCAGAGCCTGACTCCAAACATTGATGAATTTGCACCCAAGATGAGATGCCAAGTATCTGGCTTGAACTTGCATCACGCAGCACACTGAGTTTCAATGGGTGTTTCCTTCTGCACTTTTTTTCTTGCGACAACAGGGCATGTTTGTTTTTTTCTTTGAGGGAAATTGTTTTTTTGAAGCTGTTGTTGGCCTGTGGAAAAATGTAATCATAAGAAATGACTCGGGAAAAGCTGCAGATAGAGCCATAAGAAATGACTCGGGAAAAGCTGCAGATAGAGCCATAAGAAATGAATACAACTGATTATTTAATGTTGTTTTTATAGGCAATCATTTAAGCTTTGTTAGTTCCAGGTTTAATCTGTGCAATAAGTTCATTTCAGTAAGTTTTGCAATAAACATTGAACCAGTCCGGCCCTCGACTAGTACCGATCTTTTAATTTTGGCCCACTGTGTATTTGAGTTTGACACCCCTGGTTAGTTTTCACTGGCAGTCCCTTTGCTTGATGTCGTTAGGCATCATACAATAATACAAATGATACAATGAGTGTAAAAGTTAAAATCATAATACATTGTGGAAAAAAGCAATACAATTAAACAACGTGACACAATCCTATTAGTGCTGTCATGCAATATGTGTATTGACATAGCATCAGTCAGTCTGTGGTATTGATTGTTTTTCAAAGGAGAGGGACGTTTATTTGTGTAATGAGGTTTTGTTCCAGCAGGTGCCAGTGTAGCCTCACTGTTAGCTGCTCCTCTTTAAATCCAGACCACAGTCAATTTATTTTGAGTGCCTGAATTTTTTCCGTGCTGTACATCCAAAAGTGGTTCTCCTTTTTCCCCCTAAAAAGTCAGGAATTGTTAACATGCTATTCTAACGGGCTTACCCTTTTTAATCTTATAGAAAATGTTAAAATGATTAGCCATTCTGTAACCGAGGATGGCCCTTTACATAGTCGATTAATTAATAAACCAATTCACAAAGAAAATCTGTCTACCAAACATATTTTGACATCCAGTTTATTGTAAAATCCATCAACCAAACATTTCAAACAGTTGCTGGTTCCAGCATCTCAAATCTGAGATTTATTTTATGTTTATAAATAATCATAAGGCTTTGAAAAACAAGCACAACTCTGAGCTCTTTTGATTTATCAAATAATGATTTGGAAGAATATTGATAATGAAAAAAGTGGTTTGTTGCAGCCTTGCTTTGTACATGTTTCTATGTATTATGAGTGCAGTCTTAACATTTTTGTTGACAGCTGACCTGTGTTTATTTTTAGACCAATTTCTTTCAATGAATCCACACAAATAACATCACATCCCTTTGTTGGTGTATCATTTGGCGCTGGTGAAGAGAAGTAACAGTAAGACTCATTGGTGAACCATGGGCCCTCTGATCAGAATCAGTCTCCTCCGCCCAGCCTTCCCTTGTGTGAGCAAACACTATACCAACACACATTAGGACTGGCTGCTTTGTGTGGATTGAGAGAGCAACAAAGATGCTACACAGAGTGATATGTCGTTAGTGAGCAGGTGGGAAGGACGACATTGAGCTTTTGCCTCTCCAGCTAAGTAATGAAGAGGTTCCCATGGCGACCCTTCTGCCTACTGCCATCCCTGTGTCATGGCGGCCGGCAGCCGGGATCAAAGTGTGCTGTCCTCAACTCTGCTGAGAGCGGAGGGTTAAAAGCTGGGGGAAAAGCCCCTCATTACACTTAACCAAATCTCCTTTAAGACACAGCTGACTTGTTACTGTGACAGAACCATCAGGTAGAGGTTTCTAACAATCGACTCTCTAGGAAATGAGAGACTGTCCACAGGTTCAGCCCACTGCTGCTGACAGTGATTGAGCGTCGGATAGGGACGTAACAACTTTATTTCAGTGAAAATAAATCATAGGTTTATAACACTGGACCACAAAGTATACATCTAATCTCTAAAATACTGCTTTTAGTTTATTATATTATTTTTTATAATATTAATTTAATATATTGTATTGCGATATTTTGTATTACTACATTTATTTTGAAAAAATAAAATAATAAACATAAGAATTTGAACTGAATTGCAACTGGATTAACTTGATCACTGTGTACAATTTTTTTTTTTAGAGGAATTATATTTTATTTTGTATATATTGCTGAAATTATGATTATGGTTGTTTTTAATATATTTAATAGTTTAACACAAACACAATTTGATCAGTCAATCAACACATTGACAACAATGGTTCTAGCTTTTCAAATGGGATTTGTTGCTTTTCCTTCATTTTATTTTCATTTTAACTGAATGCCTCACGGTGGCCCGTTGAAAACAAATATTTGACAGTTTGTGTTTTTATATTTTCTTTGTCATTTTTGCCTTTATTGGACAGAAGACAGTGTAGGGGCAGACTAATAAGGGGGTGAGAGATAAACAACAAATGTTCTGTTAAAACCTTGTTCCCTAGGCGCTTTCAGAAAATAATTGTTAGATGCAGCCTTCATTGAAAAATAAATGTGTTATTTAAATTGCAAATCAATCTTAAGGTTTAAGAAATATCATTGAATTTCTTTCTTTCTATTTTTTTGTTTCAGGTTTTGTTGTACCTCAGTTGTTGCTGTAGTTGAGGAGTTTGTTGTTTGACACTTTTTCACTTTCCTTGTTTCTTTTGGCTTTTAGTCCAAGCATTAAAAGTTATAAAAGGATTATCACTTAGCCTGACTTGGAGGGGGGGGGTTAGGACGGTCCTAATTAGATCACTGTAACCCTCATGTGAGCAGCTACACTCCTGGTGGTCCGGTACTGGGACACACTGCAGCTTATCGACTGGGAGAGAGCTGCGAGAACAACCAGAGTGAAAGGCCAAGTAAAAAGGAGGGGGTGGGGGGGGGGGGGGCTGTCAAATCCTTTTAAAGCCTTTTGTCATTTACACAGGGATTTATTTGCCATTAAAGAATAATAATGGTATTTGTGGCACAGTTAGGCCTTTATTAAGTGTTTAAAAAACACAAAAAAGCATTTGATCTCATAAAAATAAATATGCGCACCGGACTTCATGTTGTTTTTAAAACCGACAAAAACTTCTTCAGTTTTTTTGTTTCAAGTTGTTGCTGAAGTGTCCTCCATTTTGTAAACATGGCCCTTTGCTGCTCTGTTCTGACTGGTTGTAACCTGCTTCCACTCTACAGGTTTCAATATCATCCCAGGAGAAAAAACACCTGTGTGCTCTATTTGTTGTCCTCGGTCCTTCTGGCCTTTTTTCACAAGACTTTTTATGTGAGTGTGACTTTTGCAGATATGATCAGAGGGTGTGTTGACTCTCTGGCTCTGCCTCTGCACACCATCAGTGTGAGACCTTAATAACTGGGCTGGTGATTTATTGCATGTACTCAGCAGTGTCTTTTTTAGAGGTGTCGGACAAAAGCCGAGACCCTCACCCTCCCGCTGTTTTTAATAGTTCTTTAGGATGTGCAGGGAGGGAAAGAAATGGTAGTAATGTGGGGGCTTCAATCTTTTGTAAGGAGGCAAAGTGAAAGAAGATTGAGCTCCTTAAAAGAAAGTTTGGATACTACTTTATCCCGGGTTATCTAAAGTGGTTAGAGGCCAAAGTGTACATGTTTTTAAGCTAAAAGCACGTTTACATCACATTTACATTTTCATCTGAAAGGCTGGTATTGTGTTTTCTTTTTTGCTGCAGCTCAGTAAGCCTTCAGTGACCTCTGCTGTCCCGTCCAGAGGGGATAAGGTGCTCCGGGAGAAAAGCTGGTCTTATCTCCCTGCCGCCCTCTGAAGCAGTGGTGTTTTATGGGATGTAGCTCTTTTGTTTCCTTGTCCGCTGCCTTTGCCTGATCACTCACACTCATCCCTCATGGAAGTTGTTTGAAGGCCTAGAATAGCTTTGGAAAAGAAACCTCCCTCCTCCTCTTCTTCCTCTACTCCTCTGTTCCCCCTTTATTGAATCCCGCCTCTATATCATTTATCTCTAGCCCCCCTCTCCCTTTTTTCCTCACTTTCAGGGGGCCGTTAGGGGGCATCCTCTTTTCTCTCCCAGCTGGGTTTGTTGACACACAGTCAATCTGCGGTTCCCTTTCACCTCTGTTACCCCTCTTTTTAACTCACCCCCCCGCCCCTCTGCTCTCCCCTCCGCTTTCCCTGAACAGTAAAGCTGCCACAGCTGTGGACTGTATTAGCATAGCTGAGGGGGGGGTGCTAAATATATTGCAGCCATTACCTTTTGTTCAACAGTTGACAGTTTTAAAACATTTCAGCGGAGAGAGGGTGAGGGGAAAAGGGTGCTTTCAGTGTAACAGCTTTTTAAATGTTGGACACAGAAGAAAGAGGGGGAGCAAATGAAGAGCTAATCACTGACAAACAAATCAATATTTAATTAGTGCAGTTAGAACAATACGGGTTGAACTAAATATTTTCCATTTGGTACAGCCAAAAACAACTGATTCTTTTTTTTTGTTGGAGGTTAAAATGTCCTTTGGATAGATCCCACATTGTGCTGTGATTTACAAGTCATGAACAATGATAGATTTTTAAATGTAGGCTGAATGTTTATTTTTTGGCTTGCTGTCAACAGATTTTGGGATGAACAGGTCCAGGTCCAGGTCCAGCCAGCCTCCGGTCCCCAGGGTGACCCGCAGCGCCTGGAGCCGACTCACCGAGCCCGCAGAGAGGCTGGACTCCGGGCCGGGTCCGTACGGAAAACAACGACGGAAGCAGACTGACTCTGCTCTGGCCCAGGACCTCAGTCAGATGAGTATGAGCGGACAGGACACTCTCAATAACAGGTGGGCACTGGGGACCCTAAAAAGGTTTACGTTTTTATAGAGTCTAGGTAAGAAACAGGAAATCAGAGAGCAGGAGGTTTAACTGTGACTTTAAAGTTCACCTATTATTCAAAATCCACTTTTTCACTTTTATACATCAACATGTGTATAAAAGATTTGCTCACTTTTTGTTCTGATCCATTTACATAAAAACCTGTCAGATGATCAGATTTTGACAACTTTATGATGTCATAACGATGTTTTGGCTTGTGTAATCATTAGCCAATAACCAACCAAGGTAACCCCTCCCCCCCCCACCTTATCACCTGAATCTCCTCCTAGAGCACCATTGGGTTCTTTTTAACCAAATATCTCTCAGAGGGGCGTGGCTCCTTATTTTCATCTAAAGTAACAGACCCAGAATCAGCACTTTTGAAACAGGGCTGAAACAGAGGGGATTATGGGATGCTACAATGCACGATCTGTTTGGTATTTCCAGCCGAACATTTCAGAGACATGTTTTGTACATATCTGAGACCAATAATATATTGATGTAAAACAGTATAATAGGAGACCTTTAATGTCAGTGATTGACAAACGGAGGCAAACATATTATTATCAGTAACTTGCAAATACATATGTACACAAATAACCACATATGCAAACATTTATACATACGTGTAACAACACTAAAACAGTGGAGGCATTGTACTATATTAAAAATGATGCTAGATTTCAACAAAATAAACATGTAATAGTCGTGAGACATACGGTATGTTTAACTAAAAATACACTGTCTAAAGAAGTAATCGGAGCAATGCATGCTGGGCGTCAGGGCCACTGTGGCTGGGGAGCATACAATTTTTGAGCAAATGGGAGACCACACTGCCTTCATTCAAAGGTATTATTCAGGGGATTGTCTTATTTGGGATCAAGATGTTTTTGTGTCTTTTTTGGAAGCAGTCCATCTGCTTCAGCTGTCAAATCCTCCTCCCGGGGGGGTCTAGCCTCTGTGGCTCGGCTGGTCAAACTGGGCCGCTGCAAGAACGTGGTGGTGGTGGCCGGAGCAGGAGTCAGCACGGCCAGCGGCATCCCAGACTTCAGGTACATTTGTTCTCTTTACAGCCCCATCATCATCATCTTTCCTTGATCTATTATATTAGTCTTTCTACTGTTAAGTGGATATAGAAAGTACAATAAAGACACTTTAATGAAACCATCACCATAATGTCCAAATCAAAGTGCCTGTATTTCCACGTTTCCAGAACTCCAGGAACCGGTCTTTACGCCAACTTGGAGAAGTACAACATCCCTTACCCAGAAGCTATTTTCAACATTGACTACTTCTCCAACGACCCGCAGCCCTTCTTCTCCTTGGCCAAGGCTCTGTATCCCGGCAGCCACCGTCCAAACTACATACACTACTTCATCCGCATGCTTCATCACAAAGGACTGCTGCTCCGAGTGTACACCCAGAACATCGACGGACTGGAAAGATGTGAGAGAGATCTTATTTGTATACATTTTTTAAAAACTGTTTAAACTTAAACAATTTCATAAGGAGTACAAAAATAGACATTAAATGTAAATCCAAATTAAAGACGCAATGAACAGGTCCTTGCACATCAATGTGTGTTGACGCTGCACTGCATTCTTTTTACCATTGCAGAACAAATATTTAACATTATCTCTCGCATGGAGTTTGATGCACTAGAAATTCCACATTGTGTTTCCTGCACAACTTCCTTTGTGCTTTCCTGGTTTGTCTAATGGAAAAAAGATTCAAAGTTGGTTTGAGTTATAATATGTTTCTGTCTTTACAGTGTGTGGCATCCCAGATGACAAACTTGTGGAAGCTCACGGTAGTTTTGCCACAGCTGCCTGTCACCTCTGCTACACTGCATACCCCGCTGAAGAGGCTAAGGTATGTGTGACCTAAAAAAACACCATCTTGAAATGTAAAACAGTCCTTCTATTCAATGCTTTCTTCTCTGGTTCTGCAGCAGGCCATAATGAATGATAAACTCCCCATATGCACCTTCTGCGCTGCAACAGTGAAACCTGACGTTGTGTTTTTTGGAGAGGACCTTCCTCAGAAATATTTCCTCAACACTCAAGACTTCCCCAAAGCAGACCTGCTCATCATTATGGGCACATCTTTACAGGTAAGCATTTTGAATGCCATTCCTCTAATTGGTTCAATACATTTTTTGAGCAGAACACTGAGCTCGGTTTTATCTGAACCAAAATCTATTGTTTCAGATTGAGCCATTTGCCAGCTTGGTGAACACAATCCGCTCCACCGTGCCCCGCCTCCTCCTGAACCGAAACGCTGTGGGACCCTTTGAGAAGGTCCCACTGCGGAGGGCGGACCACATGGAGCTGGGCGACCTGGAGGACACAGTGAGGAGGTTTGCTGAAATGCTCGGCTGGAAAGATGACATAGAGGAGCTGATGAGGAGTCAGGAAACACTGGTGGGTTCCATTTTAAAACACAACGCCATACAAATTAATTTATTAAAGATTATTATGCAAGGTGTGAGTCTTGAGATTCTTTTTTAAACATACTTTTGCGATATCCAAAGGGAAACGCAAAGCACTGGTGATATATACGTATAAACAAAAGAAAAAAGGTAGATACCTAAAAATACTCCATGCTGCTGACATTGCACTTCTATAAGATTCAGACTAACAATGGATAACTGCAGAGCCTTAGATGTCATCTTTTGGTTTCGATCATTAGTTTTACTTACCTACATTACCCATAATGCAACTTAACCACCAACTGCCCTTGCTCCAAAGCCACATGGTTTCACCTAGGGACAATCAATAAATTACGTTTAAATGACACACAACTAATGTTATTAACGATTCCTCTGTGCTGGTTTAAGTGAACAAATTATGCAATACAAATATGATAATTAAATGTTATGATTTGTCATAAAAGTATTATTATAGAAGATTATTTCAGTTAATTTCAATAGCTTATTTAGTTGCTTCTTTTATTAAAATGTATGTTTGTCTGAATATCAGCTTTTCTTAAATTGTAAAACTAGTATTTTCAATAGCTTCCATATATGGGCTAATGAGTGACATCCGAAATGGCCTTAATCCACCATTTGTTTTATAAACATTAGTACTCCCAATGAGATCTTCATTTATAATCTTTGAAGTTGCTCTTAAAATGTCTCTGGGCTCAATTTTCAAACACTTTTGCTGACTATGTGAATCATCTTCTTCTGCAGAGCCTCCCTACGCTGATAAGCAGCCCTCTGTCAGTGGACCAGACGTCCTGTCAGAGCAGAGGAGCTCCGGCTGGGACGGAGACCTCCAGGTCCAGAGCGGGGGGGCAGAGGGGAGCCAGCAGCGGCAGCGGCAGCGAGGAGACGGACTCGGAGACAGACAGCAAGAGCTCTGCGTCCTCCAGCCAGAGCACCTGACGCTGACATTTCCTAAACAATAGGCTCTGGAAAGGTTTCAAACTGTTCCTGCTCTTCTGACACTAACACTGTTCTCCAGTTACCTGTTCATATGCACGACTCATTCGTTTCTAAAATGGACTGAAGGTGCAACTTACCTGTTTATCTGGGAGTCACAGTGTGTCATAGTTGTATGTTCATATGTAAATTAAAAAATGTGTTTATCAAGCTATCTACAAGCATATTTATAGCACTTATAGAGCGAGTGTCCATCGAGAACACTACTATACATGTACTGTAGCAACAATTCTGATGTTTATTCAGGTGTTTTATACGTCCCATGTCACTCATCTTGTTAATGTTTTATTAACTGTATTTTAAACAAAATTCAATAAAGGAATTGTCATTTAAAAACAAGGTTTATGTAATATTAGTCAGAGAAAAACCACCACTGCTCTTATTCTCCAGTTTATTAACTTTTCAGTGGAAGCCTCACATAAAATAAGTGTGCTGATATTTACAGTATATAAAGTGTGCAAAAATACAACAAAAGCTTTCCAGATAGAGCAGGGATCAACATGCAATTAGAATATATCCCACTATGACTGTGGAGGAAAGAGAAGGCATTTACACAGGAGCACGAGAGAAACGGCTGCATGACTAACTGAAAGGGAAAAAGTGTTTGTGCTACCCAACACCTTACTGCTAGGTTTTGACTTTAATTTGTGTATGTCTGACCTTTATGACTTTTCTAAGCAACAAAAAACATTAAATTAGTCACATGAAGTTTAAGAGAGTGACTCGGAGTTAAGTCTTTTGTGAGGCAAACTCTAGATCATTTATTTTCTGTGTGAAGAGGCAGTAGTGAGGATTCTCAGGTCAGGTGAAGTGTGCTCATGATTATTCATTATAAAACAAGTAAACAGTCTCTGTTTCCTTTATCATATAATAATGACACATGTTCTCTGGGTTAAAGCATTACTCGGTTTCTCTGGATTGTAATCAGCTATTTGTTTTTGTACAAGGAAAGTCTCACTTATCCAAAGTCAGGGTTTCACTTTGGGGGGGGGGAAATCTGTTGCATACGGCTTATTTAAAAAGTGGCAGATATTAAATTAAATTGTACCAACAAAAATAAGTCTTATCAGTTTAAAGACATGTTGAATTGTATAAAAATTAGCAAACATTTCAATCTAGAAAAAAAAAGAAAAACATCAACTGATTTAACATAATGCGGATTTGGCAAAAGTAAAATGAATTAGAAAAACAATCGTTGCAGTTTACACAATTCTCTGTCGAGAGTCCACAGCAGGCAGAAACAATCTCTTCACTATCGTCCACCACAGGAAAAGGTTGCGTTTCTCCACAATTTATACATTTTTAAAAAAAGAAGGTATTTCAGTGACACAAACCAACAAGCCCTGAATTCAGAAGGTTTACATGGCGACTAACTGGTGTGCAACACTCATAATTACACAACCGAACAAAGACTCAGTGTGAGCTGCAAGCGAAACCTATCCACACTGCCTGATCTCTAAATATTCACCAATCTAGTTGTCTCTAACGGACATACCCCATGATTTTAAACCAACAACAAGGGTCTCTGTTTACAGTTTTTGTTGATATCATATTTAAAGTAGTTTCTATTATGTGCGCTTGAGTAATCTAGAAACAGAGATAACTAAATCATCATGTAGCAGAAAGAAGAGAAATGTTAAAAAACAAAAGCACATGTGAAGGAATGATTATTCAGACCCAGTGATACTTCAACTATGACAACGTGCTTTCAGTGACCTACACATGATCCAGCAAAGAATTATATTATTACCTCTATTTTTTTTTTAAACTTAAGGAGTGCTACAATAAATGAGGAAGGTGCAACAGTAACCATGGTGATCTCCTTTGCATTTTGATGCCACTGCAAAGTCTCTGATGCACATCAAGTCCACTTCCTCTCTGGAGGAGGTCTCAGTGCTGCCACAGGGCCTCCACTGTTTCCGGGGACATGGTGAGCTGTGTCCCAGTTCAGGACCGGATCACCGTCACATTTTAATATTAAATACACCATGTTGCCCAACATAAATTACATCGCTTAAACACATTTATCGTTAACCTGATTCACTATCTGCCATTCTGAAACATTTGATACACTTAAACGTCCTAATGTTAATTCACAAATCTGTCAAATTAGGGTGACTTTCTGGTCATCCAAGTTAAAAAAGCAGATCCTACATTTCAGCATTTGTTTGGATTTCTGAGAACCCTCCTGACACTGACATGGGACACAGCTCTGGGATGTGTTGAGGGCCTGAACATGGGGCCTGAAAGTGGCGTGCCTAGTCAGAGTCCGATCCTGAGTCATCGGGGGGGTCGCAGAGAGTTTCTTCAAGTGGTGCTAACGTCCCGTCAGGCATGACCCCCATCGGCCGGATCACATTCTGCCTGTTGACACAAAAAGAAAAACATATTCCTGTTTGAATTGATCTTTAATACAAACAAAACCCCCTGCTCTGTTCAGCACTGTCTGTGTCCTCGGGCAGTTTAAAGGGGGCTTTCACTCCTGCATCTTTACCCTCTTACATCCAGAGCTCAAGGACCCTCACCCTACAACCCCACTTGCCCCTGTCTGGCCATCCTCAACCCCCCCCCCCTCCCCCCTCCTGGCAGTTTAATTACAGGATCAGCGCTCAAACTAATCTCCTCAAAGCCACGACTGCCCCTTCATCCTAATCCAATTATACCTGCACTGTGTGTCACCCCTCCCTCTGAGATGGTTTATCAGAGAATTACCCACCACCGATTTATTAAGGACCCATTTGCATTCAGTTATAAGGAGATTCCAAAAATAAATGGCCATGTAATCGCTACTGATTCCTCCAATTAAATGTAACTTATCCTGGTTAAAGGGCAGGTTCTGTAGTTGGATAGGAGAAGGAGGATGTGCTTCAATCAGAATAGATTTAAGTGTTTTCTTTGCAGGTTTCTCTAAGGACATTTTTTTTTTACTGAGAGGCACCACTAGTCCACAGCCTCAGATCACTGGTTAGTGTCGGCAGGTAAAATGAAGCCTAACAAGACAAAACAAAGGAACATGTGACACCATCCCTCCCAATTAGTGCAGAAATAATCCCTCCTCTCCTCCCGAGCAGTGAGAGGACTGGGGGTCTGTCAGGTGTAAACGGGGGTGCAGAATATGTGCTAATTGGAGGACCAGTTAAGCAGTTAGAGGGGCACATTCTTCCAGGGCTCTGAGCGATCTCCTTAGAGCTGCACTGAGGATTCACCTCTCCCTCAGCGTCACACCTCCTCCACTGAGGAGCAGAAGAAAGAGGAGAGGAATCTTCCTCTTCTGGGCGCACGCGTCTCATTACAGCTCAACCCCCTCTTCGGCTTAACAAGGACGAGGTCAGCTTTCTTACGTTTGCACATTTGTTCACTCGTGTCTCTCCCTGCACGTTCCCCTCAAATTGGCTTTGTTGTTAGTTGTGCCTCTGTCTCAGTCCACTCTCTGACTGGCTCCTCAGAATGAAGTCAGGACACATGTGTTATCTGAGAGAGCCTGAATGCGGCACATAAAAGGAGCCGGGGCCGAAGAGCCGGCTGTGTCTACCAATTAGGTGATAATTAACGGGGCTGCGGTAATGATGCTGCAGCGGCGTGCCGGCAGCTTCCTTTCGGCTGAATGCTGCGGCGTGCTGGAAGTCGGGCCTAATTAAAGCTGCAGCTCACAGGAAGAGATTCTTCCTTTGATGAAGCGGTTGGCAGGGAGCGGGCGCACTGTTACCTTTGTGACGCCATTGTGCCTGACTGACTGGCCTCTGCTCACTGAGGAAAGGTCAACACAAATACAGGTGGGGTCCTCGCAGGGGAAACAATGAATAATATGAATAATTTGAGCAGGGAAGCAACTGTTGCTCCAGCTCAAAAAGTTAATGATCTTAGTAGAGCCTTTTGACAAATGAGGATTTTTTTTGTAACTTTTGGAAAGATTTCAGTGGCATGTCAAGTTTGTTTGTTTGTTTCTCTGTTTGTTGACTACCGTCCGTTGAGCATTTGATTCATCTTTGTGCTATTTTATGCTGTTAATGTTCCCGACCAAGGGGTTTGAGACACTGACCTTGTTACTGAAACACCTTTGTTACATTTTCCCCTCATGTCCTGTTACCTCTCTCCTGTCCATTATCAACCAAAACAACAACTTGAAAACAAACATCAGAAAAATAAAACACTTACAGTTGAATTACTCAACCGAGGATTCTACAGTCCCTAGTAGAGTTATTCTTAGAGTTTTTTATATTTTAGCATTGTTACCTTGACAACTTGTCAAACATATTGACTAGTTTCTGGGCTTCGTACTCCTTCTGCTCCTCCGTCATCTCTTCGATGGGGTTCGGCATGGGCTCCTCCACATGACCGGTGATGGGGTTGATGCTGGAACAAGAAGATGAGCACAAATAAAGTACAACAGCAAGCGGATTCATACATGATCAATGCATACAGATGAACTAAACACGTTGGGCTCACAGAGCTGTGCCCTAAGATCTGTGCAGAGCACTCACAATGGTTTAGCAGATTTGTACTCCTCTGTGTCTGAGTCTTCATCATCCGAGTACTGAGTCTCTCCTCTCCCTCCTGCAAGGAGTCCTCGAGCCACCAGGAGTCCCGCTGCGTTTCCATATCCTGTGTACTTCAACAGGTTGTCTACTACAAGACAACACCACACATACACAAGATCGTGAAGTTACATCTAGAGCGAGCATGAGCTTAGCGGTAGTTATAGCAACGCAGCAGGCATGCATCTGATAGTTCACTACTCCATTATTCACACTTAACTTCTAAACTACAAACCCTGCTCTGTAATCCATTTTTAATCCAACATTAATTCCACTTGCCCTATGTCTCCATTCACTGCATCTTAGCCAATGTTAGAACTGATGGAATGAATGTTTTGGGACCATTTGGTAGCAAGGTTAGTTCCTTTTTAGGGTATTTGGTTAGTCCTAGGTGGTTCCCAATGTTATTTTATAAAACACGCTTTAAAGAAATCTACACAACAGATAATCAAAATGTATTTGAAATGCTTTCTGCCCCTAGTCTCAAGCTTCAGATGTTCTTATCAGGGAGTCCCATTTCACATATCTCCAATATGTCTCATGAGAGTACTTGTGTTGGAGCTGTGTGTAAAGAACTGAAACTCAAACTAAACCAAAGTTATTCCTGCTCTCACTTCATGTTTTCTGATCTGTGGGGTTGCACTCTGTTCCTCCCATGCCCCGACCACTGCTCACCGCTTTCTTTGCAGAGGACAAAGAGAAACTCTGCAGCCGTCTGCTTCACCCCCATGTCCACATGTGTCATAAGGCGCACCAGCTTGTTCCTGGTGGTGGTGCCGATCTCTGGCCTGATCTTTACGTCTTTCAGCGGGGGAAGTACCTGAAGGTGCAGATGTTCAGGTGATTGATTTATGCGTTTATTGTTTTTCTGTCATTACAATCAAACCCTGACTCATGAACGCACACAGGGTCACTTCAGCAGGGCAGATTCTGACCATACTTTATTATCATGTCTAAATGTTCTGTACCTGAGCTTTGATGAACCTGCGGATCTCCCTGTGATGTCTGGATCCTTCAGTCAGCAGGCTGAGCACCGGAGTCAAACCCTCTTTGTAGTTGGAGCCCTGCTTGGAGAGACACAAACCACAAACACTTCACAGGCTGCAAGATGGACCACTGAATACATTTTAAATCAGGGGAGGGTTTCGGATCAGAGTGCATGATGGGTGGGAAAGAAACTGAATGATGTGCAGGTCTAGCACTACTTTAACATATCAATTAGATGCAAGTTGTCACAATAAAAAGGTGTACTATTACTGGCTGCAAGTGAGTATAGAAATGTAAAATGTGTCATAGTTTGAATGTAAGCTCTCTGTTTCCTGGAGTGTCGATTAATTAGTTCTGTCTGGCTTTGCTGCAGAGGATGAACTTTACCTTGTCCATCCTTTTCGCCATGAAGTCTATCAACATCTGGATTGCATCCAAGTTTTTCCCACTGTACATCTCTAGGCCCCCCTGGACAGGCACATCGATTAACACGTCCAGGCAGGACACAGGCAGGTTGTTCAGCAGGTTGATGGCATGACTGCAGATGAATAGAACAAGTATTTATGACGCAGTTGGTCTTCTATACCAAATGTTTGATGTTTAAAAGTCAAGTAAATGAAAAGGTAATGAACTGCCAAAGACTCTGCTGTCTTAAAGAAGTACAAATAAGTCAAGAATAGCTTTAAGAAGAAAGGATGATGACTACATTAGATGAAAGCTTTGAGTCATTTTCACAAGTAAAGGATCCCACATGGCAAAGTAGAGAATCATCTCTTGCTCTTGGCTTACACAGAGCTATGAGTGAAGCATTTGCACACATCCATGTTGTCAGGACAGCAATATACAGGAAATACAGGTTAATAAAGAACGTGTTGAAGAGATATTTACATTGTTCAACACCCCCACAATCCCCAGCTGTGTTTATTAAGCGAAACGTTCTGTGGGCAGATATATCAACTGTTATATGTCTGTAACGTGAGTCTTATCCATTAGTTGGGATTTTTTGATATACTGTCTGAGTAGACCTGCAACAGCCAATAAGAGACAAATGATGACACATTTAGAGGCGCTCAAAAGTATATGTTAAAAAATGTAATTAAAAGAGTCATAGTATAGACTGTTGAAAAATATGTAAATCATAATATAGTAAGCCATAAAAAAAAGTATGGGTAATTCTGAAGAAAAAAAGTATAGTATGTTGCAGAGGTTGCGCTAGACTTTTTCGCTGCCCGTCATTTTGACTGACAGGATCGTAACATTTCCGTCAAAATCCATCATCACCAGTCGGTCCGTGAACTGTTAGCGCCGTGTTATGCACCTCGCGGAAGCGCGCACAGCGTAAAGCAAATACTCAGATTTCAATTATCTGTTCGGCAAAGTTAAGTTTGGAAACTATATAATTTCCTTTTGGAAGGGCATGCATAACACGGCATAATACCGGAGCCCCGCTGCTGGGAAACTTTGGCGCTGTTCTGAGTTTGTTTTAATCGGTCAAAATGACGGACGGCTTTCAGATTTTTCCGTCATTGTTCGAAAAATTCCGTCATAGACGGAAAATATTCGGTTAACGCGACTTCTGGTATGTTGAGAACTATGATGAAAACAAGTCAAATTACAGTATAGATAAAACATGTCATAGTATCTTAACAAAGTCATGTCGGTCAATGGGCCAATGACCTGTTCCGCCATTGAGTTGATAGGTCAAGGGAAACATCGGTCTCTTTTATACGACACTCTTTAAATTTGGTCTATGGCCACAGATTCTTGGCATTCCTGAATTAAATTACCATGTGAATAAGATGCTTCTGCTGCAGTGGCAAGACAGCTGAGAACATCTACAAGATAAAACACCCGACAAGGCTCCAAAGAAACATCGTAGCTTTTCAACCGGCACGGAAGTCTGCTATCAGACCATCTACACAAGTTAAGTGTGTTGAGCAGTGAAAGCCCTTTGTCAGTCTGTGACTTTCAATGCAAATCAGTTTCAAATGAGTCTGACCAGTTTTACAAGTTTCAAAGAGCAGAGTGCCTTCATTCAATATTCAGGGTGTAGACGACTAAAACAGATTCAGATATTAACAAACATCCCACCTGTGAGCTTCCTCTGTTTTATCCTCAGTCTCAGTCTTCAGCATCAGCAGATGACGCAGGATGGCAGCGATGATTCGGAACTGGTGGTCATCCTCCTATCAAATCAAGGATGTACAAAAACATGAAGTCAAGCAGAAAGTGTTATATTCAGAAGTTAAGCAAAACACTTAGATACAGAAGTTCTTACGCTACAAGGATAAGGATATGGACAATAAGGCCTAACTGCAAAAACACCTGCCAAGAAATCTATGGGGCATCACAGCTCGTCTAAAGTGCAAAAAGAGGAGAGCTAGGAGATAGAGTGAGATCAAAGCTTTGAGTCTAGATTTATAAAAGGACAAGGAATAGGAAGCTTAGATTTCTACAGTGTCAAAGAGGAGAGCAGGGTCAAACTTGAGAACTAACACCTACATTTGGTGTCATTAAGACTTACACGGTATCAGAGGCGGTCATGTGTCGCCTTCGGTCCAAATTGCATGAAATGTGGCAAGACAGCCAATTTGGAGAATGATTATCATAAATGATCTGTAACTACAAACTATGCCCTAATAACTACTTTAAAAACCAAAAAGATATCAACAAAATACTGTCTCATTTCATTCACAGGATGATACATTTATTTTGGCCTTTGTGTGTGAGCAGTATGAACAGAACATTTGGACATATAAGGGAAAAGCACTGGTGTACAAATATAATGCTGTGTTTTAGTGGCTCACTGTCACATGACTAAAGGCCATGACACCTTAAGCCGGTTGTTTTGACGGTTAACATCATCCTGTTTGGCTGTTCAGCTTAAGCAAATCAGTGCAAGAGAACAAAAGCTGCAGTGAGGGAACAAGCAAACTGTAAAGAAGGGAGGGTGCTGTGAAAGTGTTCAACAAACTGCTTTTATGTATTAAATCTAAGATCTTCCGGTTTTCCTTTTTGAATGACAAATACAGACTACGTTGTACTTATTGCCTGTACATCTGACACAGAATGCACATGCTAGCTGGCCTTTGGTTATAGTCTTTGCAGAGTGTTCAAGTGCATACATTTAGCTAAGACACAGGCCATGGGAGGTGATGCAAAACAAACCGACATGTTCTTTGATGTCTGGTCGGTTTGTCTGACCCCCAAGAGATAGATATAATGTTTCTGCTGTTGTTGCAGCAGATGAATGATCCTTGTGGACCAGGACAGTCTAATCTTTAATTGATTAAATGGATAAGACAGAAACATTTACTTTTCTGATGATGCATACTTGATCTGCTCTTTACACTTACATACACAATGAGTAACAGAAAAAAAAAAAAAACGACTAGCGGTCAACAGATGTACAACCCATCATCAACTCACCTCACCACCAGTGTCAGACAGTGTGAGGTTGAACAAGGCTTTGAGTGCCTCCATTGTTCTCTCATTGTCTTCTGCAGGCATAGGCAGGGCCTGTGGATCTGGAGGGGCAGCTTCATAGGGACCGACCCAGCTCACATCTAGGGTAAACTCCAGGACCTCCGTCAGTAGTCTTACAGCATGCAATTCTCTCCGAAAAACCCCTCGCACATCTGGTCTCAGTGCAGACAGCAGGAAGACCAGGCGCAGCGTGAAGAGACCCACCTCATGGTGCCATGTGCGGGCCGTGTGCAGAATGGCACACAGGCCATGAGCGAGCTGCACGTCTACACAGACCTGCTGAGCCGCAGGACTGTTATAAACCACATTGCATAGGCACTTCAAGGCCTCCACCACCACCCTCTCCTCCTCCTCTGACTGGGTGTCTTCCAGACCATTTTTCTGGTTCTCATCTCCTTCTTCTCCAGGATTCAACCTTGCCAGTCCTCCCAGGATCAGCATGCCCTCCCTGGTGGCTACAGGGCCGAGGACACGCTTGTCTCTGGACAGGATGCGGAGTGTCTCCAGACATGTCTTCTGACAGCTGGGCTGCACCTGCCTGCCCAGAACTGACAACACGCCCTGGCACAGCTTCTGAGATGACACAGAATAGCACATATATAGATAATAAGTTAACATAACTGGGCCACCGTGTTCATCTAATAACCAACCTCTCAGATAATAAGTAGTACTTACAATCCGCAGGCTCTCTTCCGTTTGGTCAAAACTGAAGGTGTGACTGTTCTGAAACATATAAGATGCTCATTGAACCGAACAACTTAGCCTGAATGGTCATAGATATTGAATTAACATGCAAAGTATAATACAATAAACCCCAGCCTCTTTGAAACGGATATACATATTTCCCAGAGACCTCCAATAAGAAGCTAAAGTATGCTAACTCTACGAGCAGTAATATAGTTAGTGAGCAGACAGTATTAGCATTATCAGGAGGATGGTGTTGGAAACAACATACAACTCCGGGTTGCCTCATTCATATGTTTAGTGTGATATGTTAAACGATGCAATACAGCTATCATATATCATACGAAAGTGTAAACATCTAAGCTCATTCGGCTGCTAAATATGTTTAGCTAACTCTAAGCTAGTTGTTTAGCTAGCTAACGTTAGCACCGTCGTTTGTTTTGGTCCACGTAAAACGAGACTTACCTCTCGATTGTACTGCAGCAGAAGCTTCTCGGTTTCCTCCTCGTTGGTATTCTCAAGTTGTGACACAATATTATTTAAATCCATGGTGGATATCTGGTGAAAGTGTAGTTAGTTTCGTGTAGACCAAAAGGTGCAGGGTGCAGCTAGCTAGCTGGCCGGCTAGCTGAGTGAGGGAATCAGTGTGCTGCTGCTGCTGCTGCTGCTGCTGTCAACAGGGAAACTCCCCACCGTCTCCATCACTTCAGGGTTGTCCCACTGCAGGGCAATGGAGGATAAATTAAAAATATATAGTATTCAAATACTCCAATCAATATTGTGCATAATATATTAAATAATAGACACCAATAAACACCCTAAGATGTTACTGAATCAAAGCCTTGTTTCCAGCAGTGGTGACGAAATGTGTATTTACCTATGCTATTTACTTAAGTAAAAGTAGCAATACTTCTGTGCACAAATAACGGTTTACAAGTAAAAGTCCTACATTCAAAATCTTTAGTAAAAGTACATTATTTTAAGCATCAAAATGTACCAAAAAAGTACTCATAAATGCAGAATAGCCCAATGTAAATACATATTCTGAATATTCTAGAAGGCACCAAATGGTGTTGGGATATTCCTGTATTTACAATAACTGTTGTGTTTAAAATGGACTAATCTTGATATCATGTCTATTTTACACACATGCAGTACCAGTCAAAGGTTTGGACACACCTTCTCTTTCAATGGTTTTTGTTTATTTACATTTTTTTCTACTTTGTTGATTAAAACTGAAGACATCAAAACTATGAAAGAACACATATGGAATTATCTAGTTAACAAAAAAGTGTTAAGAAATCTAGAATATGATTTTTATTTTACATTCTTCAAAGTAGCCCCCTTTTGCCTTGATGACAGCTTTGCACACTCGTGGCTTCTCTCAGTCAGCTTCATGAGGTCGTCACCTGAAATGGTTTTGAATTAACACACGTGCCTTGTCAAGAGTCAATTTGTGGAATTACTTCCATCAGTTGTGTTGTTCAGAGGTAGGCTTAGTGCACAATGGATAACTCTATTTGACTACTGTTGTAAATCATATTATGGCGAGAATGACTCATCTCAGTAAAGAGAAACGACCGGCCATCATCACTTTAAGACATGAAGGCCAGTCGATCCGGAAAATGTCAAGAACTTCGAATGTATCCTCGAGTGCAGTAAATACAAAATACAATAAATTAAATTTAAAATGTGCTCAAAATTGTATAAAAACACATTATTTGTCTAAAAGTAGAACAAGTTGCCTAGGTGTAAGAATAGCTGTAAAAGTAACTTGTGTTTTGGGTTTTTGCGGAAAACACAAGATACATAAAAAGGAAAGGAGAATGAATGAATTAGTATAAAATTCTGTACTCCGTACAGTTTATATTGGATAAAATGACCGAAACATTTTGAAATGAGTCAAGTTTTAAAATACATTTGACAGGAAACATTTTAATCGCAACAATAGTTTGACATGTATATTTACTGTGTGGCTTAATCTTGAATTTGAAAATGAAAGAAATTATTTTAAAGTAATTTCCTTTCCAGAAAATTATAAAATGACCAGTCAGAGATTTGGGAAATTAAATACAATAATTTATTGTAAACACTGAATGAGGCGAGGATCCTGCAGTTCAGTCTTTTCATAAAATCCCACAGTTGCTTTTTCACAGTTATGTGATGCTGCAGAAAAATACACCTCTTTATGACTAACTGGTGAACAGTGGTACTTTACAAGCCACCAAATGGGATCAGGATACAGTTGCCTCACATTTAAAACATTAAGTTTGCATGTCTTCTCTTTGTCCACGTAATAGTCCTTCCACAGTCCAAGGACATGGATTTGTGAATCTAAACTGCCAATAACTGTGATAGTAGATATATGTTTTCCTCCCTAAAATATTTAACATAGTTTCTATTAAGACCATGAACAGGAATAATTTATGAGGTAATTGAATTAATCCGTTTTTTAATTCAGGTGTATTTATGAATCCACTGACACCATCACTCATTTTACAGATATATATTGCTTGTTTAACCACTACCCAATGTGAAAGTGGAAATTATACTTGTCTGTAATCTTACATTTTCAATATTTTCTTTTTTGTTTTTATATTAAGAAATACGCTTCAATATCTGAGTTATAGATTTATTTTAAAGCACATAAAAGATGAGAGCTACTGGTTATGCAGGACATGTTTCTCACAGCTGACAGGGACGTCCTGTTGCAAACACACCGAAAACATTAAATCTCCCTCTGAATTCTTCAACACGTGGATATTGAAACTGAGCTCAGCTGATTATACCAAAATGATGGGGTGCCATTTTTTATGCATTAACAGGTTTATCTGGTCAGTTGTGAATCCCAAAGGATTTTGGAGCCATAACACAGAGGATCTATGTACCAATAAATACAAATTTCGGCAGGGGTCAGAGGTCAAAGGTTACGGGACTGAGGTGCAATGACCCCAGCACAGCAGGAAATTCTCTCTATAGAAATGTAATTCTTTCTGCAGTGTGGCCCTTGTTCCACGGGCCCAGCCCCCCACCGTGTTGTCACTGCATGAGGAGAGAGAAGCAACAATCAGCTCAGACGACTTCAGAAAATGTTTTTCTTTCTCCAACAACAAAGTGTGAACTGGAAATTTGATGGAAGCTGAAAGTGGAGGGACGCATTGTGAAATAGACCTTTCCATCATTAGAAATAAAGATGTCATATTTAGTAAATTAAAGTAACATTTTAAATAACAAATCAATAAAATACATTTAAAGCTGTTTTATAGTCAAACATTAAAATACAATTATATAATAAATCAAAGACTTAACTTTAGTGCTGACGTTCATTTTGGTTATTAACCCGATACAATAATGTGTTTAATTGAACTTTGTTAACATTTGGAAATTTTCGTGCATGATTATAAAAGAACAAAGAAAATGTTTGGACAAAGACACATTTGACAAAGATTTTAAATCGTCACCACAGACGGTTTCCAGTGCTTTTATTTACAGAAAGTGACTAGACTTTATGTTACTGTACACTTTGATAATTTCCCTTTTTATAAATACCCATAGGGTAATAGGTCCTCAGTAGCTTTGAGTGCATCATAAAACACACAAACCTAGGTTAGTGCATCTTTCACTAACCATACAAAACAGAGAACAAAGTACCAATTGTAACATAGAAAATAAAGGATACACCATGTTACAAAGTTACAGAAAATACATACTATATATATATATATATATTTATATTGTCACGGGAAAACAGCAAAAAAGTTCGCGACAGAATACACTCACACAGTTGTTTTTGAGTCACAGCATTCAATCATTAAAAAAAACTATCCAAGATGGAGACACCTTAACACACTGATCAAGGAGTTTATATCCGTCCTATGATTTGTTAATCTTGGATTTGTGCCGCTGTATAAACTGGTAACGTTAAGGCAGTGCAGATCATCCATCCTGCAGCAAACCAACTTGCTGCAGCGAGCCCACGACAGGATGCTGCACATAGCTGAGCAACGGGAGGATGCAGCGGTTTACTGAGGATACACAGCTTACGGCACACTGATCTGTCAGTCATTGACAAACTGACTGAGTGTTGATGGGATATTTTGTTGATGACGAGGGAAACAGAGGTGTACATTCCTTAAAACAAAAGGCACAGCTTGGCAGCAGCATTGCACATGTGAAATGATTTTGCTGCAGGTTCAACATACATGATTATTTTCCTCCAGCAGTGAGCAAAAGTGTTGAAGAAATGTCATTAAACCTCGGCACAAGTTACACCACAATCATCAGTCATTTCAAATTGTCAGTTCGTCCATACCATGATTCCTTATACCTTGCATCGGTACTTTCCATTCTCTAGTCTTCCTATTGTGATGTACTTGATCGGAAGTGTTCAGAGTCTTTGCATCCACCCGTTTGGAAGGCCTGGAGTTGCTCACGGCTGTCCACAGCAGTGATTGAGTTTATTTCGCCCAGCCTGTGGTGGCCTCCCCGTTTATGTAGGCAAAGCCGGGGAAATGCTGCGAGTGTTCGTACTCTGAGTTCCTGCGTGGGCCCAGGGGAGAGTACATGTCACCAGAGGCAGCATAGCGCGATGAATGCATAGGTGGGCTGGTGTAACAGCTGTTAGCTGGCGACACATCTGGCCACCGGGGGGCGACAGGTGCCGGGTGCAACCGAGGAGTGCTGCCCATCAAGCAAGGCTCCATCCGAGCCATCTGGCCGTTGAGCTGGTACTGTGGAGGAGAAGAGGAAATAAGTTATGCTGGTGCAGTGGCATTAAGGGTTGTGAGAAGCCTAGCATATGCAGCGAAGATATCAGAATATCCTATAAGACTCATTATCAGTGATTTGAATAATCAATGAATCAAGTAATTGAATATTAAGACGTTCAGATTTGGCAGCCAATTTCATTTAAAAAAACAAATCTGGACCTGAACAGCAACAACTCTGAGCAACAACTGATCAGGAAAGGTCACATTTTTGTTCTGGTTTCTCTCAGGATGTTACATCGTACAGACGATATAAGATACAACGTGTCAGTGTGTTAGTAGTTAACATTAGTTAGTGAGCTAACTGATAAAGCAAACGTTGTACCCTTTGAAGCTCAACTAGCTGTTTCCATGAGTCTTCAAGGCAAGGCATGGAAAGTTTATTTATATAGCACCTTTCAACACAAGGCAATTCAACAAGCCAGTCTTTATGCTAAGCTAATATAATCAGCTGGTGGATGTAGCCCTATAAACAGATATGAGATTGGTATCAATCTTCAATCAATCAAAAGTTGGCAAAAAAGTGCCTTTCCCAAAACATCAACTATTCCTTTAATGAATTTCAAAATGTTGCCAGGAATAAACAAATGTAGAAATACGGGATCCTTTACTTTATTAATTGGGATAAAAGTAGTCAAACTTCAACATGCAGTTCTGACTTGCTGAAACCAAAATATTCCCAGAGCACGTACAGAGGACATGACCGCAGTGTCCTCAAAGGTAGCTTTAGTCCAGCCAATATCTTATAGGACGCTTTGTTCGCTCTGTAGCGTTGGGTGTGAACTGACCCTGCTGATGGTAATTTCCTGTCAGGGGAAATTGCTTCACAAGTTGTACCAGTGTCGAAATAGAAAATTAAGCCACTTAAGAAAATTAGACTCTAGCTCCGCTGAAAGAGTGGTTTTCCGGTGTTATTTTTGTTGCCTTTGGTGACTGATGCCAAACAGCTCCGACTAAATCTGCGAGATGACAACAATATTTTGAACAGATGGGGACCCGACAAGGTTTTGTTTTCATCTCAGCTCCATCCCCAACCTCTCACACGGACAAAGCACAGGCATTGTGCCCGATTTAAGCTCAGACAGGCTTAAAAAAAAAAAGTGGAAGTAGCACCCTTTTCCTTTTCTCACTAAATATAAACACGACAGTTGATTCCATTATGAGGGATCATGGCATGGAAAAAGACAGTCAGTGCAGGTCAGAGAGCAGAACAGACGGCTCAGCTGCCTCTTGTTCACAAGCAGAAAAGAGACCATTGAATAACAATATTTTAATAAACGCCCCCTTGCTCTGCTCCGTGGCTACTGGCTCAAACAGATGAAGAGACTATTGAGAAGTGGAAAGAGGAGTAACAGAGCAGGGCCTCTCTTGGCCCGGCCAAGCCACCTTTCTCTGTCTGCTTCCGCTGTGTAGAGAGGCTGATTCTGGACTGTTAGACACACTGCGACCGCTGAGGCCCAGCTGATGTCAGCTGGAGGGCCCTCCACGGGAAATTACCATCAAAAGAGTAAACTCACTCCAGGCGCTACACGAGCTGTAAAATCAGCGTCTTAATCTCATCTCACCTCCTCCTGTTTAAATCTTCAGTCTTCATCTGACTTCAAAGCATAGCCTCCAAACAAATTCTCTAATATTGACGTAAATGTTGTATACTAACAAATGGGCACATTTTTGCACATATACCATCTTCTTCTTCCAATTTGATCTTATCATAATTAACAAACATAGCACAATTGCAAACTGCTCTGTAGTGTAGACTCATTCAGTTTAACCATTAGTAACACTTAGTCGACACACGCTCGTATTCACAGATATTTTTGCAAACATCAGAAACATTTGTTTTATGTTATTGAGTCATGTCACACTCATTTTCATCTCTCTCTATGGACATCATCCTTATCTGCAATTTAAACAAGGTGCTAATCTCGCCAGTGAGAAATCAACAGTTAAAATGTAGGTAACACCTATTTAATTTAAGTAATCCCATTAAATGCCACTTTATACTTCTACTCCATGACATTTCAGAGATAAAGATTGAACGCTTTCTCTATCACTTTTTTCCTGACAACTACGGTTACTAAGTTTCATATTTTAAACACAATCTTAAGTATGCTGCTGAACTGTTGGTCAGTTACTTGTGAAGTTAGGCTTTGCACAAACCACATTTGTATCCAGTTATAAACTGTAATTTCATTTGTATTTTATATTATAAATTGTAATCATTATTCCTGCACTGTATTATGTAATTAGTTCTTAATTATGTTACATTTGTGATATTTCCAGCACCACAGACACTAATATTGACAGCATTCTGACTGTCTGGATTTTGTCCTATTGTTTTGTTTTTACTCTTTGGGCCCTATTTGTATCATTGTTTTGTATAAACTACTGAATGCCAACCTTTTTGTTAGGATACAATCTATCAATTGTTTTACCTTTGAATGTTTGAGTAAATGTTGGTGATAATATGTCAGTACTATTAATCATGTACAATATTGGAATAAGGACTCTTGCTTTAATGTATGCTTTATGTTCATTGCAATGAAGTTGCCTGGTACTGACCTGTGCAGAAGAGCGGTGGTAGGCGGAGTAGTGGAGGGGGGGTGGGATCGCCGGATCATGGGCCAGACTGGGATACTGGCTCTGGATGGAGTGAGGGTGCTGGTTGGCGTAGCTTCCATAGTTGTAGCTACCAGTATACCTGGAATGAGGTAAGAAAGTTAAAACCCATTAAAGAAATTCTCCAACATATACAAATAATTTAATGCTTAAATCATAATAATTACCCATGCTCCTCTCTGTACACAGGCAGGCGGTGGGTGGAGGATGGTGGGGGGACTGGAGCGCTGTTCCTCATGCAGGACAGCTGCTGTCCGGCCTCAGGAGTGGAGCCGCCGGCTGTTGTCACTGTGTATGTAAGGGACCAGGTATATGACTGAACAGCGCCTGGTAGACACATATACGGACACAAAGAAAATGTGTTGGCTCCAAGAAGCTATGTGCGGTGAGAGCATGTCTGTGTGTGACTGAGAGGAGGGTCTCACCTGTGGTGGTGGGGACCCCGCTGAACTCCGGGGACACGGCTGCAGTGGGGGAGCTGGCCGAGGAAACGCCCACTGAGTGCACCGAGCGAGCGGGAGAGAAGGATCCTGGAGAGGGGGAGGTGGGGGTGGGTTCTTTCACCGGGAATTCCTCCTCTCTCTCTGCTGAAGGAGTCAAGAGAGGACAGACTATTAGACAGTCTTATCAAATAAAAAAATATGAAGATACTCTCTCATCACTCAAAATTCCCTAAAATCCCACCACTTGTGCTTTCTCAGCTACTCCCCTTTATTTCCTGGACAACAACATTTATATTCTTAAATTGTCTTTATTTTATCCTCATCTTTTTTGACAGCTGTTTTTAGTACAGTTTGTTTGAGCCAAATATAAGTCTCATGTAGGGTTAAACTCTTTAGGAGTGATTGCTGAATGTGTACAAGGAAAACACACATATGGGGGCAAAGCATATGAACTGTGTACAAAATAAAGTGACAAACTGAATAAAGTCCACACAACAAAGTAAATCTACACAAATCTAAGTGAAAAAAGCATGCCAACGATTTCAACAAATAACAGCGCATCATGCTAGGACCGTTTCAGTGATACAATCCTCTTATTCTACTACCCTGCAAGGCATGTTTGCAGCTATACTGTCATTAATGATCTCACCTGTGCTGCCCTCTGCCTTCATGGCCCTCATGAGCTCGATGGCTCTCTCCTGGCAGTGCAGGGACTCCAGCAGGTAGAGCACATAATCATCAAACATGAGATGGATCAGGTGGAAGGACCCTGCGTACAGAAGACAGGACTAGTTATATACAGAAGGAAGACGACTCACACTTCTTTTAGAAGTTATTGTTTGTAAAAAACACACAGTGTGACAAAGGATGTTCCCTTATCTATTTAGCTATTACATGTTGGTCTATTGAATGGCAGAAATAAGTTAAAAAAAAGTCTGTCCTAGACTCTGAAAGTCCAAGGTGATGTCTTAAAAAGGTGGACATCAAATAAAACCAAAAATCTTCGTAACTACATTTGCCATTAATCGACTAATCCTTGCATCTTTATTATGGTCATAAATGATGACGGCTGTTACAACTAAAGCGATTCTAAAAGCATCTGAGCGATGACACCACATCCTGCAGAGTGACATGAGGGCGGCTGTTATTAAAAAGAAGCGCGTACGCTTGTTTCCGTGTACCGAATCAGTGCCAGAAATATGTCAGCTGACCCCGGGGTCACACGGAAGAGGAGACTGTGGCATGTGAGGGAAGTGTCACAATTGTGTCATTGTGCGGGTCCCTGCCGCTGCCGTGCGCATAATAAAAACTTGTGGCTATTCAAGGGAGAGGGGTGTAACACTGACCGGTCATAAAATGGAAAATACAGGCAAACACATCGGGAGAGGGGAGGGGCGCCTTTTGTTAATTAGCTGTTTGTGCACAGAGACCTGCTTTATCAAAACACTGCAACCAGCTGTGTCTTTGATATTCACAGACCGGGCCACGCAGAGGAAAGACACGCCATTTTATTTTAACTACTCTTCTCTTAATACAATCAACAAGCTATTAGAGCAGCCATTTTATTTGTTTCTCCTCTTTCCTTATTTGAGAACTGAGAACAATACAATTTAAAAAAGAATTAAGAAATGTTTATTTGTTGCTGCTGATCCCTAGAAATAGTAAATATGCACACGTTTATAGTTCAACACTGCTTTTTACAACGTTTCGGTGTTGCAGCTTACCAAAAAGATCTTTAGCTGGGATGTATAAAAGGTATAAAATCCCTGGATAAGCGATATTCAATCTTTAATTTAATATAATTTAGTATTGATGCTCAGCAAAAAAATAATCATATACAGTTATGTAATAGGAAGGTTGGTCCATTAATGTTACGTATAATCTAAATTACAAAAGTGTTGCCTCCTGAAAAAAATAAAATAAATTCTGCCATAAGAAAAGCAAGATTCAACAATATCATTTTGATTTAAGGGATACACAAGCCTTAATAGTGGACGGTTTTATTCACAGAGCCTTTTATAGAAGAAGAAACTCTTTATTTGCAATTGAAGAAGTTATGTTGTTGCTTAACACATGTTTTACCACTGAGATCTTTGGTATGTTATAAGTGTGTGTATTGTTTGCAACCTGATGCATTAGAGACTAAAAACATAGCATTAGCTGCTCACCAAAGCTGGGCGCGCTGTGGAGGGTCATGTCCCGGATGACTCTGGTACCAAAGCACGACCACATGAGCAGGAACTGTTGGGCCACCTTCTTCAGGCACCCGGGCCTCTTCGCTGCCACCTAGAGAGAGAGAACATTTCCATGAGAAAGGAGGGGGAAGGGTTGGGAAGCCGGGGTAGAATTAACCCCTGGGTCCGCATTGGGGCTTAACCCTCAGGAACGAAAAACATGTCAACAAGTCAACTATTTAATTTGCCCCCGGGGACACGCCTTCCTATTGAACTATTGTCTGGGCAGCCCAAGACGTTACCAGGGCGACCAGATTTTACAAGCCCATATCTGGCACATAATGGACGCAAATGGGAAGCTTGAAGACATCATTAACTGGGAGGATTGCAGCGTAAGTGCCTCTGTGTAAGAAAGACACGCAGAGACGAGTGTCTTTCAGCCACAGGTGTCTTTTTAAGGGCAGAATAATCGGACTTCTGCTGCGCAAACACTTGAATCATTTAGCTAAAATCACTTCGTAGAATCAAACATTGAAAATATATTAACTTTATTTGTGAATAAGGTAATGCTGAGTCAGACGAGGTTTTAACCCAAATCTTTATCAAAATGAGTGAAAAAAAAGTATTTGCTGTCTGACCTTGACGACACAGCGGTCCACCATGGAGTCCAGCCACTCGATGTACGCCTCGATGGGAGACTGCTCCTCCAACAGACGGTCAAACTCCTGATACACTGAGACAGGAGAGAGATCCTCAGGTTAAATGGTGTTTTACATCACTCTAAAACTAAAAAACTCCCAACTTCCATGACCTTTGACCTCTGACCCCATCAGGACAGATTCAGAGGAGTGATGCCGGAGTGAATTGGAGATGCTCTGCAGGGTGTTTCAGGGGAGAGCAAACTTGTCTAACCTTTTGCTCTCCATCATTAATGCTTTGGCTCTGCCGGTCGTGGGAAGGATTGTCACTCTGCGTGGCAGTAGAGTGTCATTCTGGCTGGGTGTGTTAGAGTCAGTTTAAAGCGTGGACTTACAGTGGATAATAAGCTGCCTGTGATCATCTTGTGAGTCCTCCATGGTGTAAAGTGTCTGCTTAGTGATGCTGTTCAAGTCCACATTCCTCCAGTCCTCCAGCATTTGAAAGGTAATGTCAGCACTGTTTATCACAGTCCGAGACGCCTGGGGACAGATACATCGACAATATTACCAACACGAGCATACCCATATCCCTTATCAGCTCTGTTTGTTCATATGGATTTTATTAAAAAACATTCAGAACAAGATATGCACCTGACAGAGATGGTTTAATGATGTTTGCCGCTTTAGAATCTGGGAAAATCTCCTTGATACTGAAAACAAGAAAAACATGGTTAGTATTGTTATCATGTAACATTTCTGTTTTAAAATAACATTCTTAAGAAGTACATTATGTTGAGATGTGATGTTATAGTTACATTCAAATTTGATATTCCTCAGGTTTTCAGGAAGTTCGTGAAGTGCTATTTTGAGCCACTCATCAAGTTGTTTGGCAAATTTTCGAATAACCTGAGTCAAACTGTGTGGATGAGAGAAAACAGAAACATTATTAAAACCATAAAGAATATTAATAATGGCCATTTATTCCCTGTATCAAGTCTGTCAATGTTTATATATTGACAGACTTGGTGGCAGCGAAGAGACCCGGGTGGCCCAACAGTTCCTGCTCATGTGGTCGTGCTTTGGTACCAGAGTCATCCGGGACATGACCCTCCACAGCGCGCCCAGCTTTGGTGAGCAGCTAATGCTATGTTTTTAGTCTTTAATGCATCAGGTTGCAAACAATACACACACTTATAACATACCAAAGATCTCAGTATATATAAATATATGTATAATATTTGATAAATATAAAAAAATAGTAAAAATAAAAAAGATGAGGACTTTTCCACAAAACAATGATATTTAGTTTAATTTCACATGTGATAGAGAAAAACAGCTCGATTTAGGGGTCCAGGTCATTTATGTTGATTATGCCTGAATTTCTTTTTGACAATGAACACGTTTCGTCAAACTGAGGTTTTAACTTATAATTTCAGAGTAACAATTACATTTTCAATAAGCTACGTATTCAAAAATACTCAAAGAATCAGACCACAGCAAACCCTTTCACTTTTTTTAAATGAACCCGAATGGTGTTCATGCAGACCATGAGAAAGACATGCTATGTAACTGCAATGAACACTGTGTTTTACATAATGGTACACATCATATATTATGCTGCTTATTTAACAGTATTACATAGTAAAAGGTATAGTACAGCAAGAAGTGAGCCTTGGAAGGAAATTGTATTATTGTTATGAAGGAAAAACTGCTAGGCAGCCTAATGTTTGGTAAACAGCTTAAATTACCAAACTGAATCTTAACCATGGCATTACGTTAATGCAGCAGCTTGAGTTCAGACTGCAAAACAAATGTCTCTAAATGCTATGAAGTCAGAGCAGTAAAAGACATCCATACATCCTATCCAGTTTTAGTAACAGAAAATGTAACACAATTTTAGAGTGAAGGTTTCTCAACAGGTGCTCACCTATCAGGCAGTGCTTGCAGGACGGTGGGCATCAGCACCCCAGAGATGGCCTTGTAGAGGATGGAGTCACAAACACCGACTATGTTCACCACGGTGTTGGAGCCGAGGACAGGGAGCATGTGGGGGGGCATGCCCTGCCAGAAGTGCAGCAAGAAGCTTTGGACCTGAAAGTAACACACACAACATGATATTCAATACTACTGGAAATAAAGGGTCTTCTTTTAACATTGACATCTATTGGAATTCATAAAATAGAATCAAACTGTTTGTTGAAATGGTTCGAAAAGGGGAGTAACTTGCCTCATCGAAGTTGGCTCTAATAACAGTGTCCAGTATCCTCTGACAGTGCGTTCTGTACATCATGATGAAGGTTGACACCTGTGGGTAACAACGCAGGATTAATCTAATTGCATCACAAACTTAACAGCTTTTATCTGTTTGGGAAAAGTAAAAAGAGCAGTAGAAAAACAAGAGAATAAATCTTGTACAAAGCATGAGAACCAATAAATACATGTTACAGGTCTAGGCTGGAGCTGAGTAATATAAAACGAGCTTTAGAGATCAGCAAAACACAAACCATTTAAAATCATGGCCCCTCTTTAAAAGCCGGACAGCTAGTGCCTATCCTTTGTTCGTTGCTAGATCTTATTATCTCCCCCAAAGATTAAGAGTTAGTGAGGAGCCAGCATATAAATCCTCAAGGTCCTTCTCTAAATGCAAACCCTGTGAAGGTCCCGGCAGATAAAAGGCTGGAGCCAGAGGGGGCGCAGAGATGGTGAGATGGCAGGGAGAGTTTGGGAGAAGGGGGGTTGCTGTAAGGATGGACTTTTAAAACTCCTGTTTACCCTCTCTTCTGACAGGTTGGCGGGCAAATTTAGGTCTTTGACATTTGGAAACTCTGGCAGGAGTGTCCCCAGTTTGGAGCGCGGTGAATACGCCACTGTCTGCTTTGTGACCTCTTTCTTCCCCGTCTCGTTCACCCACGCAGCTCCCTTTTTGGAGTACATCACATCGTAATACTGAGAGGACTCCTTCACCGCTATGCCGTAGTAGTGGTACCTGAGGAGAGCAGAGGGGGAACGCTTGAATAACATCTTCTAAGTACAAACACTTCAAACTGCAGCTTTAGAAAACTGGGCTAAAAAAAGCAATGAAAAGGGAATAAACGCTTTTAGAAATTGAATTTGAACCGGGACAGTGCACATCATGAACACTTTAAAACAAAACAATGCTTACAAGCGTAAATGAGCCGGATTTTTTGCTTTAAGCTAATTTCCATCCGCAGTGCCCTCACATACAACATACAAGAACATGACATTTATATACATAGCAAAGATACATGACATGCAGAAAGAGCACGAGCAGCGTACAAGCATTTACCACATTTATATCCAACTAATACATTTGTTAGAATGCTTTATACATTTGTAGAAAAGGTTTGTTTCATAGGATTCGATCTTGCTCTCTGATTTCTCTCTATATATTTTGAAAGAACAAAAGGATCTTATTAAAAACAACTTCAGATCTTAACCAACATTACATGTGGTGTTCTGTACAAATATATTACAACATTATTTGTTCGTGTTGTTATCCTGTGTTACTTCAATCTAAGGCTTGACAACTTGTTTGTGTTAAATTGTTAATATTTATTTCATTTGATATGTTCTGTTGCTGCATTTTCATGTTTGATTGAAATTGTTCTCAGTTTTTGGGGAGAGGGTCTGATAATAAGTGAGAAATATGTAAAAAGACCAACTTACTTCGACTGCCCTCTTGTCCCCAGTCTTCGGGTAGTTAATGCTGGAAACTGTTGCCTTATGATCTGTTCGGTGTAGGAGAGAAATCGTTAGTCAGTGTGCTTTAACTAAAGAGTGCAAGGTTACACCAAATTCATTCTAAGTATTTCATGAAAGTAAAGAAAAAAAATTATACTATTATAATATAAATATGGATACAAGTGATAAAAGGAGCCATACTATAAGATCTTTATAAAATGTACATTTGTGAGTGTATTTTTGCCTGATAAAGTTTGCATAACATTAAAGTCTCAGCGCTGTATCCACAGGGAGGTCTGAGAGGAGAACACAAGCTTTGAGAGCCAACCATTTATGACATCCAGGGGTATTACTTTTTCCCTATATCAACAGTCTCCCCTCATCTGTCCACCCACCCGTCCTCTCTCCTTCTCACTCTCTTTCTCTTCTCCACTCCCTCCTTCTTCCTTTCCTCTCTTTTTGTCCAAAGAGATTGGCTCCTTGGTCCAACTCATGGTGCAGAAACTTTAGCAAACAGTGTAGCTCTCCATTGTGTGGGATGAAAAAAGAGGCCAAGCTGTGAAGTTTCTGTCAGGCCCCGCTTGATAAATGAGCAGACAGGGAGGCAGTCCGGGCCCTCTCTCGTTTGTTTGTCCTGAATCAATGAAGCCTTCCTAAAGGACACCCCACACTGCTCCAGCCACTGATCTAACATTCCGCAACATCTCACCCTTCCAAATTTCCTTTAATTACACATTAATCCAGGCCCCTTCTCTTTTTCAATATCTTCCGACAGGAGCTGCGGAGGGGTGGGGGTGGGCAGGGTTGGGGGTTGGGGCCTGAGTCCAGGGTACCGGGATGGCTGGGGGTAGCAAGGCTGAAGAACTTCTTGGGGTTGTGGGAACAGACCAAAGCACATCTCCTTTGGCTCGAGATTATGTGTTCAGTGAGCGAGCGCAGAGCTTTGCTCGCGTCACACTGAGCTGCAGTGGATATTACTTCAACAGCAGCCAGAGAGCTGCACAGAACCAAGCCAGGCATGCAATGGTCACACTGATGCTCACGGCTGATTTAGCGCATGAGATTATTGCTTTCGTAAAACATCCAATAAAGATTTCTAATTCTGAGTCATTTTGCTCTGATTACTTTTAATTCACAGTGTGTAACACATATAAATATATATGTACACTAAAACACAAGAAAAACTAGAGATGTAGTTTCATGTGTTATCCAGACATTTTAAAAATGATCACGAGTTAAACTGGATGGACAAAGGGAAGGATTGCTAGACCTTCATCTTTACTTCATCTCTGTTTAAATCGTACCTTTCCGAAGCTGGCTGCGTTCACAGGCTGCGTGTCTTGCTTCTCACTGAAGTCTAGGTAGTGCATGTAGAGGGCACTTCTGGGGATACACACACCTTCAGCTATCTCATAGTTCTCTTCTAGCCTGTGGATCATAATTAGGATGTTCAGTACACAACAAACAAGCAGTACTTCACTGTGTAAATGTTTAAAAAGCCAGATTAAATTAACGTCAGCTAAATAAATGGATGCAGTGATTGGTTTTTGTTTATTTCATGACTGTTTCTACTTGCTAAGAGTAATTTATATGACGGAAATAAACACCTGATTTACAGTTCCAAAGTTTTAAAATGCTTTTTTTTTTTTTTTTTTAAATGTTTTTATTAATTTTGCTCCATCTACAATGTATGGATATTTTGTTCTGTACTTGATAATGCATCAGATAGTCAGATAGTCAGATCTGTGACTGTGGAAGTTGTATTTGCAGTATTTCCCTAACAAAGTAAAAACTCAATGCAGTTTTAAAGCCTCAATAAAACATCTGAATGCGTGCTGTGTTTCCTGCTATAAACATGCTGACAGGCTTGTCAACTAGCCGTAAATAAGGATCATTGCAAACATATTTAATCACATTGTCTGTGTAACTCCTTGCAAGGAACAACAAAATGAGAATAAATCAAATAGGGATTGACCCAAATATGAGCCTTGAGGAACACCAGTATAATTGCTGTGATTTCTGATGTGTATTTCCCTCCTTTAAACATGTCACTTGTTTTGTGGCAGATTTGGTAAAAGATGGATTTTTTTTTATCATTTATGGTTTTGAAATCTTTTCTACAGTTTGCATTAGTAAAGACAGCCCCTAACACATCAACTGCATTTTTACTCAATTCAAACGGCAGATAACGCAGTTAGAAGAAAATCTCTGCTGCAAAATAACTGCAAATAGGTCTGTAGTGATTTTAAATATAACATGGCTGACATATTTTACAATGAGCGTACATGTTGTTTTTTTTAAATGTTAGGAACAACTCCTTCACTTATTAATCAAATATGTTCATAGTATGAGGGCCCCTGTTAGTTTTAATACATGTAACGTCCATTTTGTAAAAATGCTAGAATACACAGAGTCTGGATCTTCAGAGCGTTAACAAACTACATAAAGTTGTTATATTCAATGCAGTCAATATTAAACCCTGCCACCATCTCACCTGCATCATTACTTACATTTAAAATAAATATAAAACATGTGTGTTAGTATCTTCATTTAATTTACATCTTTATTTCGAACAGATTTAAAAAAACAAATAATAAATGTGAAAAACAGACTGACCTTGAGTTGTTTAAAATGTAGATTTCCTCTCAAATTATACCCACCCTCTCTGTCTACGAACAATTTTTTTAATTTCCTAGGTAGTAGATTATGTCTTGCTCTGTACATGATTTGTGCCGTTTTAAATTTAACCAGGTCAATGAACTTCAATATGTGTGACTTCAAAAATAATACATTAGTGTGTTCAAGATATCCAAAATTATTGATAACTCTTATAGCCCTTTTTTGTAATGTTTTTGTAATGTACTACGGCTGTAGGTTGGTTTTGTACGTGTTTCCCCAAATCTCCACACAGTAAATCAGATATGGCAATATTAGTGTGTTGTATAGAGTATACAATGAGTTGTAGTCCAGAATGTATCTGGCTTTTCCCAAAATTGCGATGGTTTTAGCCAGTTTTGCTTTTACATGAGTGATATGAGGTATCCAGCTGATTTTGTGGTCTAAAACCACACCAAGGAACTTCATTTCACAATTTTCTCAAGTTGTTTTCAGATCATTGAATAGTACAATGCTAATTTCAATGTTTTCTCTGCTTTCTGAGCTTGTGTAACTTCTCTGCTCAGTTCTTAATAAATCTAATATTTGTTCTTGCTGGACATAAAAGCTGTCAGAGGCCGTTCCTGTCGTTATCAGAGTTATGACTTCTACTTCTACTTCGTCTTCTGAATTTTTTTTTTATGTTTTCAGTTTTTCTTTGTATTTCATAATACTGGTTTATTCATGAATGGCTAGTCTCTATTGATCTTGTTAAATACATAAACCTAATTTTAGTGACTTTCACAAACTCAAACACAAATAGTGGTCAAGCCGTCCAACGAACAAATATATTATTTCTGGTTTTACAATGAAAACGCAATCATCAGTTAAAAATTATGGTTGCAAATGTAGAGGTATTGTGAGGTTTTTCTTTTTAAAATGTAATTTTTTCTGTATTTAAATTTCACTCAAAAGAAAAAAAAGTCTCTATATGCGGAGTGAAACTATCATAAAGGCCACTTATAGCATCATTTATGTCCATAATGCCTCTCTTTAAAAAGGTACATTGACCCAACTCATGTTCCTCACGCTGGGTTTCAGCCCCCTGCAGTGCAGCTTAAATCAGCATAAATATTCATTAGACCATGTGCTTTTTGAATACTATTAGTAAATGGTGTCACTGGTCATGGGGCAGTGCAACAGACAGAAAGATATGAACTACAGGCATGTGTGGGGTTTGTATTTCATACAAGCAGAGGACAAAGATCTGATACATGTCAAAGCTGCTCTTCTCATTAAGACTGTTTGCATAATATCTTTCTATGATAGGACACATCAAACTTCCCCATTTGGAAAGATAAGAATAAAATTATCTCTTATATTATCATGATAAGACTGAAGACTTTGTTATTAGGATTTATTTTCAAAATACTACATTTGCTCACCATGTGCAAACATACGGGGAACCAAGGAGGCAAATTTGGTATCAAACATGACTGAGAATTATTACTTACTTAAGGATATATAGCATATTCAGCACAAGTGTTTTACATTTCATCTGGAGAATAGAAGCTTTAGTAATACTTATTCAAAGACTTCCCTACATCATTTTACATTTCATTACTGCTGTTTGACATATATTGTTGTTTTTTTGTTGTTCACAATTTTCCACTTAAAGTTTTTCATCCGACTGAAGGACATATACACAAATATCTTTTTGTAACTTACCATTCAAGAGTAGCCGGTGTCGAATGTGGTTTAGAGGCCCTGTTGTTTTCTTTTTCTTCATCTGTAACACACGTCACATTTAGGATTTAGGGATGAAAACGTAGTTATTCACGTCAAATTACAGTCACACATATAGCACCATTGAAAGTGTGTGTAACGGACACAATAATATAAACTGTCATCATTAAATGACACTTATTGTATTAATGGATAAACAGCAGCTATGAGATGTGAAGTCAGTGGTTTTAGTGTAACAGAGTTCGTCCTGCTTACGTTCATCATTGGACATGTTCCCCAGAGACGTGTGACTGGAGTATCGCTTGCTCTCACTCTCGTTGAGGCATCGTTCAATCCAACTCTCTAAAAAAGACATGAAGGACCACAGATCACAGAGCTGCACAAATTGTCGCCTCTTAGTAAACTCAAAAAACGATGTTATGTTTTATGTTTGTCAATCAATCAAAGTTTATTTATATACCCCAATATCACACATCTTACACTAGTCTCAGGGGACTTTACAGTTCTTACAGAATATGAATTACGAGTAAGACACCCTCTGTCCTTAGACCCTCACATCGGACAAGGAAAAACGTCCAAAGAAACCCCACAGTTAATGGGGGAAATGGAAGAAACCTCGGGGGAGAGCAACAGAGGAGGGTTACCTCTTCCAGGACGGGAGACATGTTTATTTGAAACTAGTCGAAAATAATAAGATATTTAAATATGTGCCGACAGGCCTTTTAATTTTTATTTGGCTCAAACAGTTAATAGCAGTTTTTCTATTTCTTTGTATAAAATATCGTTGAAACTGACACTGTTAAAAAAACTCACTTCCTGAGGTGAACTCATTTTGTCCGCAGTATAATAGATCCAAAGCTGTATTTACATAAACAGTGCAAATCACTAGCTATACAGGACACTTTAACTGTTGGTAATGTGACAGGGCGAGCTGACAACAATCAATTGTATAGGCAGCGGTGCGGCCATTGCTCTATTTGAAATGTTTTCACCAGGACGGCAGGAATCCAGCATTGTTCCCAGGAGACTACGAGAGTACACACTCTCTTAAAAGAGCCTGCGCACATTACTGAGGCAGAGTGGTGGAATAGAGGCCATTGTCCCATTTTAATTTCTACTTAGAAATAGCTCAACTGGTGTGCTTTCTGTGAGCAGGCTGCAGCAAATCACCAAAGCTTTCATGTAGAAACAGCCTGATACGTAGAGTGGAAATCCATTTAAAATTCTGGTTGTATTAGTTTTACAAACTTTATTTGACAAGTGTAATTAGGAAGGGCATTGGACATTAATACTATTATTCTTGTTTATATTAATGCAAAATGTTGTGTTTTCATTGTTGTATTATAATAAGAAGCTAATTAGACACTATTACTTGGGTATTTGTCCTAAACAAAGAAATAGATTAAAAAGTATTATATTTCCCACTAAATCTGGTGAATAAAATGTTATGTAACCTAAAATTAGTAGCCTAAACTACCTCGGAAGTTAACACAGCACATACAGTACTCAACATGTTACTTTTAACAAAATAAAAACATTACCTTTCTTTAAATCTTATTTTTTCTGCATGTGAGCTGACAACCATAAATATAGCAGCTGTTGCTAGGACAGACTCCTTGCAGGACGACCTGTTGGTGCAGCCCATGAGGAGGTCGCAGATATTTAAAAGTTTGAAAGTTTACACGAGGGATGGGTTATCTACAGCTCGATGTTCAGCATGTGCTGTGAGACGAGGTCAAAATGTCTCATCCCTGCACAGCAGAAAATAAAAACTGGCACGCTGAAAAGGGAACAAGTGTTTTCTCTCCATGGTAGTGACATTTTATGATTAGAAATGTACTATTTATTGATTTTAATTAATGTTTGTTATTATCATCACATCCCACATTACTAACTGACTAACAGTATTTTCCTCGCCAAACACAATGCATGTTAAACAATTATAAAACAGCCCAGCATTTGAAATGTAACTCTAGTGACTCACTGACGGCCGACTGACATGCATCATCATTATCGGCAGTCTTTGCTCATGGCTAAAGAAAAAGCCTGTATTAAAAAGGTGAATCCACTGAAGTGGAGGTAATTCTCCACAGAGGCTCAGATCTTACGCTTCATTTGCCACAGGGACAGATAAGTATGGGATCTAAATAATTGGATTACATTTGATCAACAAGTGAAACGGACCTTCTCTCATTTATTAACACATTCTGGGCTAAACTACTCTCCACTGCACCAGCACACTACAAATGTGATCTTTAAGAATGTAAACAATTTTAAATGTCTTAAACCAAAGTCAATAAATCCCCTTAACACATTTTAACACATTGAAACAACTTAACTGTTTTTATTTTAATCTTTTATCAGCATGGGCCTTAATCATTATTGTTTCTGAAAACCAAATAATCTAGGTATGTCAACACGATAAAATACAAATATATATTAATGATTATTCTTAACTAATAAAGTTCAGTTTTGCTTTAGTGTTCCAATCTTAAGCAAAACTTAAAAATAAGCTGAAGAGCAAATACAGATCACTTTGAACCTCTATGGGCATTTGTTACTACTGTTAATTATGATGAACGAAGATCATTAAAGTTGGTTTAACTGTAAAAAACTAGAAGCCACTGGACCGAGCCACAACTGAAAGATCTAATAGCAATTCCCTGCTTTCTGTGACTTATATATTAAGCAAAAAGTGAAACACTTATAACATAACAGCACTTCTGATAAATGTGCGTGACCAAAAACAGTCATTCATAAATAATTTAGGAAATTAAAATTCAAAGGAAACAAGTGAGAAAACCGTGAGAAAAATCATCGGCCGAGCATCCGGACAGTTCCTGACTGCATTGAAAGTGTGAGACCTCCAGAAGAGCATCAGCAGAAGCTCACACAACATTTCTGCTGGTTCCCTCAACACATCCAGACAAAGCAGAGCGGAATAAGACGACTGACCTGTGGAATCCATATCAGGCTCCTCCAGCAGCCCGCAATGCATCCTCTTCCCATCAACGACACTGGCTCCTCCAAGAAAATGGCTTAGTGCACGTTTCCCCCTCCTCAGCGGCTCTCCCCTTGTCTCGCAGTGTGTTTCCGTGACCACTGCCCGTCACAGGAGATGTTGAGGATCTGAGGTTCGCCCAGAGAGGGTGGTGTTGGCGGAGAATAAGGGGGGAGGTGGGAATAAGGGAGGAAAGGGGGGGGTAGAGACTCCAGAAATCCAGCGGGGGGAAAGCCAGACCCGTCAAAATGTTTGCTGATGTTTCATGGGAAAGGGGCTGATTTTATAGGAGCCCTGATGGGGACATGTCATTGATAGGCTTGGAAGGCTGATGAATGGCCCCAAGTCAGATGGGGATGTGGCAAGGCTCACTGGAAGTCTTTTGTGGAGCTGTTTTGAATAAGAAAAGCTCCCTCCCAACGAAAAAAAAAGAGGCTTAGATCTACGCAGTCTTAACACTGTGGCCTCCCCGTCTTCCATTATGGCATTTAATACGTTTTTATACACCCCAGAGCTCCATATAAACATACATGCCTACACAACTGCCGCTCCTGCTTTTCCTTCTCATTTTAATTCACATTTCACATCCCATGGACACTTGTTGCATTTGGTGAGTTTATCACCTCCTTCAACCGTTAACAATCTTTAGGATAACTTTTTTGATTCGAGCCATCGTGTTCTCAGGCACACAATCAAACATTGGAAAAACTGCACCAATGTGGATTTTTGATGGTGGATTTTCACCTGTTTTTCACTCACTCTTTCGCTGTGGCAACCTTATTTTTGGTGTGCCTCTCAGAAGAGGGAACGGTCACAAAGGGGGGGAAGTAAAAGTGCAAAGCCCGAGGCTGGGAGGGCTCTGATGGAGTGCCTGAGAGCTGGAGAAGCGAAAGCTGTGATTAGAATATGAATGGAACCACAGGAGAGGGGGAGAGGAGAGGGGAAAGAAGAGGGGAGAGGAGAAAGGCGGATTATGGCTGAATTACTCACCACACCACGGATAGCAAAGGAGGACTTTCTCTACCAGTGCGCAGGCGTGGGCACCACTGCTGCTACTCCCCGACACACACACACACACACACACACACACACACACACCGTGCAGCCACCTGTGAGCACGTGTGGGACAGGGTGGCAGTAACATCACATGGGACACTGTACAGAGGGTCATACTTAGTTAGAGCAGGTCTGTGCGTCCTTTCAGACTCATGTGGGAAGAAAGAAGCTGCTCAATGAGTGACAGGTCAAAAGGACTTTGGAATGATGTAAAAGAAACTGTTCATCATAACATTTTAATCATTTCCTATTATCTGTAAATTCTCTTGGTGTCTAAGAAAGGATTAAACAACAAATCTGTACGTTAACAGCCCACTAATGAGAGCACTATTCAAAGGGCTAAATGGTGGCTAATGCACAGCCGTGACCTCAAAAGGAGGATCTAATTAATTTCAGTCAAATAAGGAGAAGGTGGAGTCTGTATCTCCCTCAGTGGAAGACACAGTTATCTGCTTATTAGAGGCTCATAAAAAAGGACAGGTGCAGCCACCAAAAGAGCCTCTTCCACTCAGCCCGCACAAACGGATGTGTACTGCTTTTGTTCAGTGAAAAGGCCCCAATTGAGTTGTGTGTGTATGTGCGAGTGGGGGGTACTGTTACGCTATATACGACATGTTGGTGGCATTAAGGCTTTGGTCCTAAAGAGGAAACCGTATGACTCAAAGCTACTTTCTCTTCCCATTGATGTAAACCACAAAAGTGGCGCTTGCTTGTATACAGTAAGTCCTCACCGAGCATCCAGCTGTCTGCACATCTACAGGAGGGATGTCTTCATCTCAGTTTATAAATACAAACAAAAAAACACCACAAACTAAACTCATTCATTTTATGGGCAACCGATTCATTCTAATGGACCGGATCAGGCAACAAATAATGTGTAAATATTGTAATTGAAAGTCGATATATTAAGCCTATCATGCCATCAAGCTCTATAAAACCATACAGGTGCAAATATTACTTGATTAATGATTAGACAGAATCAATTGGCAACAATTTTAACAATCGTTTTAAGTTTTTGTACTTTGAATTTCAACAAACACACAGCAGCGGATTGTGTAATTTTTTTTCGTGTTTATTATGAACATATACAAAAACATAATGTTTGGAAAGTATCAACAGAAATGAGAACCTTCACATTGTTTGGGTGTGTGGTCACCAACAAAAAAAATGTCAATCTGCTTTCTTCTTCTGTTCCTTTGTAAATACTATCTCTCAACCTTTCACTCACTTCCACTGGGTCACTCGTTGTAGCGTGCCAGTTTGAGTCGGGGGATGATGTTCATGGACTGCAGCTCCTGGAACAGCAGCTTGCAGGCGTACGGGATCCGCAGAGAGGAGACGTGGCAGGAGGACTTACAGTAGTGACACCTGAAGATAAAAACCGAGAATCAGACAACAAGAAACAAATCCTGTTAAACCTTTGCTCAAAAAAAGACAAAGCTGCGTGGGGATTTTGATTCTTTCAGTGGAGATTGTTGTACACTGGATCATGTAAACTAAAGGCAAAGGTTGATGTCCTTTGACCTAGATGTTTCCTTAAATGCAACTTCAAATCTTGCATGATATTACATTTTTTAAAGAAACAGATTAAAGGACATGATGGTATGATGAAACTGAAATCATTTAGTGAAGAGATGAACCTGTATGTTTGTTTCCAGTACAAATTGACTCACAGATCTGGAGATGTTGACTGAAATGTTCAACTTACCACCCTGAGTATCCCAGCAGGCCGCACTGCCCGCACACGTCCACCTCGAAGGCGTCACTGGAGATCATGAGGCGCTCCAGCAGCAGCATGCTCGCTCCGTAGCCGATCAGACAGTCACGCTCCATCTCGCCCAGACGCAGCCCTCCGTCTCTGGAGCGACCCTCTGTGGGCTGCCTGAGGACGGGACAGAAGCATGACATTATCACTAGAGTAGTAGAGATATTGATAAAAGAGAGCAACACAGTTTTTGTTTTGTTATTTCTGTATAATGACAATAGGACGGTTGATTGTACCTGGTGAGGACGGCTCTGGGGCCTCGGGCTCTGGCGTGCATTTTGTCGAGCACCATGTGCTTCAGTTTCTGATAGTACACCGGTCCGAAGTAGATGTACGCTTCCAGAGGTTCCCTGAGGGAATGAGGTAAATGTCAAGCTAATGCATCTGTAAACATTTAGTCAACACTCCAGTACAGATTATTCAGTTCAAAATGAATCACTTGTCAAGTACAAATAGACACTTCAATAAAAAAAGAATCAGTGTTTTCCAGCGCTGTTCAGTTGTCGCTATTGCTGCTCCGATTGTTTTTCTAAAAATTTAAAATACAGATGCCCAATAACTTCAACTGAAATGTGTTGATATATAGGAATGACTAAGATCTTAAACTTAGTTTGTAAAAAAGTGGTTAAAACTGTATGGAAAAAAAATCTAATAATGGCATTATCTGGCAGACGACCTTTACACAAGGCAAAGGAGATATCTTGTCATTAAAGGGTACCAAATATATTTAACCGTTAGCTTTATTAAAGCAACAGATTTTTGTATTCGAACCTTGGTACACAATTAAAACAAATATATATCATAGGTCTAGCGTTTGTTTTATATTTTAATGCAGAAATGTTTCATATAACTTTGAAACAAATACTTTTTCCAAGTCCGATATTCGAGTTTGCTGGACGACACCAACAAGATAGATTTACCGAAATAGTCCAATATGTCTGATATGATTTTCTGCCTCAAGTTAGCTTTATGTTTTCACAAACTCAGTGTAAATAAACAAATAATAAAAGTAATGTGACGTGTGTTTGAGTTGTGTTTAATAGGATGAAACATGAGCTCTTCATTACCCAGTGATTCCTGAGGTGACAAAGTCTTTGCCCTGGTAGTTGTACCCGTGGCGGACGAGATCCTCACACACGTCCTTCACCTTGCTGCCTCCGAACGCCGTGCCGTAGTGGAAGCGTCCGTCCAGGACCCCCGCCTTCCCGGCCAGCAGCTCGATCAACTTCCCCACCTGACAGGATCAGAAGTGCACATGTAACGAAGGCTCATTAATAACATCAATCTTCTGTGCTTTACACTCTTCACTGGCAGCGAGTGTTGATATTGTGGGTGTGATTAGATTACACATGTACCCCTTGGGGTGGGACCGGCAGTCTAAGCATGACTGATTTCAACAATTCCACTGAGGTCTCACCCAGAGGACCCCTGACCCTGACACATAAAAGGAAGCACCTACTCTCATTTCACTCTCAGGCCACAGAAACATCCTCCCGAGCCAAACATTTCTGAGACTTCTCCATGGCAACCACAGCGAGCAAACACACTGGCACTGACAACTTCAGCAGTAAAGATCATTCAAGTTTTTACAGTGTAAGGGACAAAAACAGGCAGAAACGGGGCCAAGTCATTCTCATTCAGCCCCATCCAGCGCCTCAGATGTGCTGTGCATGTTTGATAAAACTTCCACACTCTGCTACAGGCGTCGGCTCGTTGGCAGCCGTCTCCGCGGCAACAAATATCTGTTTGTGAACAGTTAGATTGCTGCTTACCGGCGTCAATGGACGTGTGCCCTGGAGGCCAATGATAACCCAGAGAGGAGAGGAGCGGGATAACGAGGGTTTTGTCTCTGAAGAGCCGACACAAACTTATGAAGAGCAACGGTCAACAGGTGATTCAGACTGAAGTCACAAATAACAGATTAGGTGTTGAATCATCAAATGTTCGAAAATAAAAGTTGATCTGACAAATAAAACACAGAATATCAGAGTTTAAAAGATTATTCAATCAGTTTATAGAATGCAAAAAAAATGAATCTGTGACTATGTTTATAGTCTATTATCATTTAAGTCTCCTTTTAAACCTTTATGTAAAATATTTCCTAAATTCAGCGGCTCAAATCTTATAATTTGTTGATTTTCTTTGCATGATTCATAATGAAGTAGATGTATTTGGGTTATGGGGGAAACACATTTAAAGACGTCACCTTTATCTGTGGGAAAGTATAATGGCGTTTTGCACTCTTTTTCTGGACAATACAATGAAAGGACTCAATGAAAAAATAGGAACGCTAATCTCTGATGAAAATGATTGGGTTTTTCAGCATTACAAAAATATTTTCTCCCACAGTTCGTACCGTCATTCTGGAGGGATATCCGTGAGGGTTCATGATGACGTCTGGACAGATGCCCGTGTCACAGAACGGCATGTCCTCCTGAGGGACGATGAGGCCACAAACACCTGATACACACACAGGAAAAATCCTAATGAAGTCAATGGATACATCTTTATACAGCAGTACTTTTACAGACACCTTCAGATGATGCACAAGAAGCACTTTTTAAATATTTTTCTTCAAGAAACGCTGTAAGAATTTGTACACTAAGCAATAATTGATTGGTAAAATAATCTAAAAATGTATTGATTGGTTTGGTTTTATGAAGCAAAAATGACTAAATTGGTTAAAGTTGCATCTTATTACATATTAGGTTTACATGATATACACCATTTATCATTATTGGTAATCTAATAGTGTTTTCCTTTTTACGATTATCACGAATCAACAAAGAAATTATCTATATTTATGGAAAAAATAGTTGGCTCCTCAATTTTAACCTAGGACTGAAACCAACTTTGCCCATCAACCTAACTGACCACAGTGTTGTGACTAAAACATGATTACACTTCTAGTAAAAGTGCTAGATGCTGCAAAGATGCTGCGGGGGGGCTTGGTGTAGACCTTTGGCAGAGCTTGACATTTCCATACTCCTGTGGACAGACTGGGTCCTCTTGTGATTCACATGATGTGGGGGACGAGCGCCCTGGTAGCCAGGAGTTTAAGTGCGAGGGCAAATGTTTGCTGAGGGGCCGAAGCACTCTTCACTGGCCAGGGTAAACAGATTGTAGTCCCATTTGCAAATGAAAAAAAGAGAAAGAGAAGAGAAGGAGAGCAGGAAGTGGAGAAAGGTGCTTAGCTTGACAGGGAGACTGGGATTACACATCCATGACTTTCAGTTTAACTCGGAGGAAGTGGAGGGGATCAACTGGAGAGGAGAAATTGAATCCGTGCACGTGGGAAAAATTCACTATGAGCCGACCAGCTAGCCACACAGCAGCCTGTTGATGCCATACAGGATGTAGTAACAGGATGTTGACTAGGAACAAGTAAAGCGATTTGCTGGAAAGTCATCCAAGAGCAGGAAGAAGGTGTGAAGAAAGGAGAAAAAGGCGAGTATGGCAGAGCCAGAAGGAAAGTTAAAAGGGGGCAAATAGAAAGAAAAACAGTCAGTAAAAAGGAAAGGTTGAATATCAGGTTAAAAGTAGAATAAAGGCAGAAAGAGAGGACGGGGGAAGAAGTGGAAAATGGAGGAGAAGGTGATTAGAAAGATTCAGAGAGAGAGACACTTGTTCCCATAGCAGACATCCTCGGTGTTGTTTGTTTTGTGTGAAAGTGAATGATAAAAGAGGCATGAAATCAGCAGAGAAAGGCAAGACAACAGCAAGGGTCCAGAGCCCTCCATCACAGCTCACACAGCCCCACGCTGGCGGCTCGCACAATGGGCCTCTACTACTGACAACCCCAGCACCTCCTCCCCCACCTCCACAGCTGTGTGTGTGTGTGTGTGTGTGTGTTGGTGTGTGTAAATAATTAACTTATTCTGCTCTGCTGACCAGGACTTATGAGACTAGTCATGAGTAGCTGAGAGATCTATAGCCACAGTCAAATTCACTGATAATAAAACAATCAAACCTTATTCAGGTTCTACTTTGAAGCTAAATAAAAAACAGTTTTACAAGAGTTTCTTAATACTAAAAGTATCTGTAAACACCTCACGGTGAGTTCAAAGGGCTCAGATTAATTAACTAGCCGTACATCAGATCAGTTGCACATCTGGGACCTTCCGTCTTGATCTGCAGCTAACCCTACGGCGACCCCTCTCTCTCGTCACTATCCGAGACAGAACACATTGTCCCATCCTGAGCTGACCGCCCAGTGGCCACGGCAGTAATGAGGAGAGTAAATTATGCATGGCGCCAGTTAGCTTTTTGATTAAAACATCATACCAGCCCTCTATAGGGGAGGTGCTGCAAAACAATGGAGGTTGTAAACACTTTTTCTCCAGTAGCAGCAGAATACTGCTGGGGTGTAATACATTTGCATAGTCTGGCACAGGACAAAGAGCCAATTAATTGAAAAGAGCTCTTGAAAGATGAGGACAGGGGGGCAGTGACAGAGCAGCAGCTACTGGGACTTGACTCAACAAATGCTCCGGCACAGAGACGACCAAAGTTTTTTTCCAAGTCATTTACAATCTTCCATGACAGGTTCGAATTCGGGGCTCCAAGTAGGGATTGTTGAAGCAGTAAACATACAGGTCTGAGGTCAACATGATGCCATTTTTTTAACCAGATAACACGGTGTGACAGAGATAAAGCCGGCACCTTTCTGTCCATGTCGACTGCTGAATTTGTCTCCTATCTCTGGCCTCCTGGTCTGCCTGAGGAGGATCTTGATGAGGAAAGCATCTTCAGCGTTGGATGAGATCATGACCTTCTCGACGTACGAGTCTGTTGAGCCCTTATAGCTGCAGAAAGACAATTAAAGAAAGTTTTATTTTTTTCACAGGATTCGAAAGAAATCTAAATGTTGAGATGTGTTGTTTTAAATGCAGAAGCTGAGCCGGTGGGTGTGGTGTTGTGAGCTGGAGTTCTCTCACCTGACCGGCACGTCTCTGTACTGCGGCTGGCCTGGCTGGGTACTGCCCTCCAGTGGCGCCTGGGTGACGGTTGGCATGGACTTGTTCACCAACACCTGCTTGTTCTCCACTTTCTCACCTGTGCCAAACACAAGACACATCACAGAGTTTAGCACAGGGTTACAATAAGCTATTACATGCTCTTATATGACTTCAGGTGTGCACAGGATCAGAGATTTTTAAACACCTCTTATTTATTGTGTATATAAGCAGACGTTCAATGCGTTCTGGTAGCACCTCGTTGCTTTTCAAGAGACTATAGGTCATGTTAGTCGCCTCACTGTTGGATCAAGCTGTGGTCTTGGTTTACTTTATGCAAAAACAGAGGCATCCAGCAAGACAGCAAAAATAAAAACAGATTCAGAAATTGCCTGACTTTATTTCTCTTTAAATGTCTCCAGAAACACGTTTTTGTTGAAACATTTTCCTAAAATAAAAATACGTTTAGAAACGAGCTGACATTGTTGGGTTTTAATCCACGAGCTGACTTTCCAAAAGTAATACGTTGAGGGGCAGAATGACGTAGCTTGTATGTTTTCTCTGTTGGTCAGTAGTAATGAAATATAGAATGATGACTGGTGTGACAGCTAACAAAAGTAAGCCATGTAAACGTTCAATTCGGTATTGGATTGCTGTTTCAGAAAAATATAGTAACTTTCAATCATCTATCCGGACACCTGCAGTGGCACGCCGAACAGGCAACCGATGCTTGGAAGCGTTGCTATCCCTGCCTTCCAAAAACATCCTCCTCATTACAGGCAAAATAATGTTACTTTTGAAACCCAAACCGTTACAGTCTAAAATCTGATTTATCAATTACATCACATGAATTAACATAATTATATAATGGGGCTGGTGTTACACTACTCACTGAATGAAACATAACAAGCCAATGACATCCTGTAACAGGCTGCACATTGAAACATCCCAAGATATATCCTGTTTTATTATTGACAGTCACATTTATTGGAGCAGGACAGTCTTGTAATGAGCTGCTGCAAGGCATGCTGGTCTCTTCCAGTCCGGCCGGTACTCACCAGGAGAGCAGATGCCGTCAGCATCCAGGATGTTGTGCCTCCAGATGGGCTTTCGTGTGACGGCATCCAGCATGGGCCCCATCACCTTGTCGAAGGTCTGGTTGGTGTAACGTCGCAGCGTGCATTTGGCGTTTTTATAGACCAGGCAACGGCCAAATCCTGGAGGGAAACAGAGAGGTCAGAACGTTCTGCTACCTCAACAGGTTGTTGATATGCATGTGTTGCAATAGAAGCCCCTATTAAGTAAATTCCAATGAATTATTTATATCAAAAAGCCTAATAATTGACAACATGCTTTATGTCATCTTCAGACAAACAGCTCTCACCTCTATCAAGGGAGGCTTTGTTGAGGATCAGAGCGTCCTCAATGTCGTAGCCACTGTAGCTCATCACAGCAATGGTGGCGTTCTGACCGGCCGGCAGCTTCTCAAAGTCAATCAGCTCGATGGTTCTTGTTTTGACCATGGGCTTCTGAGGGTACGCCAGCAGGTACATCAGGGTGTCGATACGGTTCCTCTGGTTGTAGCCAATAGTACCTGAAAAGGGGAGAACATGAATTCATATGGAGGATTAACTTAAAGGTCACCTATTATGCAAAATCCACTTTTTCATGTATTTTCTACATCAACATGTGTCCCCTCTGTGGAAAGAGATTCTGAAAGTTTCAGGAAAAAAGATTCACTCTCTTTTTGTTCTGATCCATTTTTATAAAAACCTGCGTGAAAATGAGCCGATCAGATTTTGGCCACTTTATGATGTCATAACGATTTTTTGGCTTGTGTAACCATTAGCCAATAACAAACCAAGGTAACCCATTCAAATGTTCAGTGTTAATGCACACAATGTGTAGAGCTTTTAAAAAGGTCCCCTATTATACTATTTTTCATCAACATATTATAGGTCGCAGATATATACAAAACATGTCTCCGAAGTGTTTGGCTGAAATACCAAACAGATCATTGCAGCATCCCATAAACCCCTCTGTTTCAAAAGTGCTGATTCTCTGTCTGTTACTTTAGATGAAAATAAGGAGCCACTCCCCACGCCGCTCTGAGAGCAATTTGGTTAAAAAGAACACAATGATGCTCTAGGACAGTGGTCGCCAACCAGTCGATCTACCCGCACCACACTCGCGATCGACCGGTCGATCGCGAGTGTGGTGCGGGTAGATTGCGGACCGTTAAAAAAAAAAGTAACAAAAGAAAGAAAAATCAAATTAAAATAATAATATTTGAAAAATACATTTTTAGATGTAAACCTATCATCCACCACCCCGTTAGCAGGTGCCACTTGATTGACGTATATTTGAGACACCTCAATAATATAATACATTAACCGTGCTTTACGTGAACCTCATCATGACACAAGAGAGGACGGCAGGACTGCAATTTCCCGTGTTCAGTGAATGCAACAGAGGCAAGTCACCAGACCAATCAGAGAGTTGAATGGAAATACACGTGTGCGTGTGTCATTCAAGCTCGGCTCTGTGTGTGTGTGGCAATAGCGCATTTAGTGTGATAGAGAGAGAGGGCGAGAGGGAGAGAGCGAGAGAGAGGGACCGGTGCTAGCGGGGACCGTGATGTTAGCATCTGGTTAGCTAGCTGCACTAACGGACATAAGGAGCTGTTTCCACAACAAGCTGGAGGAAAGTCCTCCCTGAGGGGCTCAGGTGAGCTAAAGGACTCTTGAGTGTTTAGAACGGTTTTGTCACAAATTATTTAAAAGACTACTTCCGCGGCACACCTTCATACGATCATTATAGTTATACAAACAATAAGAGAATACATGAAAAACAGGTATGAAATACTATATGGCAGTAAAACAAGAATACAGTTTAAAAGGGGAGTGATTTGTAAAATATCCATAAAGAAAAACTAAAATCTGTTTACAGTTCTGTTTCATATGGGTGCTGAGAGATGTATCCATAGATCTCTTCATGTTGCTCTCAAAGTGCACCAGATTGATGCTTTCAACTTCAATATTTAAAAAAAATCTTCCCGGGGGAGCATCCCCCCAGACCCCCCTAGAGGAGGTGAGGACCTAGAGGAGGTGAGGACCCCCCTAGAGGAGGTGAGGTCCGCGCCCCACTCATAAACAAATAACACTTTACCCCTACCTATATGCCGTGAGCTAATCATGGAGCCTTCATTGTAACAGTCATTCAGATGCAATTAGCCTATATAAAAGGCCTTAAATTGGAAGCACTGTCTGGGCCGTCTTTTTCACTAAATTCGGCAATAGGTAGATCTCGCCTTTCACCTAGACCGAGGTCGGTGATCTTGGGCTTAAAAAGGTTGGTGACCACTGCTATAGGAGGATATTCAGGTGATAAGGTGGGGGGGTGTTACCTTGGTTGGCTATTGGCTAATGGTTACACAACCCAAAAAAACATATCATCACAAAGTGGCCAAAATCTGATGGGCTCATTCTCAGACAGGTTTTTATATAAACGGATCAGGACAAAAAGTGAGCAAATTTTTTTCCCTGAAACTTTCAGAATCTCTTTACACTGAGGGGACACATGTTGATGTATAGAACACATGAAAAAGTGGATTTTGCATAATAGGTGACCTTTAACTATGAGTGGATTAAAAGTATTTAATGGTCCTGTTTGGTGGGACGGGCCTGGTAAATGTCTACAGAGCAGCCGAGGAACGAGCTGAGTTATGGCATAAAGCCTGGCCTCCCTGGAAGCCTTGACATTTGTCAGATACTATTACTTCACAATCAGGCTACAACACACAGTCTGTGATAATAGGCCCGGGCCACACAACCACATTTGCACATGTATAGGGCCGTCCACACAAAACAGACAAGGCAGAGGATATTGGGCCAAATATAGTTCCAGTCTGTGTTTTTGTAATAATGGGGGGAGGGGAGGAAGGGACGGAGGTAAAGCGGTGGGGCGGGGGTAGTACGCGACTCTTACGAATGTTAGCAGGGCCGTTTGGGGAAGTTTTGGTTACCAAGGAGCTGCGGGTGCGCACTCTGTGGTCTTTCGCAGCTGAGCACACTGACCCCCCGAGCACAGCCAGAGCAGACACAATGAATTGCTAATGACACTCTGGGTGACTGGCAGGGAAAGGGCCTCCGCACACACACAGCACAATGGAGAACCTACGCAAGCGCCCCATGTTTGATGTCCATGCGCATACACTCTGACACACACACATAAGAAAAACACTCAATCACACATACAAATGTTTTCTGACAAAAAGTAGAGCAGTAGCAGAGTTTTTTGGGGAGAGGACCCAGCAGGCTGCTTGTATCTATACTGTTTGTTATTTTAATGTCCTTTTGTATGATTTAAACTCGTGCAAATACAACTTTAAACTCTAAACCACCGGATTTAGGAGACTTAAGAAAAGTCTTGATGTAAGATTAAATTGCTGTCTGTATTTGTGTTTGTGCATGCATAGAAGTAAACACTGCAGCTGTGTGGAGGATGTTTGGGAAAGGATTTGAGATCTACAGTTGAATGACCTGCAGCAGACTGAAGCTACCTGCTCAGCTGAGTCTTACCCATAGCCTGCTTGCCCATAGCGCACTGGTATGTGTTCCTGGGAGACTGGTTGTGGTGGGGGTAGGGAATGAGGCCAGCACACACCCCGAGCAGCGTGAAGGGCTCGATCTCCAAGTGTGTTGTGTCTCTACAGGAAATGACAAAAAAACAAACGGAAGTGGGAGTGGGACCAGCGTGATGACAAATCAGGAGAACTTCTTCAGAATTTGAAGTCTGTCCTGTGTGATCACTTGCCACTCACTTGTTAATCATGTGTTCATAAAGGGCGATCTGACAGTCATTCTCCTCATTTACATCCAGGTACTCCACAAGGCCCTCGTGCAGGAAGTCTTCAAAGGTTCTGGAGGTCAAGAAAAGTTAGTTAAGTTTGATATGTTTTAACATATATGATTATCTGCAAACAAATATGCTTTTAAAAACTGGCAGCCTCACCTGTAGCCCTGTGACAGATCTTCCATGTGTTTGTTTTTCACCATTGGCATACCCCTCTTTACTATGATGTAAGGCCTGATAGAGAAAAACAAAACAGAACATTAGCAGAAAGTTTTCTACATATTCCCTTCTGAAATAGATTAAGAAAAGTTATTACATTTTGCCGTTTAAAATCCTACCAAATATGTTTTGCAAATATGTTAAAGGTGGGGTAGGTAATTTTGAAGAAACCAGCTCGAGTGTGCTAGAATTTGAAAATACACAACTGGAAAAAATCTGCCACTTCCTTACAGAGCCCCTCCTCCAACACACACAAACGCGCACATGACCAATGAGGGCACGAGATAAGTTTGTGCACAGATGGAAGGCTGACAGGCAGGTAGGCCATCCAGTTACTTTAGCCGGGCCGGCTCAGATGATTGGTCGTGCTTTTTACACAACTACGCATGTATGTTATGTATGTATGTATGTATGTTATGTATGTATGTATGTATGTTATGTATGTATGTTAAATGTCACAGATGACATTTTTTTATGTATTTATTGTCAAAGCATTCAAGATATTCATTGCTATCGGGATGTTAAGAGCATTCCATGGAATATAACAAGAAGTGTATCTCGAGCCGGTTTCTCAAACTTACCTACCCCACCTTTAAATTCCCTCTATAATAATACATGTTTTCTTGAGTTCATCCAGGTTTTCTAATTTTTGCTCATGTTACGAGCGGTCAAGCACTCTTACCAAGATAAGTAAACAACTTTGATGTTTACACCAATGTTCTTCTCAAATGCAAGGAAGCAATATGTTGATATATATTTGTTATGAATATCAAATAATCAAATTTGGATTAGTATACGTTTGAGAGTATGTATCATTCAGCTATTAAATGGTGTACAAACTACTCCTAGATGCTTTTGATCTTCCTGTAATGGCTGCACTGACGCTCTGAAAAACATGTTTACTTTGTTTAGTTTACCTCAATTCACTAATGCTGAAGGAGCAAAAATGTTTTTATGACGCGTGTTTCGGTCCAGGTTTGAACTTCCCTACCTGCAGAGACGTCCTCCGTCAGAGGAGATGTAGACGCAGCGGTCGGTCAGGTTGGTGGAGATTGATACAAACTCGTTGATGAAACCCGCCCGGCGCATCAGTCTGAAGGTGCTGACCAGCTTCTGATGATCCCGAATCACTCCGAGAATGTTACCTGTTGACATAGACCAGACCAATGCACACGCTTATTTACATAACTACTGTTTGCTGTTACCCACAATCAGCATTAATGCATACTCAGCCTGCAAGTAAGGTACAACAAACAATTACATATTCAATTAATATGTTGATTAATAATCTAGTCTATCAAAACAGCTGAGAATGTTAAAATATTATTAGTTTTCCCAGAGCCAAATGTGAAGTGAAAATATATTGTGTTTGCCATCATATCAGACAGAGTGAAGCAGCCAATTGTGACAATTATGAAAAATTGGAGCATGGAAGTGCTTGGTATTTTTTCTCAAAGTCTCAAATGTTTAAACTGACTATTCAAAGAGTATCTGAATATTTTGGTAAAATACTAATTGGTTGTTAAAGCTATTTGATTTCAATGTATTAAGCTCAGGTATGTGACAAATCCACTACTCAAAAAAGTGACTACAGTTAAAGTAGCTTATTCTACTTTTGAGTTGAATTTTAAATCCAAAACTCACATTTGCAGACTTTAAATTGAAAGGAGAAAAAGCCTGCGTATACATTGTGTATCCTGAACCTCCGCCGCTGGTGAGAGCCGGCTGCCTGCAGGGGTTTGTTCATATCGAGGCTGACAGACAAACGACTGGAGAACAGAGGGACTCTGTGCTCTGCCTCTGTGTGAGGGCACATCCGCAGTGAACACACTCTGATGGGCTTTGACACCTGCTGCTACCAACTAATTAAATGGTATGGCAGCTAATATAATTTGACAGTTATCAGTGGCGAGACAAACATATACAGTAATTAAGGGGCCAAGCTCTGACTCCAGAATAATACTTACTGCTGCCATGAAATGAACGACTTATCAGACTCCCTGCAAAACACTAAATTGTCTTCTGTAAACTAAACAGAATATTTTCCCTTCAAGTTCATAAGCAATGCATTCAAAACAGGGAGGATTAAAGTTCCTTTTCAAGTGATCTAAAGCAACAGCAGCGACCGGTAATTCTCTTTGGGTTTATTTATTAGGCTGCAACGAGGAGTTTTACCGTTGAGGAAGACCAGGAAGACGCTGGGGTAGGAGAGCTCCTCTCCACACAGCAGGTTGACGTCTTCAACGCCCAGATTGAAGGCCAGTTTGATGATCGGACCGTCCTCCATGTCCGTGGTGATGTGGGTCATCAGAGCCAAGTTCTTCACCAGACCACAGGCCTACACAGCAAAACAATATATATATATATATATATATATATATATATATATATATATATATATATATATATATATATATATAAAGCATGTACAGATAGTATAACAAGGAAAACAATGTTTCTAATAACACAAAACTACACAAGACCTGCACCACAGGTCTGTAAATACCAAACCAAATCAATCCACAGCATGTATTGGACATCTGATAATGGGTACAAAGAGCTCAGTTCAACTCTTTATGGGCCTACAGGTCATAGCATCCCTACCCCTTTGTGGCTAACGGTATTTTGATCTCTCTGTCTTCACACACAAACTGAAAGATTGACAATAAAGTTGACTTTGACTTGACTTTCCCCGGTCTTATGGCTACTTATACTCCACATGGGTAATGCTCTATGTTTTTGTCTTTCCTTCCATCCCTTTTATTTCTGGCTGTAGTTTAGAAACAGGGTACTTTTAAAGCAGTTTTTTTATATATATTTATTTATTTATTTAATATCAGTAATGACTCTCATTGGAACTTGCAAACTTTGAAAGTGCTGTTGATGGGAAAAAGAAGAAGACAAAGTGTCATGTAACCCGAGGTTTGCCAGCACATGGGCATATTTAGCAAATGCACAAGTGTGCTGTTTTCACAAGACTAATGTATGTCATCATTGGCTTCTGCCTAATTGCTATGAACAGATCTCTGGCTATGAATGCACACACGATTTTGGTTTTCTGATTTCCATTTGTTTTGCGATTATAGTGTTGGAATCACAATTGGGCTGGCCTAGGATTAAAGCAGCTCTGTGTAGAAATCAATAGAGGCAGAATGCAAGGGCACAAACATGTATCATCATAGCAAACTGAACACAATTAAGAGGTAACTAAGAAGATTTCAATATTCAGCAGATTTTCCACACGTAGATCTGTGTACCGCTGTTCGCAGGTTGATGAGCCTGCCGTTTGCTCACCTCTCCCTCAGGAGTGTCAGACGGACACAGCATGCCCCACTGAGACGGCTGCAGGGAGCGCGGCCCGCTGACCTTCCTGGTCTTCTCAAACTGGGAGGAGATCCTGGTCATCATGCCAAGAGCCGAAATAAAGGAGAGACGGGACAGGACCTGGGTGACACCCTGACGGTCCATCTTGAATCTCTTCAGAGACCAGTTGCCCTGTGGACAGAACAGTCACTTTTCGTTACATCCTGCCTATTTAAGTATTTTTTCATGAACATTTTTGAATGTAGTATATATTTTTTATTTGACTTGGAACAAATAATTGCTGGGATTGAAAACCTCCATCTATGATACTGCTGAGATTGGACAGTGTTGTTGTGACTAAGAAATGCTGCGCTATACATCAACTTGCAAAGGTCCATCTTGCAGTCCGAAAAATATATTTGTGAGGTCTCATAGCAGATGATGCCGGTTTAAATGTTGATATATTTTTTAATCAAATACTTTCAAACTTGTCTGAGCTTTGACTGTTTCTCACCAAGCACACTCACCGTGGATATGGCATTGACCATGCCGTTTGTGATCTGGTCCTGCCGCATGTGCTTCACCACGTCGAACTGAGCTGCTCTCTGCTTGGGGATGATCTGGTCGGCGATTTTCTTCAGTTCAGAGTTGAACTTCTTAAACAGATCCTCAAACAGCAGGGACAGCAGCTAGAATGGACGGAGAGACACCATCAGTAGTTGTTTTTGAATGGAAGTCATTAAGTTGTAAAAACAATAACTTCAAGGAGTCGTCGTTGTTTCTCCAGTCTGACTCTCAGATCTCCTGGCACAGCACACCTGTTCTGACTCTAATCTGCGCTGAGGTGCGTTTACAGTCAGATTTAATAACCAGCTGTGTCGACTCGCTGATAAGCCTGACCTGGCCTCAGTCCAGGGTCCCTGTCCTCCACCACCAGGCCTACAGGAGCCAACCTCTCTCACCCCCCCCCCAACCCTATGCATTAGCATACATCAAAACAAACAGGCAGCGCTGCTTAAAATTAATAAAGAAATTAAGCTTCTATTGCGCAGCCAGGCCAATTAGTTGAATGTCAGCTAACCATAATTGGAGAGTGAGGAGATTGCTGGCGTTGTTAGTGTGTAAGCCCCTATTGAAAGAGGGCTCTGTGCCCCCACCCTCCTCCCATCTCCTGCTCCTTATACAGAGCAGGTTGGGGGGGAAATTAAAGGCCTTAAGACAGCAGTAATTACATTATCAGAGCCGGGCCTGCGGATTAGCTCAATCGCTCCAGTCAAGGCAGCATTTCTATTGTCACGCTGCTGAAAAATCCCCATGCTTCCACAGCCTCTGGATTTTGGTGCCACCGCATATCTCTCTCCTGACAAAGCCAGGCTGAAATACAGGGGGAGGAGAAGGGGGGGCCAAAACAAAACATGGAAAAACAAAGCTGAGGGAAAATAATGAGAGCCTTATTAAAAGAAGGAGGCAGGAACAAAGATGCAGGTGAGAGATCAGGGCGGGAGCAGCGCTGTGATCCGCTCGCACCAAAGCACGCAAGAGTTATTTGTTCTTTTCGACACGTGTTTTTGTCAGACCTGTTTTTCTAATGGCTGTATGAATAAAGAAAAAGGTAGAAAACACCTTTGAGTTATAATCACCCAGATCAACAGGGGGCTTATTAATGTCAGAACTGAACTCGGCTCCTTTACCTGTACACAAATGTACAAATAAATGAGCTTAATGGACCTGCATGTTTTTCTAAGACAAAATAAGATGGGCATTATCAAGCAGTGAATGAATCCACGTGGCACACAGAGGCTTACCTGTCCAGCCAACTCGAGACGTTTGTTGCCATAGTAATCTCTGTCGTCCACCTTGTTGCCCCCTTGAGCCAGGATCACCCTCCGCACCATCACAGCCAGGTAGATACACTTAGCCCGGAAGTTAAACTCTTTGACCTGTGGACAAAAATACAAAGTCATTATACTTTGTGAAACTTACTGAGTGTAGTAAATGGACCTTCTCTGTCTGGAAACATACAGGCACATGTGTGAGGATTAGAGACGCCAGGAGCTCTCGGGCCTCCTCCATCTTGGTCTTCTTCGGTCCTCCCCACATGCGCTGCCTCCGCACTTTATTCCCCAGATACCGCAGAGCCTGAAACACAGAGCAGCAGGTACAGCAGGGATCAGGGAGCAGGCAACGAGAGAGGGGGGTTTACACCTTTTTAGACATAATGAAGTGTGAATGTGTGATACCAGGTTTTCTAAATGCATACCATTAACAATAATATGTTTAGATATCAACCAGACCCAAACCTAATCCATCCAATCAAACATGACCTTGAAGCACAAGACCTTGAAAAAACCTCAACAAAAAAAGGGCCAAAACTATTTTTTGTCACTGTAAAATTAATTTGTTCCTATACTCTTAAAATAGCCAAGACAGTTTTAACCATTATTTTATGCATTGGTGTTGAATAGACAAATGTTGCGTTATTCTCAATTTAGATTAAATTCAAGAGATTGATCAAAGAAAGTATACGTGAACATGTCTTTGAAAAAGTAGAAGAGCGAAAGGGGCACACAGAAGCTACAAAGACCCCAGACTGGATTCAAACCAGGGACGTTGCAACTACTTGATTACAGTCTCAGTCATGTAACTTTTGATAGTTGACAGTTTTCAACACTCGATTTTGAATTTGAAAAGTGTTGCGGTTCATTATCCAGCTCCGGTCATTAGTTCTGTTAGCATTATGTTCATTTAAAACTCAAATTTCAAAGGCATTTGCTCTAGGTGAAGCTAATGTTATTGTAAAAGTATTAACATGATGGTATTATTTATTTTAAAGAGTACAGAAGACACATGTTTCAGGCTTGTGGGAGGTTGACACACACACACACACACACACACACACACACACACACACACACACACACACACACACACACACACACACACACACACACACACACACACACACACACACACACACACACACACACACACACACACACACACACACACACACACACACACACACACACACACACACACACACACACACACACACACACACTAAAGGTCAAAGGTCAATGAGGCTGAAGACTTTTTAGCAAGACCACCCACTTTACCCATGACGATGAATAAAATATATGGGGCAATATTAAACTTTAGGGTAACTCCACAGAAAAACAAGTTATGGTATAAATCATACAAAAACAACATTTCTTAATTGATGAAATCATCTTAAAATCTGAATCTTAAGTATAAATCACTGGAAAAAAAAAAATGACAGTCAGATTTGGTTTAGGCAGATTACTTATAATCTGATAGCAATGTTTCTTTAGCCTTATCGGCCTTTAATTATATAGATTTAGGCCTCATTGTGCACAATACAATGACCCAATGAATACCATGAAAAGACATCATGGAGGCCGGCAGACAGAGGGACATCAGAGCTGCAGAGACCGGTTGCTAGGACGCAAATATGGCCTCATCAATGCATCAGTGGTTCCTCTAACAACATCATCTTTATGAAAAACAAATTGGCCAATTGTATTCATCTGTAGATGTCAAAGAAAACACGTGGGCCTGCTGAATAAAACACCCAAAGCATTACTTGACTGGCTGGTGAGACAAAGCCTTCGTCATCTGATCACAGAGAGACAAAGAAAATACCTCCTGTCAACAGACGCTTGTTTCTGCGTCTGAGCGACAGCATCCTGCTCTTCAGACGCAGGTAATGGGCAAATTAGTCTGGCTGATAATTCAAGATCCTTGTTTACTGACTCCCAGCTCAATCATACAGTAATTATGTTGTCATTCTACAAATGATGTTGTCCAAATTACAAAGGAACAGTCATTGATTTCATGTTTGATTTTCAGAATCATAATTTATTTTGGGTGGAAATGTTCTCAATATGATAAGATGATAAGATAACCACTGTCATGTTTCTACACAAGATATGAGAGCGGTTAGCTTAGCACAGAGGTGCCCAGTACATCGACCATGATGGCAGTACGGGGGCAATGCTGGTAGATCGCGAGTCATTCATAAAAAAAAAAATCCAGCTCCGTTAAAATAGACAAAACAGGTTTTGATCCCTCCTCCTTTGGCCTCCCTGCCAGGAGTTTACTTGATTGATAGAAAAAGCGACCTATCGCTTTCCAGTCTGTTAACCCAGAATGCAAAGCGATACAAAATCAGTCAAGTGCTGGGAAAACTCAAATTAAGTTAAAGAGACAAAAAAGAGACAAACAACAAAATGAGTGCGGGACCGAGCAAAAAGCTAAATACATACCACTTCCACCCATAATGGGCGGAAGAATATTTTTTTGTGATGTCACATTCAAAGGTTATTTGCCTTATTTGTAAAGCAAGCGTCGCTCTGCCAAAGAAAGTTAACGTGGAGAGGCATTATCGGAGTGTTCACAAGGCATATGACAGCGACTTCCCTCCGAGTTAGTAGCGAGTTGAGAAAGAGAAAGGTCATGTATTATTGCTACAAAAACATTATCTCGCAGTCTTAGTGTCGCCAACTCGTTTCTAACATGCAGAAAGACAAACAAATGCGTCTATGGTCGGTGTATTTTCGACCTTTCCAATCCAGACTCTCTCCCGTCTGTGTGCGAGGGGGGCGGGGCAGTTTACTGCTACATGCAGCAACACACGGAGGAGATGGCGGAGAGAAGCGCTCCAAGGATTGGTTAAATGTTACCCGTCTTTGAGGTGGACAATGCTCCTTGCCAAGAGTGTTTAGCATGTAAGGGCGGTAACACGAGCAATTTGTCTAAACATTTAGCAAAAGTGCACCACATCCAGACGGAGGAATGCACCGGGTTCGACTGTCTTCTAGCAGCTCTGTAGCCCCATCCACGAGTAACGTTTCCACGTCAGGTGTTATGTATGCTAGCAGCAACACACGGAGTTAACTACATTATACAAACATGGGTTAATGATTAGAGGTAACTGAGTCATTTAATTTGGAATAAAATGTTGTTATTTATCTATTCTGTTTACAGTTCTGTCATCAGATTATTTAATACGATTTGTTAAAGCATGGTTGTTTCTTTTGATGTGAAATATTATTTATTTTATTTAAATAAAAAGGAATGTTAATTTTGTTCACAATTTGTTAAGTTAATTTAATATATGTATTTTTGAATCAAGTATTCATCTTTATTGTCTTCATTGTTAGTTTCCACATGCCTAAAACAACCTCAAGCTAAATCTAAAAGTTGATGGCTAAATAAGAGCGTTTGAGAAATTGTGCAAGGCATACAGTAATAGTCAGAATAGTCGATTAATCGTTTCATTAATCGATAGATGAATCGATTATCAAACTAGTTGTTTGTTGCAGCCCTATTGTAGTTATCCCATGTATAAATAAAATGTGTTATTCAGCAACCCTTGCAATTTGGGATTTTATTTGTGGTTGGTAGACCTCGGTGAGCTGGTCATTTCAAAAGTAGCTCACCAGCCAAAAAAAGTGTGGGCACCCCTGGGTTAGCACAATGACTAGAGATGGGGGGAAATAGTCTGCCTACCAGCACCTCCAAAACTCACTAGTTAAAATCTGTACAATAAACAAAAGCATAAAAACACATTTTGTTGTTTTATAGGGGGGTTATGTGACTTCCTGAGTCTTGTCATCCCTGTGTTGTTGCCAGGCGACCATTAGAGACAGCAATTAGTGCGCTTAAGAGGCGATTTTGTCACCGTTGGCCCAGCTGACGGTTTTCCACCATTTCCAGTCCTTGTGCTAAGCTAAGCAGCCGCTGACTGTAAGTTTGTATTTACTGTAAAGTTATGAGTGGTATCTATTTAATTAGCTCTCAGCAACAAACAAAAAAGACTGTTTTCTAATGTTAACCTTTTCCTTTAACAAAGGACGTTTATATAATATATATATTTTTTTGCTAGATTGATTACCTTAATAAGGTCCTCTTTATAAATCTAGATTAATAATAATCTTCACTATTTTTATTTTGTATTTTACTATATATGTTGCATTGTTGGAGGTGCTCAGGTCAGAATAATTTCATTGCCATTTCTACACTGTAGCTTATGTGCATATGAAAATAAAACCTTTGAATCTAACGGCCCACCTGCGTCTGAGTGAAGATCTGGGCCTTCTGACACTCCTCCAGGCTCGGGCCGAAGCTCGCCATGACGTGCTCCTCCGTCCCGATCATCTGCACGATTTCCTGGTCACTCTCCACGCCCATGCCCTGTGTGAGGGACCATCAGCGAGAGTGAGGGGAATAATTATAACAAAAACAGTTTAAATGTTTCATTTATGTAACCACTAAAAGGACACTAAGGGGAGGTAAAGTACACACACAACTAGTTACTCAAACGTGTGTGTGTGTGTGTGTGTGTGTGTGTGTGTGTGTGTGTGTGTGTGTGTGTGTGTGTGTGTGTGTGTGTGTGTGTGTGTGTGTGTGTGTGTGTGTGTGTGTGTGTGTGTGTGTGTGTGTGTGTGTGTGTGTGTGTGTGTGTGTGTGTGTGTGTGTGTGTGTGTGTGTGTGTGTGTGTGTGTGTGTGTGTGTGTGTGTGTGTGTGTGTGTGTGTGTGTGTGTGTGTGTGTGTGTGTGTGTGTGTGTGTGGTGAAGGGAGGGGTGAGGTGGGAGTCTTAAGGTTGTCTGACATTTGCTTATGGAAATGTGAAGCCGTGGGAACTGATCAGTCTGTCGTCCCAAACCAGATCTGAGGTTGTTGAGGGAAGAAGTCACCCAGGATATACAAGTGCACAGCAAACTACATGCAAACCGTGTCCTGTAGATAAAGACCTCAGCTCCAAACCCTCGACGCTCACAAGCCGACATGTTTGGAGAGACTTGTCCTCAGAGGGAAAATAAGTTAATGATGCCAGCTGGCGAACTGACATTTTCATTGAGAGTAAATGGTGACACATGAAGATAAGTGTGTAGAATAATTACTAAACACCAACCTGCAGACATACCTCTCACTAAACAAATGTCATAACATAGTCATGTGAACTCATCTATTAAAGACAATTCAGGAGGCTGAAGGGGAACAAAGTTACTTTGAAAACAAAAAGAAAAACATCTGGCTGTGTTGTAGCACCCCCTACTGGACGCTCTGCATCACTCAGCTTCATCATTATAACCATCATGTATATTCATCATTTATTTTTCACCTTGAATATGATGGCGATCGGGGCGTCCTCTGACAGCGTGTTGTGTTTCAGGTAGAATCTGCCTTGCTTGACAATCATATTAGTTCTGCTTTTCTTCTCATGAGTGGAGCTGGAATTGAGACACGTAGATAAAGAAACGGAAGGTTTGTGAATTGGAAACTAATCGGAACAAAAGTAACTACAACAAGCCTATTCATTTTAAACCCTGTGCTGGTATGAATTTTAAAAATGCAGTTTTAAAACTCCGTCCCTACACCAAGTAAAGGCTAAGGGAAGATATTGTCACAGTACCTGGTCACTGAGGCTCCGACTGCTCCCTTCCTGTCCTGCTCCACAATGATTCGATTCTTGGACAGCTGCTCTTGGATCAGAATGACTTTCTCTTGACCCTTTACTATGAAGTAACCTCCTGTGAAGAAATAGGAGATGGTTTTGCAGGAATCACTATCAGGAAAATGAATCGTAATTGTGTTAATGCTCTTATTCTGTGTCATTCTCTGTGTACCTGGATCCAGAGGACATTCATTGAGTTTAGAAACCTCCAAGGGTGTCTTTCCTGTGAGAACACAGTTTGAGCTTCGCAGCATGATCGGCATCCTGAGAATAGTGAATTACAAGAGTGTAATAATAAGTCCACTGTATAGATGGTTCAATTATACTGTATGTGCCTGTTTATTGTTATGTTGCCATTAGGGAAAGATTGAACTAAGAAATTAAACTTAAGGTGAGATAAGATAAATTAAAGGACAGCTGCATTGAATGTAAGGAATGTTAGTTCCAGGCAGATAAAATGAGTTTTTGACAACACAAAGTGAGAACTTCAGCCACCAGGGGCAGGAAGTGACTGTGTGTGAAACAAAAAGAGAAGCTTTGATACCTTCCGATGGGCAGTGCGTTGCGGATGATCCTCTGACTGCCACGCGTGTACTCGATGTCCACTGTGATGGGCGCAGAGTAGGTCATGTCTCTGAGGCGACACTGTTGAAACAAACAGGATTGAAGAGGGAAATGTTCCGACTAGTGATGTGTCGGTCGCGAACGAGCCGATTCTTTTGAACTGCTCTTTGGTACGAACGAGGGGAACCGAGTCGTACTTGGTGAGAGCCGTTCTTTTAATCGTTCAATCGTTGCCTGCCAAAATCCACTCGCCTGTTAAAAAGCTTGATTTTGTTCCCCAAACGTATTCTGTGAAGACCCGCCCCTACTCTGATTGGTAGGTTTCAGCACGAGGAGTGAGATGGGGGGGGGGTCTTAACGGAATACGCGAGGGAGAATAGTCACAACAAGTGGTACAGGACAGGTAGACAACGTGTTTTTCGGATGGAAAATGAGCCAAACGCAAAAACGCAGCAGCATTTGGATGCACTTCAACCAAAACTCAGGCAGTGCTAAAGCGCACCATTTGTAAAAGGCAAAATATCCTTTAAAGCAGGGTCAACAAATAATCTCCATGGCGACTTAAATAACACAGTATCTAATAGTAAGAGTTGCGTGAATTTCATTCAAGGCAACTTTATTTACTTAACACATACAGAGGGTAAATTCAAAGTAGTACATTCAGTGACATGAATGACATGGATATGGCGCCACCTTGTGTCGTGTTTACAAAGCAGATTATTGACATTAGGTCTGGCAATACAGTCAATCATTATCCTGGTGATTATTTTGAAGATAAACCTAGTAAAAAAAACATTTTTTTTTTAATGGTAATTTACAGACTGTGAGTCACTTAGTGGTAGCTCATATAGTTTTGATTCTTGTGGTTAAACTTTTCGCTCCACATTTTGATGGTAGTGGTGTCGAATCCTGGATTTCTCATTCATTCGTCACTTCTTTGACGTTCCCACAGAACTAAACTGCATTCTCAATTACGTTTAGCAAGAAAAGTATTTTCTCACACGTTACGTTTGTTGTCAACGTATCTCAAATACGTTTATTTTCTACATATCTTCTAGAAATATATTTTCTCCCACGTTACGTTAGTTATGAACGTATCTTAAATACGTTTATTTTCTACATATCTTTGCCATTTATTGTCTTGCATATTTGTCATATAATAAACAAAATATATGTTTACAAATGTTACATAGTCTTTGTCAGCATATTTTTGCCACGTTATGCACCCCTTGCTATCTTACAAAAATAAAAGTCTCACATTCATGAAACTTGCTCCATTCATTGGTACTAGTCCTACAACCATACCCTAAAAAATGCTTGAGGGTGGGAATAAGAGAACCACCTTTTTTAGGGGGGTGCTTTTTATGACAGCCCTGGTTTATCATCTGAGTCAGAAATAAAAACAAATATGGAGTGAGGGCTAGTCCTGCAATTGTCCAACACATTTACATACACACAGTAAATAATAATACATGTTGAATGAAATAAATAAATAAATAAAATTCCCACCCTCAAGCATTTTTTAGGGTATGGTTGTAGGACTATGGTTGTAGGACACCAAAATATATGTCAATATATTACCTTTTTTTTTTATATAAATTGTGTTATTATTTGAGCTGCAGTTAACAAATATTTGGCACTTTTTGATTCGATATTTAAATAGTTCAGGATACATTTTCTTTCAAGTGATAAATTGTCTCTAATAAAAAAACTTTTGAGCTACAGCTGCAAAAACGTTATAGTCAACCATTAATTATGATATTTACTTTAATAATAAAAAGCAAAGCTCACCTCGTGAGGAGATACTGGTCTGGTAACGTTGAAGCTTTCTTCAACATCAGGCATGCCAACATAGATATTGAGGTATCTGGAAGTAAAACATTCAAATACATTTAACTTATAAATTAGTCTAAAAGAAACCACATGTGTGTATCATTATTAGATTACTGTCAAACAATGATGGTTTAGAGACGACTCACTTGAGGTACCACATGGGATCAGCATCACTTGTGATCTTCTCGTTTGCTTTCATAATTTTCTTTATCTGGAAAACAAAAAATATATATAAACAATTTATATTTAAATAAAACCGGAGCTGTGACATACACTGATGTTGGGGTTTTGTTTTACCTCCACATTGATGAAATAGTTGAATGAGTCGATGTGCTGCTTCACAAGTCCTTTCACCTGGGAAACAGATTACAGGTCAGACATAGTGCAAAGTGAAATGCATACATTTTGTCGTGTTTGTAGTGGTGAAACAATAAGAATGATAAGTCAGTCAAAAGAAAAATAGGAGCAAAATTAAGTTAGAGTTAAAGGAAAAAAAATAGAATAACATTTAAATGGAAATGAGGTCTATTGCTGAATAGTATCAACATAAATCCAGACCCACATGCGTGTGAAACGTTTGCACTTGTGGTAATTGTCCCGTGTTCATTACGTTGTTGTAAGGCAGACTGCAAATGTTATTTTATGGCAATTTCACAGTTTAGTTCATTTTTGCATCAACATTATTAGGTTCCTTGAATTGTCAAGTATTTAATTCAATGAAAAAATGAGTTTCTCTAATTATTTGTATCCATAATCAATTTAACCGTTACATGTTCAGTTAAATTGCTTTTGTGTGTTGAGGGGGGTCCCAATATAAAAGCTTATTTCATTATGTGAGGATTTATAGGAAATAAAAGTAAATATTTGTGAAACACAGCAGTTCGGAGGTGTGAGCTGTTACCTTTAGAAAGGCTGGTAACAGTTTCCATTTTTCCTGAAAAAAGAAAGAAATTCAATACATATCAGGTTTAATTGCACTTATTTACAGGTAATGAGAGCAATTTGCTTCAACTTTTCTTATTTTGCAACTTTAATTTAAGGCTCCAAATTGTAACCTACGACAACATGTTAATAAATGTGACACCAAAGTGACACATTGTGCGAGGTTCAGACCATAAAGCCTCCAGGAGCTGTTTGTTTTGCTTCTCTGTGCTGCTAGCCTCCATGTTAGCCTCTCTCTACTCGTGGTGTGAAACTTTAGTATTTATTTCCTCTAAACTCACCTCTATGGTGTCGACAGGAGCCGCCAGCTCCTGAGGAGTCATGTCACCAAACTCCCCCCCAAGCACCTCCATGGTTGTTTCTACTGTTCAACAGTAAACTAATAAAACTCTGCTCATTCTGTCACTGTTGATACGGTGTCGGAAGTCGCACCAGCATGCAACCTTCTCGTGTGTTACAGTGTAAAATGTCCGTACACACGGAACAAAAGAAGTGTTCTGCTTTTCGTACGGTGCTGAAAACTCTTTAAAAAACAATATTTGATGTGATGTCGTGATGTCAAATAGATGAATTTCTGAACAGTATGATAGGCACAGTGGTCGGTGCAACCTTAGAAAGAAAACGCTCACAAAGAGACGCCTAATTACCACAAACCCAGTAAAACGACCCAAAATGAATAGCAAGATACAGTACCAATAACAATCTATTCAAAACAACCAGAAATCTGGTGCCTTTTCAGAACGTCTTCTACATGTGTACTGTATGCTGCAACTTTACAATACTACTTAAATGTTAATGCATGAATAATGTAAAACAATTTTGAGTTGGGTTTTTTTACTGAAGAAAAATGATTTTAATAATTATTTCACTCCCTCATACCTATGTATGTACTTATTACATGATAATAAAGAGATCTTGATGCATTTAAAGGGTTATATGGCATTTTATTGGCTGATGACATTTTATAAACACACCACATGTTTGACTTTAAAAAGTTTACAAATGTGTGTCAATGAAATGACAGGCATTTACACATATATGTCATGCACTGTAGTCAGTAGGTCAGTAGGTGTTTTAACCAAAACACAGACTCTTGATAATGTATGTAACATAACATTAATCAACTGAGATTGATATGAAAACATGTGCAGATTATAGATGCACTGTCAATCTTAGTTACATTTTTGATTGAATCTTTATAAAATGGCAGTTTAAAAAATATGAAACTTTTGTTCACAATAATCAATGTTATTGACTCATTAAAGTGCATCCCACATGGTGTAGAAAACACACCTGTTAGAGTAATTGGATGAAAACAACTGTAAATGCATTGAAAATGTAAAATGTTTTTGATATGTTTAGAAAAATAATATCAGTGAAACTTACATTTTTAATATAAAGTGGCATATTTCCAATGTTTGATTTTAGAATTATTCAAAAGTAATCAGATAAGATTACATTTTTATGATGTAATGGATAATGTAACCAACAAAAATTGCCATGTAGTTTATGCAGCTCTCATAATAAGGATGTGGGCTTCACTTTATAACAGAAGACCCTCTCCTTCAGTTTAGTGATGGCTGACATGTCTGCTGTTGCTGCTCAGCAGTTTGGGGTATGCCGTCCCGAGGGAGCGTCCGTGTCGGATGACCACCAGCTCCATCTGACACTGGTCGACGTTGACCAGCACTGTGGTGCTCCGCTCTGTGTTCAAGAGGAAGACGATGGTGAAGAGCGCCATCTCAAACTCAGGACTGGTCCCGATGAAGGCGCTGCCGACAGGCTTCACCAGACCGTGCCAGCTGAACTGGAGGTTCAGGACGTGGTCATCATGATCGGGCTGTGGAAAGATACACACAAACCCTAAATTAGCTCAATTTGTGAAGAGTTTTTAGAATTTTAGAACTTGAGTTTCTTTCTAATGTGTTGAGTATGATTTAAGATAAGATAAGAAGTACTTTATTGATCCGAATTTGGGACATTTTCCAAATTTGGTCAGACAGTCAGTCTGACCAAAGTCAGCAAGGTTACTTCTTATTTTCAGGTTATTTAACAGTTTAATCCACGGAGGCTCTGGGGGAGTTTCTTTTTTGTTTTGTTTGTATGTAGCAACTGCATTTCGTTTTGCAGCCGCATGTTGTACAATGGCAATTCATTGAACCTTATAGGAATAAAAAAGAGACAACAGGAAATGTTGCTACAGAAATAAATGCATCTCTTTTGTCTGATGAACCGCTGCACTCACTAAGTCATTATCCCTGGCCTTGTATCCTTTGTAGTCCAAGTGCGTGCTTTTTTCTTGCAGGTAGAACTGGACCCAGTTGTGGAAACCAATGATTTCTGATCCAGATTTTGTCTCTCCAACAAACACATGCTCGAATCCACAGGAATCCAGGCTGGTGAATGTTTTGAAATAGAGACACAGAACAGAAGATACATTTCAAAACAATGACCTCACTTTTACACTAAATATTTATATTTATAATAAATTCAACAAATTGAGGTTATCATCTGCTGATGTTTGTGCAACTCACGCTGAGTTTCTCTTTCTGTGGTAGAGGTTGAACCAGATCAAGCGAAGCTGATTTTTAAAGATCCTCAGGTTGGAGTTGGACTGTCCTTTGCTCACCAGGTACCGATGGGCTCGCTGTGGACAAAACACAATCATGACATAAACATCTCAGGTAAAATACTTTCTCACAATACAGATAGATCAAATAAACTAAATGGGAGAGACAGGCTAAAAAACAAGTTGCATTGAGAGATTTGTTCCCAAATAAAATTATTTATTACTCCATAATATGCTTTTTTAACATCAATCTTTGAATAACAGGTACAAAAATGTATGTTTTCAGACTTTTCGATAATATCTTGTTAAACCAGAGGCATCTTTATCTGTTTTAAAAGAATAATAAATGTTGAATAAACTTCAATACTTGTTGAAAATTATATTCTGTGTGTGCAATATAAACATTTGCTGGAACCCACTGAAAAAGTAGTTTGAAGTACATGTATATTGAAACAAGATTTAGAAACAATACGTAATACACTTATACAAACAGCACTTAGCTACTTAACATTACATTAGAGTTTACATTTTACTTCAATATCTACTTATTTATTTTTCTGTAAGCACTCTGCCTTTTCTTAAAATATGCTCTTTGGTAACTTTTTATTTTTGCGGTTTGTATTACACTTTGTTAAATGTTTCCCTCTTTGATTAAACCTGTACTGTACAAAGTCAAAAGAGATAGTAAATAAGTATTTAGCTGCAAACTGTTTGTACTGTGTATGTGAAAAAGCGTAATAAACTATTAAAAAAGCAACGTAAAAAAAAGTGTTATTGTAATCTGCATATAGACTTAAATCCTGATCCCGCCATCAGGTCCATCTAACAAACATGGATTTCTCTGAAACAGAAAAACTACTGCATGTCTTCATTGTTTCCACTAATCCCCTCCTCAGACCCTCTGAGGCCAACACAGCATTCCTCAGCTGCACAGATGTTTCTGATATTTTTCTCTCTCTAACATCCTGAACTAATGTGTCCAGTGCTGCAGTGAGGCTGGAAACCCCCCCCCCCCCACAAACCTTTGGAAAACAACACACTAGAAACAGTCATTAAGGGAGCAACAAAGAGTGAACATTCGTTATATTCACGATCGTTCTACTCTGAAAAGACATCTCGGCTCAAAACAAACACAGATGAGGTGTTGTGCAATAGAAACAGCCAGTGGTGGAAGATACTTTACTCTATCAAAAGTACGCAAATAATTGGCATCAAAAAGGAACTGAATGTTCCAAATCATCAAGTACCAAATAGAGTACCAAATTATATTATTATTGATGCATTAATGTGTCCAACACAGCTGGTAAAAGTGGCACTAAATTCGATTGTGTTGTATACAGTAGTTCTGTGAGATATCATGTCAATGTTTATTATTAGTTGTCTTGTATTGGCTCTTTAAATGTAGTAGTATAAAGTAGCATTGCATTAAATGAAAATACGTACCTGCAAATTGTACGAAAGGGCCTTAAGTAATTGAGTGGATGCTCCTGACTATATTACACCTCTGGAAACAGCCCTGTTGAAACATGGCTTACTAAATAAACTGGTTGCAACACGTCTTAATACCTTCATGACTTCAGTTTCTAGGACGGCATCCAGGAAGAGATTCATCTCAGTCTGCTCCACTGTTGTGACTCGCTCAGCCACGCCTGTGGACCGCTCATAGTTGTCCAGGAGTTTCATGAGGCCTGCAGGGAACATACATCACATTTATCACTGTCAGGTCTGCAATGAGCTGCATGTATATGCCCAGAATGAGAGGGAATTATCCTGTGTGTTGCAGAGGGACTTACGGGTGAAGGTTGTGATGTTCTGCAGCTTGATCTCATTAACGTTGGAGAAGAGAGGCTGTGAGGCTCGGTCCGTCACAACATGGCTTCCCTGAGTTACATAATTGGCTCTACCCTGGACAGTTTGAACATAAAATATATCTTTGTAAAAACAGAATTCAGTCTTTGCCTGAATAAGAACATGTTTCATACCTGAACAGAGATTGTGTAGTCTGTGGCAGGGGTCATGCGATTCACATCCAAAGTCCACAGCTCATTGAAGATATTGGATAGTTCCTGGTTTATAGCTGGTCTGTTGCAATCATTTGAGAAGGAAAAAATATGTAGCATCTCAAAAAACACATAAAGCATGAGAATTCTCAAATTGACTACTGTACCTTGATGCATCCAGTCCACTGAGAAACACAGCAAGAAGGGCAAGGACTCCACATAACCTGAACATCAGAAACCCAAAACATTCATCTGAAATTCACTCTTACTCTGAATCTAGTTTATTGTCTAACATGAAAGAAAAACATGTTTCTGATCTGTTGTTGTTCAGTCATAAAAGACAAAAAGAGCAACGATGAAGAATAACTGAAATTCTACAGGGTTACAATTAATTTTCAGATTAGTGTTTGGACAGAAAATGAAAAACAAACCTTGCAGCCATGATGCTTTTTTCTCGGTTCACTCCTTCAGCTCGAGCTGCAGTAAAGTTCAGACTCTTCTGCTTCAGTCCTGTCTCAACCCTCAACACATCCTGAAGGGGAAGCACCTTATTATACATCCATGGGAGGCACCGTGTCCACTGATTGCGCATGGGCACTTCGGAACAAACTCCTCCAGATGTTAACAGGAGTTTTATTATACAGCCACCAGAGGGCGACCTGTTTTATTGATCTGATGCACTTATACCAAATGTGCTGTTCTTTAAAATGTATATATTTCCATGTTTCCAAAATTAAATTAAATGATTAAATGTGTTAGCGTGTCAAGGTCAGTACTCAAAATGTATTATTTTCAAAAATCTGTGAATGTTTGTCACCAAATAAATTATAGGTGAAGAAAGTGGGCACCATTTAAATTTAGAATTACAATATAGGGACAAAGCCATGCCATTCAATGTCAGATATAATCAGTGTAGCAATTGTTTTTCTTTCATAACAGAAGATTTACTAAATGTTCAAATGACCATAGGAGCAAGGATCGGGGCGGAAATCTCTGAAGTTAATGTGAAGTGTAGTGGATGTTGAGACGGGCTTCTATTTATAATTAGTTGTAGGCCCCAGGCCTTCTAAAAATAAACTGATGCAAATAAGATATAAGCAGATAGTTCTACTTCCAGATCAGCACCTCATCACAACAACCCTCAAGTAGATCTACTCTTTCATCTCTGCTGTACACACTTCACTATTTCATTGACGATGTGAAGGTCTTCATCTCCACTTATACATATTTCTTTAAGGGCAGTATAATTAAACATGGAGCAGACTGAGAAGGACTTTGCTTGTTATGCAATGTAATAATGGTTTAAGTACTGATACTCATGCTAACATTTAATTATGGAGTATGGCACTCTTTCAATCTGGTATTTTTCAAATCTTAAATAATAATTGCTGTTACCTGTTGGCTGTGGTGCTTAACTTTTCTTCCTGGTCTTTCAAATATTTGTGTGTTGCAGGTCGATAAAAAATCAGTCAGCGTGATCAAAGTTGAGATATAATTTAAATACACACAAAGAGAGCCGTTGATAAAAAGCCTTTAAACAGTCATGTTTTTTAATCATTTGGCAGTGAAATCAGCTTTCCCATAATCTCTTGTTTGTTAAAACAAAATCCAAACCGATTTAAATTATTTTATTGATCTTAGAAATGGATGAACGTAAAAAAAAAAAAAAACTATATACACAACTTCTCGTGGATGGTCGAGGGTTGCATTAAAAAATTATCTGAAATAAAAAGGACATCCAAATCAACTTTTCTGAAAATAACTGTCAACAAACAGGCTTCCATTTAAATCAATTTATGGTAAAAAAACAAATTAAAATAACAAAAAGCTCTTACATAAATGTGTTGAATGTTATTACCATGCAATGTTACTGTAAAGTACAGCCTTTGTACTGCAAATAGATTTAGAATATTACTTTGGAGTGAAAACCTGTAAAATGCTCAACGTAGGATAACATATGTGAACATTCCCACGTAAATAGCAGGGTTTAGTTCTGAATAAAACATAGCAGCTGTTTTAGAGTTATTACTTTACACCACCTTCTAAACATGAGTAAAATCGTCTCAGCACATCACTTCAGGAGGCAGATTACAAGACATATATTAAAATCTATATTGGCATATTTAAGATGTCTTTTATCCTGCTGGTTGACACTTCTATCATAAATATAAACAGTGCCAGTACACAACTGAGTAGAAAATATCTCCAGAAACCAGCTGGCAGGCAGTGGTGATGCCCTAAATGTTCCCTCTGACGGAGACAGAGTTCAGGAGTGAAAGGACTGTAGGCTGCCACAAAACCGTCGTTTGAAACTGAAAAGGAGGAGACACTGTAATACTTTTGGCTCATCTTTGAATGTAACACTAAAATGAAATGTTGGAGCAATCTTGGGGTTTGTTGAGCCAAGTCTTTGAGTAGTGGGGAGGGGTAGGCCCAGAGTTTCATTCTCAGCAGGACCAGAGCTCGGGGTGCCGACTGCCTCACGCCATGGAGTCCTCGTCTGTTACGCTGGGGTTCGGTGAATTGGAAGCCTCTTTGAAGAATTCATCGTCTTTTAGCATGCTCTGGATAAGGGGACATTACAGAGAATACAATATTTAGCTTGTAAAACAATGGTATCAGTGAGTACAATGTGCCATTGGTCCTGGGCCATGAGGAAATTCTTACCGTCAGGTTTTGAATACCCTCAGAGAAAGCTCCGATCTGTCTCACAGTTCCCTCGGAGTCCTCCATCTGTGAAACAAGAAGCCGCCAAACTCAATAAACCGAGACCTCAAAACTTCTACGTAGTAAATATCTTATTTAAATTGATAACATCCCAAACATTATATGAATTGTATAAAAGACAACCCCTGTAAATCTGAGCATGAATAATAATTAGGGATGAAAGTATTACAGCATTTCCTATAGTTTGTATCAAGTTAGTTTAATATTTAAGCAGGTTCAAACTGATCACCTAGTTGAATGCCTTATTTCTCTGAGGTCTGAAATACTTACCCATGCAAGTTGTACATAACACATTTATCAACAAGGGAGGCAGAAGATCAATAAAGGAAGTGGCTTAAGAAGTTTTGACCGGGCCATTTGTTTGAATGTTGGGATTTTTGGGAAATTAGGCATTAGCTTTATGAAACTTGAATAAAGTGTTGACAGCTGTGATTATGATAGCCGATCACTACATTATTAAGGGAATACGATCATCAGTAAACAGACAGAAGAACAAGCTCACCTGTTCTAGTCTGTCCAGGTCGTCCTCGTAGATTTGGAGCTCATAGCCTTTCTGAAAGCTTCGTCCCTTTGGCATCTCCACATCCATCGGACACACGTACTCCTCGTTCTCTTCGTGCTTTTTCTTCCTCAGACTGCCAAAGTTACCAAATGACATTTTCCTTGGCTGGTATGAACAAAGAGAGCAAAGAGAAAGAAATACACTTCATCAGTTTCACATGGCTACATTTAGATATCCAAACAGGAATGTGCATATCCCTCAGGGCTACCTTACAAAGCAAATCTTAAAACGTTCAATAACTAAATGCTAATACTGTTTTTGTGACTATACAATTTTAGTGAAATGTAAACACATTTTTAAAGGTCTAATAATTTACATTTATTAAGAGCAGGGGTCGGCAACCCCTGGCACGCGTGCCAGCATTGGCACGCGGCACCGTAACCAGTGGCACACTAGGAATAAGTGGAATAAGTGTGCAAAATATTTAAATTGTATTTTCGGATCCTGAACGAGACCGCCGCCAGAGCGCGTCGCCCCGTTACCTGAAGGAAGCCATGCACGCAACGCAGCCCCGCTCTCTTTATCTCCAGGTGACTTTCTGCCGCTTTCCTCCGTGGTGCAGTGCTGATCGTTTCACCACGGAGGAAAGCACTTCACTAATTGCAGTACCCATAAGGAGCTGTACAAATGCCGCAGTTTTTGCGTGGCTGTGTATTTAGTTGAAAGCCCAGTGGCGATCTGCTCATCTCTCATCGAAATAATATGCTACAAATGGGCAGACTGGCCATCTCTGTGTTGAACTTTCCTGTCGGCTCCCAGACCGTAGTCGAGGAGGGCAGAAGAAACAAGCTTCAGGTTCAATAACCCACTTTAGCTTAAATGACTGGAGAGAGGCGAGCTCTTCTTGGGAGGCTGTTGCATTTATTTAGCTGTTCTTCTGTTTCACAAAATACATCACAGACCTCTGTTTTTCTGCTTCTTCGTTTCACTTCCAGAAACATACACACGTTCCCTCACTGTCGCTCTACCATTCACACACACACATGCACAAGCCACACCCCTCTCTCTCTCTCTCTTAAAGGGACGCTAAATCCCAGATCAAATGCACGCTGAAGGCTCTTTGAGCATGTTTTCTCTCACTGATTGTGCTGTTATGTTAAATGTTTGTTGTTTGTGTTTTCATGTATTGTGTCTGGATACTTTGTCGGTTGATGTTGGACATGGAGCTGCTGTGACGCAAGTCAAATTTCAGACTTGATCTGACCAATAAAGTATTATCGTATCGTATTATCGTATCGTTATCGTACTAATGGTAACCCTTGTAATAAACCAAGTAATAGAAGTTCTTTCAGTAATATTTCTATCCATCTATTCAATGTCTGTCCATCAGAAGTCTTGCTTTACCTTGACCTTAGTGGTGGCAGTCAGCAGAGTGTAGTCTGGGTTTTCAAGACACTCCTGTTTGAGCTGCTGGGCCTCGGAGCCGATGAGCAGGTTGAAATGTGTGGCGAGGTGGCGGCGCAGCAGCGTCTTGTTGGGGGGGATGTTCAGCAGCAGAGCCATGGTCTCCACGTTAAAGCGCGGCTCCAGGACCTGAGGGGGAGCACATGTGTTAGAGGAGGTCTGAATACTTTCAGGTTTCCCAGAAAAAGTGACTGCCAGAGTGTCTCACCATCAGGCCTCCGTGCACTCCGCTGCCTCTCAGGTTGGGAGCGTATTCAGCCAGGTCCGCAGAGCGCAGCCACTCCATCACCCTGTGGTTGGTCCACTGGGAAATCTCTGCAGGAGAAATATTGTTCTGTGGGCACAAAGCACAGAAAGAGGATGAAAAAAAGAAATGTTCACGTGTAGATGTGCATTATAAAATGAGTGTGGGTTATTTCAAACAGCAGAAAAGGTTGCTAAATTCTCAGGTGATTGTATCCACCTCGTCAGATGGCCTTCGCCGCAAGCAGTTTGGCTCGTAGTTGTTGAGTCGGAGGACCTGGATGGCTCTCTTGATGCTGAGGTGATGCAGGACACTCCCCACTTTCAGAGAAAGCAAGTCATCCTGAGGAGCAAAGTTAGACACCAATGACTTCTTGTGAAATGGTAAAGATGGTTGAAGAAATGCATTAAAACACAACAGACTTCTGCAATAACAATAAGCATTCCCAGGCAAAGAAGCCTCAAATTGAACTGATAAGGTCACTGTGGTGTGACTTCAGGTCTGTCTCAAATATGGAGGGTAAGACCAGGTCCACTTGAGTGGAGCTCATCAGAGTCTGTATGCAATAATCCTAATGTGAGATGGCACTGGAGTCGTCAGACCTCTTTCCCCGCGGCGTCTGTGGAGGTAGCGTGTGTCTCTCTAACACTCACCACTGTCATGTAGTGCAGCATGCGACCGTCCACCCTCCCCTCGTCAAACTGGGTCTTATACTGAGGCAGACCGATGTCATCCAGCCATCCTGAGAAAGAGCAAAGTGTCAGAAGGAGAATGTCAAGTTGACGGTCAAATGTAATTAAAAGTAACGGGTGAAGAAGAAAAAGTAACAAAGCAGAAGGGCGTTTAAAACAGGGAGCTGGCAGCTAGTACTCACTGGTCACCCAGTTGTAGTCCAGCTTTCCTTTATTATTCTCCTCCTCCGAGCCGAGGGCTTGCAGAGCCAGCTGCAGCTTCTTTTTGTGCAGCGGGTGTTTGATGCCCAGCTCCTATAATCGACATGAAGCCAAGTATTACACAGAGATCCCCGAGGTACTACGTGATGCAGAAGGTTCAATAACAAAAATACTTTGTCTGCCTGCCTGCTTGGCTGGACTTATTGAATTGTTCTGCAGCAGCTCACCCTCTCCAGGTCGTGCTGTGAGGCCTGCAGCAGCGTCTGTCCAGAGGAGATCCACACTCGAGCCATGTTCACATAGAGACCGAGGCCCTGATCCTGCAGCCAGTTGCACACCTGATCCTTCGACCAGCGCGCAAAGGGAGCATCAACCTCACTAAGGAGAAGAAAGAGAAAAGTCATATTTGCATGACATCACATGACACATGACATTTGCATTGGAAGTATATATGTAATGTTTTAAAATATTATTCTTTTAAAATATTGTATTCTATTCTATAATGAATCAACTGCCATGTAACGCAATTTCCCCCCTGGATTAATGAAGTATTTTGATTGGTTCTGAAGGTTAGTTGTAGTCCCAACAAACACTGCTTCCTGAAAAATCCTCACATGATCTCCGAGTTGTGTTGTACACCAGAGATTCTCATTATTCAGACCGAATGCACACACTTACTTGGGTTTCTGGAGGTCCCGAGACCATCCCAGCCTGGGTCCCGCTGTGGCTCGCACTCCGCCTCTCTTAAAGTCTCCCTCTGGTAGGTTGTCATCCAGGTTAAATGTGGTAGACTGACTCCTTTTTAGCCTTAAAGAAAATATGGTATTGAATATACAGTATATCAAAACATCCTTTCGATTATATAGAATATGCTGATAGTGATAAACCATATTTGCACATTATAAATATTTCTAGCTGAATCTGAAAGTGTAAACGTTTCCTTTATTCTAAATGCATTAGAAGTACTAGAAATAAATAGTAACTAATTTACAATTTTTTAGAGCTAGAAAGGATCATGCAATTTTCTACTTACTTCCCAAAGAGTTTCTTTATTCCTTTGGCTTTTTTCCTGCCCTCAGGGGTCGCGGAGAGTGTGTTGGTGCTGTCGCTGTTAGCCGACCTCTGTGGCAGCCCGGCCAGGTCCAGATGGTCGGTGCCCGGTCGCTCCGTTTCAGCTGTACAAATAAATGCCCACAGAAAATAATCAGCATCATGAGCGTTATGGTGGGAGGCGTGCTCAGAGCGGCAGAAAAGAAGCTGCTGCACAGGGCCAGGGAAGAGACCCAGAAAACACTCAGACACATGATGTCTCCCAGACAGAAGGAGGGGTCATGGCAGTGGGGAGAAATACCCTCTCTAGTAAGCATGCATTAGACACTGCTGATTCCTGTGTAAGACCGGAAGAAACAGCCTTGTTTTATTAGATAAAAAAGGAGGCTCACTAGTAGTTTTAGATTTTTAGCGGGAGGCTTTCAAGATCCAAATAAATCATTTGATTGGATTATCTGGATCTTGAAGTAGAGTTGTGTTTGGGGAAGGGTTTGACAGAAACAAATCCATGCAAGGACACAGGCAAATGAACAACAGACTGTCTGTATGCTGGACATTTGTGCAACAATGGGTTGGGACAGGGGTGTGCCTGTTGAAGCGCTGAAACGTGATATGATAAAAAGGTGTCAGCTGAACGGATGAAGTTAGAAAAGACAAAGGTGTTCAACAATAGGAGATATTTTGAAGTTTCCTTTTTTTCTTCAGACCCTACAATGACCTGGGGTCTATACTGTACCTAGCATAGGGGCACTTGCGCTTCGGCTGCGGTCTTCATGTGTAACAAAACACACACAAGACCCCACAGGGTCCAACAGAGAAAGAACAACACAAAGGGCAGACATTATGAATGAAATAAGACCAGGAGTGGAGAGGTGGGGCAAACGCAGACATACATGTGTACAGGAGACACAATAAAAGCACAAACACAGACCGAAGGAAATCCAACGCAGAAACCAACTTCCATAATTAAAACGGGGACCACAGTTTGTGTGGGCTGCAAATTATGGTCCTGGTCCATAGAGTATATTTCATGGGTGTGGCTTGGGAAAACACAAAAATCGTCCATGGTGAAAAAAAACCTCCAAGAAAATCTCCCTTTCTAGTCGGGCTGCAACTAAAACTATTTTCATTGATCTGTAAATTGATTTGTTTTTTTATTTGTTTGGTCTATGAAATATCAGAAAATATGTTGATAACAACTCAAGATAAAGTCTTTGAATGGTCTTGTTTTGACCACAACTGCAAAGATATTATTCAGTTTACTGTCAGAGAGGGGGTAAAGAAACCTGAACATGTTTGCATTAAATTAGCATCAAATCATTAACTTTTATTTCTAAAGAAATACTGCAAACAATTATTAAAATAGTTGGTGAAGAGTTAAATAGTTCACATCCATTTAACTCATCATGTGGTTTGCTCTCACCGAGGTTAGGAGTACTGCCTGTCTTCTTGCCCCCGCGGATCTTGAAGAAGCCCTTTCCAAAGGATGAGCGAGCCTTTCTGGAGCCGAAGCTCTCGTCCTCTGTGGAGGTCGGCAGGGTCGCAGAGGAACCCACAGGAGGCTTCCCACTCATCTTACTGATCCCTTCATTAGCATTCTGAGAGGACAAAAACAATACTCCTATATCACTTTTCATTCGGGTTGGGAACCGAAACTCGGTTCCAGATGAGAACCGATAAGAAAATGCCGGGTACCCATACAAAATACACAATTTCGGTTCTGCTTAACGGTTCCTAAACGCGGTAGACCCTGTATTCCACCGGGTCCGTCTGCGTCGATGACCCGGTGGAATACAGGGTAAGGGCGGACTGGCCATCTGTGTGTTCCGGAGAATCACAGAATGGCAGGTTGTCAGCAGGCCGTTGAAGGGACAAAGACAAGGCACAGTGTAATGCCTGTTAATAGCTTGCCACAGGCATAGCTCAGTTAAAATAAAGCACAGCTATTGTGCAATACATTTGTATTGCATGTATATTTTTTATTTGTAAAAATGTCAGTTAAAGCTTAAAAGATTAAATATATTTTTGTCATCTAAACTTTTGACCTCTTTCTTTTACAATTTTGGAATCGAAACGGGGAATCGATAAGAACCGGAATCGGAATCGATACATTTCAAAACACACCCATCCCTACTTTTCACACATACTATGCTAATCTTGCAGACTAATATTTGCCTGAAGAATAAAATATTGTTACTTTCACTGTAAAGAAACAGAGTTAAGGATGTAGACACTGCACAGAAGCTGTAAATTAACATTTGTTTCTAAATACTTCGATTATTTTTTTGGTCCATACAGTGGTCAAAAGGTCTTGTTTTGTCAGGCCAAAACCCAAAGACATTAAGTTCAATGTTATATAAAACAAATTAGATAATCTCCACCTTTGAGAGGCTGAAAAAATGAAATTCAATTTTTGCTTGAAATATAACTTTAATAATTTATAGATTCTAAAAAATAGTTAGTGAATATTCTGTTGATCAACTTATCAGTCAAGATATGCTCTAGACAGCACAGAAAATGTGGGATACTGCGAAGGCTATAAAGTCTATGGAGCATGTTTAATGCATGCATACAAACAGTATGAGCCAAATAGAGGGAGTGATTTTCAACAAAGAGACATCTTGGTGTAGCAGAATGAGACGTTTTCTGAGACGTTATGATATGCCGTGATGTCTTTGGTAAGGTTGACTGAACAAGACTCTTTTAAATCGAACAGGTTTCCCGGTTCTAAATGTGTAAAGTTTACCTTTTCATTATTGCTCCTTTCCATCTGATCCTGGCTGCCCTTCTTGATGGGATCCTGGTAGCTGAAACAGACAGAGAGGAGATAGTGAGCTTGTCTCCTGAGCAGCGTGGAGGTCATGAGAAGCAGCAGCAGGAAGTGAACTGCTGTTACACACATTCTTCTTCTGCAAGTTAAAGAACGCAGCCGAAATAAATCCTTACAGTGTATACCAGTAGGACTTCAGGAAAGGCTACTCAGCAGCACTCTTTACATATTGAAGTGAAAGTGGTATACAAACATTACATAAAGCATTTTCGTCACACCAGTAATTTTTCTCAGATGTATGTAATAGATGTTCATGAAAAGTGAAATACCTGTTGAATCATATTAAATAAAGTTTCATGTTGAACTAAAAGAAAATCTGTAATTTTCCAAACAGCTGTATGTTTTCAGGTATTTGAGATAAAAGGTGATGATGGTGCCAGGAGACTATAAAAGAGCCAGGAGACATGACATGTTGAAGTCATTGTTAGTGCATTTAATTTTAAACGTGGCAGAACACAACGTTTCCTGCTTAACTTTAAAACCCGAAACATAATTGAAACCCTGAAATGCCAAGGATCTTTTTTTTATTTTCAATATCCCTTAAAAATGTTGACATTTAAAGACTGGAGTGCCACAAATGATCAGCTGCTGATAACTTAACAAGATCTACTTTATCTACTATACACAAACCTAAACAAGCCAAACTCCATGTTGAAATGGACTTGGAGTAAATCACTGCATTTGAACGGAGATACAGTCTTCTTCATATTTCACCTTTCAGCATCTGTTGGTGCCGACTCTGACACACGTTCTGGATCTGAAGGGCTGGGAGAGGGTGAAGGCTCTTCAGTCTGACCATTAAGCATCTCCAACTAAGCACACATCAGAGCAAGGAAATACATTTTTTTAAATATCCAAGTTTGCACCGTCGGAAAATATTAAGTTGCATATTCTCCCGCGGCAGTCTAAATCTGCACACAGGCTTTAAAACTGACAGGAGAGGTTATTCAATTAATTGGATGTCAGACCCTTCAACACTCATTACACAAGTGTGAAATGTGCGTGAGCTATAGCTATATAAAAAAGACTACAGCAAGACTCATTAGGAATACATTAAATGGATAAAACAAACTACAGTGATTTTAGGTTTCTTAAATGTCTTAGTCTACATTTTTGAATCCAACATTGCTTGTGATATTATGTTTTAATGCAACTCCTTTGCAATAATATTTCTATTGGAACGCGTTTCATGCTCACATTATGCAACACAAACCTCATCTGGGCTCCTCCTCTTCAGTTCAACATCCAATACATCATACTTCTCCGACTCAGCAGACATCGGGATGCTTAGGAAGAACTCGTTGAATCCATCACCATCACCCTCAAAATACTCGTTATCTTTGCCTTTCTCTGCAGAGGACGATAAATGAGATGAATATTTATAAATCAGCTGTTTCATCTAGCAATAAACAAACCACTTAAGACAAAACGTTTTTCTGAGTAGACAAACTTCATCTATTGTTTCTAGGGAGATCTTTAAAGACCTCAAATTCAATTTACATAACATGAGATTCGAAGAGAGTTGTATGATTGAGTGTATGAGCAAAAAGCAGGTTCAGGGCAACATTTATCTCAGACATTAGATCATGTTTTATTTACTCCAACAGAAGAGTCATCTCACCTTTCTTCCCTTGCACTGACATCACCATTTCTTGAACTTTCTTATACCGCAGCAGCGACTGCTTTAGTTCATCAATCTTACGATCCTGCAAAGAGGAGAGACAATCAAACGGTTCAACTCAACGCAGGGCTCCTATGTATTTTCCATTTAAAGAAGAATACAACACAACGTTTGCATCTAACTTTCTTTTCCCCATTGGTAACCCTTAGCTTAGCAGGTTTTATTTCGGGGTCGTCACAACAGCTCTCTGTAAACTTGCCTTTACCCAGTGTGAACATTCACTCCTACGCTGAAAGTGGACGATGTTCTACTGTCCAACATCTTGTACTTGGGGCTGAGCCGTTTAGCAGGCTTTGACGTAAAGGCGTACAGACAGCTCTGTGTAGGAGTGTGTGTTTGGTCCATAGACTGTATATATAAAGGTTTGGTCACATGCCGAACTTATTGCCTTGCTTTTGAAACAATTTAAAGAAAAAAAAAAAAAGAAAAATCAAGTTTCTTGGTTTGGCAAAGAGTGGTAATAAACATTGTAGCTCCTCTGGCTGACTGCTCTAAATGCCACGAAAACCTCTCTGCTTCTATTATTTATTTATTTTTTAAATACTGAATTTTATATTTCAGAAGACAAAGAATGATGACATTTCATTTGAAACAAATAGTTTTCCATTGTTTTTTTTCATACGTCAGTGAGGGGGGTGTTTTAGAAAGAGAGATAAAAAACAACTTGATTTGATACCTTCTCTTCATTCGCTGCCATCAATGACTCGACTGCCTTTTTCATTCTCTGCACTTCCACATCTAGTGAGGAAAGGAAATGATTACAGACAAAGAACTGTAGCAGTGACTGTGTGTAGCTTGAGGAGGATACGAAGGGTAAACTGCAGGATTGAACACATTAAGACATAACATGCTGCAACATTACTGAACGTCATTCCAGGAACATCACAGCCACTTTCTTGGTCTTTTAAATGTTCAGATTTATTGACCATCTTGTGTGAGCAGGGTTCTTTCACTTGGGTAGAACAGTTTCAATTTCCAGAACAAACACTCTGTGATCAGTCTTCCCTCAACTCTAGCAATCCTGGGGATACTAATTACTATTCAAGCCTCACCCACAAGGGTCTTTTAGGGTGTGTTCAGAGTCACTGCAGGAGGACCACAAAATCATTGTTTGATAATGGTATAAGTTTGTTTAACTCAAATTTGAATATGTGTGAAAATACACATAAACAGAAGCATGCATCAAACATATAAGCAGAGGTCAAATTGTTGATAGCCTAAAGACGGTACCGTTACCCATGAATCCTCCAGCAATCACATGAGCTAGCTAACCTATGGTAAAACATCTGAGAGGCACCTTTCCTAATGGCAAACTATTGGCTAAATGTTATTGTAATGTAGGTCGTCCTTAAAAGGCCCCATGTCATGCTTTTCCGGTTGTTACCCGTCCCCTTGTGTGTTATGAAGGTTTTATGCATGTAAACGGTCTGCAGAGTCACAAACCCTCAAAGTACACCCTGTAGGGAGTAAAACTCTAACACAGTCTATGCTGCCCCAAAACACCTCGTTGGAGATTTCTCATTTTCCATTGTTTACTTCCTGGGTACTCTGACGTGGGGATACCCAGAAGCCACACCCTCTGCCAGCATTTCACGAAACAAAGCTTCCCAAACCTTTCAGCGATTCATGCCAGATATGTACAGCGTAGGGCACTGAAGAACGATGCTGTTCCTACTTTGTTTGGACCAGCGGGACTTTGGGTACACAACCTGCATCTATTCATTGTTGTTTGTGTATTTATGATGTTTAAAACAAACAAGGTATCCACCACGACTGTTTAAATGGGTAAATGTTTTTCGGACTACGTTGGGATCACGGAGAAATGCTCTCCGTAGACCCATGCTCACAGCGTTTATAAACCTTTTTCTTACTCAATATCAAGCCACACTTATTGTTTTTACTTCAGCTGTGAGTGTTTGTGTGTGCTCAGGATGAGTTTCGATTGTTCTCGCTGTATCGCCAACCCGGAAGCCTGTCTGCTCCTCGCAGCAACGAGCCTCTCAACATCCCGACCAATCAGAGAACACTGGGCTCACAGGGAGGGGGGCAGCAGGAGCTCCAACAAGCCGTTTAGGACAGAGAGTGAATACACTTTACAGAGATGCTGTATGAGAAACCAATGTGATTTTGGAAAATTGCACAGTATAAATCTATTTTAGTAGACCTCAACAATGGAATTATGATCAGTAGAAATGGCCATGACATGGGACCTTTAATGTAAAGGCGAAACTAAATTCTATACACATGCAGTTAAAAATGGGTCTGTTCTTTGTTTATGTATTAGTTAAGGGGTCCTTGGCCTGTAAAACATTCAAGACCTCTGATTGAGACTAGAGAAGTGAACTGTCATGTTAATAAACTCTATACACTTGAAATTGTTCTACATAAGTGAAAGTTCACTGATGGGGAAGGCACAGATATGTAGACAGACAGAGATAATGTGACACAACACTGAACATCACAACTTCACAGGTTAGCAGAGCACACACTGGCTGTTGGTGTGAGCGGGGACGGGGGGGGACGGGGACGGAGGGTTTAGAGGACGGGGACGAGGAGATTATTGTTGGACGACATGAGGCGGGAGGATGAGTGAGCAGCCTGAATGGTTATGACAAACACAATTCATTCCTCATTCCTGTTTTAAACACAAAGCAGACATTCCTTGTTGCCGGTCCAGGACGGACACGAACACACAGCTTTGGGTGACCTCAGTGCTCGGATCAAAGTCATAATGTTGACAATAGTTGAGCAGATTGGTGCTCCATGGTTTGGGAATTAGCACTCCACTGGGTTATAATGGACAAGCTGAGTTTGGGTGGCTCATGCTCGTTCATGCAAACAGGGGTTGAGATGGGTGCAAGAATAAAGTACAATAATAAACACAAGCATAAGCCCCTTACGTTTTTCTTTCAGCCTCTTTCTAAGAGTTTCATCTGGATGAGAGACTAAACAGGACAAAGAATGATGAAACAAAATCGGATTTGTTGCAGATCTTAATAAGCTAAACCTACTGCTTTGCTAATTATACACAGATATTAAAAGGTCCCCTATTATACTGTTTTTCATCAATATATTATAGGACTCAGATATAAACAATACATGTCTCAAACAGATCATTGTAGCATCCCATAATCCCCTCTGTTTCAGCCCTGTTTCAAAAGTGCTGATTCTGTGTCTGTTACTTTAGATGAAAATAAGGAGCTACTCCCCTCGCCCCTCTGAGAGACATTTGGTTAAAAATAACACAATGGTGCTCCAGGAGGAGATTCAGGTGATAAGGTGGGGGGGGGGGGTTACCTTGGTTGGTGATTGGCTAATGGTTACACAAGCCAAAACATCGTTATGACATCATAAAGTGGCCAAAATCTGATCCGCTCATTTTCAGACAGGTTTTTATATAAATGGATCAGGACAAAAGCAGAGAGAATCTTTTTTTTTCCTGAAACTTTCAGAATCTCTTTCCACAGAGGGGACACATTTTTATATACAAAAGACATGAAAAGTGGATTTTGCATAAAAGGTGACCTTTAAGACTTAATCATATGACAAAGTTGAACATGAGTTTAAACATCACGCATCCTCAGCGAGGCTTGTGATTCTGTCCCACCTCTCTCTGTGGGGTCGGAGCTGCTCGAGGCGATGGCTTTGAAACCTGTCTCGTCCTGTAGTCGCCTCATTTCTCCGTCTCTGCCCTCCAGCTGCCTCCTCAGTATGGCTAGCTCCTCCTGTCCAACAGAGGACAACAGTGAGGGCCATTCCTTCACACAGACACAGCCTCCCCCACCCCCAACTCCACACTACAAACAAACCACAACACAGAGGATCACAGACGCTGACGTGGCACACCTGCTCTTGTGTGAGGTGAGTAAGACGGCTGGAGTAATAACACAAACAGGAGGGGACACTGGAGATTTTAAAAACAAAAATAATGTTTAAGTGAGCACAACAGGAATCAAGCATAGGGACAGACACATTCAACTGTAAATAGGGTTTAAGATCGACACAAAACAAGGAAAGAAATTGGTAACAAAATGCAAAGAAAGATTACAAAAAAAAGACACAGGAAGACAGAACTCTTGGAAAATCCAAATTGAAGCATACCTGTGGTTTCAAAAAATGGGAATGTTTGCTTTAAGTGGTGTCTTGTAGACACAGGGCTATAACAAGTTTTCAGACTACATTTGACTTTTACATTCTACTGTGCTGCGTGGTTTAGTAAATAAAGTGACTTCACTGTTTGCAAAAAGTGATGCAATTTGGCCTAAAATGGTACTGCTGCAAACCAAATGTTGTGATTTTGTCCCTCAAAAATAAAAAACAGAAGAGCCAAAGGGAGAGGTCAAAAACCATAATCATACAGCAAGCAAAACAGCCATCCTGAGAGAAGCAAACCTTCATGGCCTGGACTTTGTGCTCCTTCCTCTGTTTCTCATACTGCATCTGGCCCATTTTGATTTTCAGGCTAGAAAGCTTGGCCATTAGCAACTAGCATCAGAGAGACAAACCACGGAAGAGAGAGAAAATAGAGATGCAAGATGTGAAAGATGAAAAGAAGGTCAAGAAGATGGAATGACGAAGAAGAAGAAAAGATATTTACAAAGCACAATCAAAAAAAAGACTGCCGACCATCAGAGTGAAAGCTTAAAGAGCAGTTTTACGCTTTGTGGGCAAAAGCCTGTTTAAACAATCAGTCATCGAACACCCTCACATCTTCAACAGGGATGTTATCCTCGAGTCAAACAGCCACCGGTTAAAATTTCAGATTTGAACAAAAAAACAGAGTTGTTTGCTACGAAAAGCATAGAATAAGATGAAAGTCACAAAGAGTACAAACACTGTGGCTGTGCAAACCTCCTTATGACAACTCACCTTGGTGGATTTGAGTTTCTTTTCATACTGCAGTTTTTCACCCTCCAGGTCTGTCATTCTATACCGCAGTTCATTAATCTCAAGAATCAAATCCTGAAAGAATAAAACATTCATATCATTGTAGAAATAATGGAAATCAGATTCCTAAAATACTAAGTAATACTTTTACAATATGAATATTATTATGGCAACTCTAAAATTCCGTTCAAAGTTCAACTAAATATTCAAAAGCAGCTCAAGATAAGTTTGACTGTGTTTCTGGGAGAATGTAAATGCTTCAAAGCAGCAGCAGGGATAATGAAAGAGGAAGCGGCTTTTAGAAGAGGAGTGATTAATGTGCGGCGAGGCAGACAGACACTTTTTGTTCCAGTAGGGTGGAAGGGACAGCCGCTGCTACAACAATAACATGACGTGTTTGAAAGCTTTCCAAGTTGGCATGGTTTCCCTCTGGGGGCAGACATCTCTAGTAAACAGATGATTGACATTTTTATGGTTTTACATATTTCGTATTTAAGGTAGAAAAAAAAAAAAAAGGTAATCTACTCCCACAGGGGATTTTTTTACTTAAACTCACAACAAATAGAGCAGGCATATTTTGGTTAGTTTATTTATTTATTTATGGTTAGTTCATTTTTATGCTGGTGCAGAATTTTTTTCTTACTCAACACACAGCTACTTTGAGGCTGACAGTAAAATGAGGATTCCCTCTCCCACACAGGTGTCAGACAACATGAATGAGGGTCTGCCTGGAGTGTGTGTGTATGTGTATGTGTATGTGTATGTGTATGTGTGTGTGTGTGTGTGTGTGTGTGTGTGTGTGTGTGTGTGTGTATATTGAGGTGAGAGAAAGGACAGGCAGAAATAAAGCTAAATCCTGTCCTGAAGAGCAGCTCACACACCTCGCTGTCTCTAAATCTGTCATCAAAGTCCAGTCTGTCCTTGTCCATGGAGTTCAGCTTCAGCTTCAGGTTGGACACTTCAGAGATCAGCTCCAGCTTCTGGTTCTCCAGAGTACTTCTGCAGTGAAGCTCCTACAGAGACAAATTATCATGGTTAAACAATGTTGGCAATGCAAGTAATGTTGGCAGTATGGGCATTTTAATGTTTTTGTAAGTATTAAATATAATAATAGAGGTTATTTGTGCTAAAGCTAGACATGGAACCCAGGCTGCCTCATCTCGGTCGTTAAAAACAATAAAAAACAGAAGCCTCTAAACAGCGCAACACTTGATTAGATACAGCAGCACACTGGAAAACAAGCATTTATCACACAGCGGATGTTTGTTGACAGAAGGACATTAACTCTGATTGTAAAGTTAAAAGCCACACTCTATTCAACACATGTGGAGCATGCATAATGTGTTTTAATGGGTGGCTACTGATCCTCTGTGCAAACAGTTGGTCATGATTGTTAGAGAATAATTCTCCTTTACTCCTAAGATATTTAACCTTTTTGCCTGTTGACGTTTATGACCAACCCTGAGTCTGTTATCTCTCTTAAGGAATGGGAGGCCTCCCCTACATGTTGATATTCCCAGTTTATCACCGGGCAACTCTCGGTCACAAATGGTTTATGATTGTGGGAACGCTGGAGTCAGACAATTGATTCAGGGTCTCCAGATGTTGGGGCTATCTCCAGTGTTCCCAGATGTTTACGTTATCTCCCCCAATATGTTGATTAACTCTCTGTGAGCTAGTTAAACGGTCTATTGAGAGAGAGAGGCTCTTCAGAATTGATGTGGCAACTCTCTGGTGCAGTCAGAACTAGGGATGCACCGAATATTCGGCCGCCGAAAATTATCGGCCGAAAATAGTTAAAAAGGCCCTCTCGGGTTCTAGCACCGAAAAAATATCACCGAATGTCAGGGAACAGGGTTACGTTGGTAAACTAACGTGTTGTTGTGATGACGTAATCAAAACGCGGCGACAAGCACGGCGCGCGACCATGCTCGCGGCTGGCTCACAGCCAACATGTCTGGCGCTTGGAGATATTTAAAAATATCAGAGAAAGAGGCGTAGATTGCGATTTGTAAAACGTGTTCAGCTGACATTTCTCGAGGGGGTGTAACTGCAAAGACTTTCACCACTTCGGGATTACTCCACCACTTGAAATCAAAACACCCGGACAAATATACGGAGCAAGATCAAATCACAAGCACTGACAGCGAGAGACTGTTCAGCGCTGCCTCTCATGTGCTTGATGAGAAAAGGAACAGACTTATGGCTGATAAATCAGAGAAGCTACTGTTCATTAAAAAGAACCTCCCACTTTTCCTTAATAAGTAGACAAGGCTGGCTTATCATAAGCTTATCTATTTCTACATGTCTACTCTATACCCACTTTCCTGAACAATTTTCATTGTGGGTATAATTCACCATCTCAGGTTATCATTAGGGGGAAATGACAGCAGCACAGTGTTCAATATATTGTACTTTCGGTATCTAAATGATACAATGTTGTTTACATTGCTCATGAGGACAGACCACCTTATTTGCAGATTCTTGAAATTGTAATTTAATTTGTAATTGATTGTGGATTTTGTATCCAGTTTTCACTTTATGTATCTTTATACGATGTTTACTACTTTGCTTATGAAATTGAATTGTAATTGAATTTGTAAATAGTTACATTCATGTGGATTTATCCAGTTTGCACATTTGTATGCATGCACTTATAGGTGCATTTGTTGTTGTTGAAGGCCTGGCTGTCAGTCTTTACTTACACTATTTTGTTGTAGGCCTACTGGCCTAGATGTTTATGCAGTTTTAAAGTACCTTGGCTTTGTTCTGAATGCACTTTGTTGTAGTTATCCTACAGAGAAAAGAAAATGCACTTGACTTGGAATTAATAATGGTAAAAAATGTATACATTATATATATATATATATATATATATTTCTATTAATCATTTTCGGCCTTTCGGCATTCGGTTTTTGGCCAACTGTTTCCTATTTTCGGTATCGGTTTCGGCCAAGAATTTCCCATTCGGTGCACCCCTAGTCAGAACCTTTGACTGCATGTGACTTGTGATGTGAATCCTCCGGCCGATACTTGTAATAAACCATCAGTGTTTGACATCAAAGCTCCAACTCTCCTCGTGTCTCTCTGAGTCCTGACTCTCCATTGCTACAGAAGTTTCCCTTACAATGATCTATACCAGAGGTTCCCAAACTTTTCAGCACACAAAATAACTGTGCCAGAGACTGGCAGGGGGTGCTAGTGAATTGTCAACGGGGGGGAACCTCGTTGGGGGGAAATTCTACAGATGGCCAGTCCGCAGGGGCGGATCTAACGAGGGGGCATGGGGTGGCAACTGCCACCCTAAAAATAGTCTTGCCACCCCAGCTGCCACCCCAGTTGGCATCTTTGTTTTGAAAGAAAAGTTGTGGCTCATCGGACATTTATGAGAGAAAATCTCTAATGTTCGAGTGCAAGTGAATGCAGCACAAGACTTGTAACCCCTCCCCCAGCCCTGGCACGAGCTTGGAAATATGATTGGCGGCGATTTCATTTGAACGGGAAGGCGCAAAACGAGAAGCATTCGGAACCAAGTAGACTGAAGGAATTAGGTATTTACGGTCTACAATGACAGAGAAGAGACTGTCAAGTTTGGCTGTACTCAGCATTGAATCAAAACGCACTAAAGCTTTGGATATTAATCCGTTTGTGAGGCGTTTTGCCGAACAAAATGGTAATCGCTGCATTCAGCTGTAATAGGCATGCCAACTTGATGCTCTGCTCACGGATGAGCATACAAAACTGTTGAGATGATGACCAGTATATGTGTGTGTATATTTTTTTACTTTGTGGGGGTCTGCCCCCAAAAAACAGTTTAATGTCCTGAGAAAGTCAAATTAGACTGTGTAAAACTACACTGCCCAGCCAAAAAAAGTAACCACTTTGATTTAACTAGGCCAGTAGGTAAGGACTTTCCACTTTGCAATAAAGTTGTGGGGCGCTGAACTGTTCTTTTGATTCTTATGCATTTTGATATATGATAGTCATTCAAATTTGAAGGAGGGTGAGCAAGCATCTTGAGGAACATTCATCATTAACTCCTCCAAAAAATATAGTTTATTTAATAATAATACTGAATATGTGAATCATAACAGTGATTGACAGCTGATAGGAATAATATGATAATATTAACAATCATATTAATTCAGACAAACATCGATGAGACTGAGTTAATTAAAGTACTTATTGCAGCAGTCTGCATACATTTGGTACCCTGCTGGTCTTTTATTTGTTATTGTTCAGTTAAACATTTTTCAATTATGTCTGCCGTCTTATATATTTCTATTTAAGGCTTTACTGATGTGCCACAACAATGTCACCTATGTTATTGAGTTAAAATATCAATATTGTGGCATTCCAAGTTAACATTGATTGATATGACTGATTAAATCAGCATATACTTCTGCCAGGGGATGCCACCCCTCAAAATCTCCTGCCACCCTATGAATATTTTTGAAAAATGTTTACGCACACGTTATTATTATTAATAATAATTATAATACAAATTATAAAAAAAAAATATTTGTAATTATCTCTTTTTATTTGTAATCATCTCGCGACCCCCCCTCGGGGGTCTCGCGACCCCCACTTTGGGAACCCCTGATCTCTACTACATATATAAACACACAAACACACACCTGTTGCAGCATCTCCTCTGTGGCATTGAGTTTCTCTCTGTGGTCTTCCAAACACAGGTCCAGGTCTCTGATCTTTTCTCCCTGAGCCTCCACCTGGTCTGTCAGCACGCTCACCTGTGTGGAACCAAGAAGTCACTCAATGCAAAAGAAAAGTAAGATTGTATTTCTACCTAACATAAATATATATGAAAAACGTGTTTTTTTATTTTATAACAGCTAGATGGTTACCTGAAGGACCAGAGACTCCTTATCAGTTTCGATTCTGGAAAGCCTCTCCTGGTAGTGGTCGCCCCCGCTCAGAGAGATGTGCCCGTTAGACTGCAGGGCGACAGAAAATATGGATTAAAAAAGAACCATGAGAGAACTGACATTTGAAAGAGCAGACAAGGGTAAGGGAGGCGGTACAGGTAAGTTAATAACTCTGCTGATCATAACAACCTTGAAGGTTTCAGCGCCTAACACTGATCTCAGATTAAACTGTCTGTGCTGCTTTACAAACAAAACCTTACATGGCTGAGAAGAAGGCTCTCATTCACACTGCAGTGCACAGAGTGACTTACAGCATTACACAAAAACTCTGGCATTTATCTGGCCTGCAGCCCATCGCTCTCCCAAACAACGCTCTGGTTCCCAAGAAGTCAGCGTGTTCCTTGCTGCACACAGGCTGGGACATTTACAACACTAGCATTTCATTTTGCATTCCCAGGGAACTCAGCAGAGGAAGACAGCCTATCTTTTGCTTAGCAAACAAGTCGCTCACCTACTTTCACACAGGACTGTTTGCCCAAGATTGTCTACAGTCATACAGTGTTAATGCAGCAGGCTGAGTGAGCACAAGCAGAAGCAAACCAGATGTGCTAAAGCATGTTTTCAGCACATTCTGTCCAACCATCACAGACAAGACCTCCTCCACGGTTACACAACTTCAAGTGATTTAGATGCTGAAAGTGTTCCTTACTCCAGTTCCAGATTTTATCCAGATAAATCTGTTATGTGACAGAACCAATAGACTGACCTGACGCCAGGCTACAGTATTCTGATGAGAAGATGTTACTGTACTTTATGATATTGATTGACACTAAAGCATAGTTTTGATCTCGACTAATGATGATGATCTGATCGGTTTAATGTTTCTAATGCTGCTTTTTTTCTTTTTTAACAGATTTCAGAGTCTTATGCAGCTTGTTTCCTCCATGAACAAATCTTACCAGGTGACCTTGGAGCCACTCCACCAGACTGTCAGCTGTGGAGTCGGGGATCTGGCAGCGTAGACTTTCCCTTTCATCGGTGTCCATCAACTCCAGGACGCTACTGAGGTCTTCCAAAAGGTGAAGCGCCCGCAGGCTTCCCATGAAGGGAGAGGTAGGAGACTGGCAGTCATACATCCCATTGGAGTAGTCCAGAGCCTTGGAGCCTGAGCAGAAGTATAAATGGCGAGGCAAACATTAGGAGGAGCTATAATTCAAAAAAAGAGACGTATGTACTAAATCTGATACTTCACTAGAAAATATATTCTCATGTACTTCCTAAAACTACTGCTCTTAACAGTACAGAGTTTTGCAAAAAAAGTAAAGATTTCTTGAAATACAAGCGACTTGACTTCTGATACTTCCCTTTTCCTATTATTAACAATGGTATGTACTGCCATCATAGGCAGACTGCTATGAAGTATAGGTCTAAAGTGAATTACATAATCATGTCATTCGGCTTCACTCTGACTTCCTCTCCTCTAAGGCCACATCCATTTGCGACACTAAAGAATGAGGTAATAAAATGAACTGGTCTATTGAGACACAATATCATTTGGTGTTTACATTGTATAACATAGCTACAAGCCACGCAGCCTAGCACTGAACAAATGCTAAAGCCTTTCAGACATCATGTGATGTCCATTTAAAATGTCAGCGCTGCTATAAACCATAACACTAGACAAAGCCTTATGAATGTTGACTCAACATGGAAGCATTATACAACAGACACTGTGCTGATTTATGCTCTTACACAGCTGTAAAAACAGGAATTACCAAGTGGCTGCTTAAATATTTATAATACTAAGTTTATACTTAATTTTATAACAACTCTTTACCTGCTATAATGCCATCCATCTGCTCCAGGGCGGCGGCCAACATGTCGCTGGCATCAGCCATCATCGTTAGTCACTGATTAACCTGGAGGAAACAATGAAGCCGTAAAAAAAAAGAGAAAAAAGCTCAGGTTTAAAATCTGTTTTCTAACAGTATAGATGTTGCACTGATGATCATAGCTGAAAATGCACATGATTCAAAAGTCATATAAAGTGCATCTAAATATTGATCGCTTATATATAAAAGCAGCTCCTAAAAATATCTACATTGGCAGTCTAACAAGTAGTAACACAAAGTAAAAACAAGCAATCTCACATTCAACAGAAAGGAATTTTTGATTAAAAACATCCGTGATTGTTATGACTATTACCCCGCAGGTAATCACAGTTTAGTCTACAAATCCTTGTGACAGCAGCTGCTGTGTGCTCAAGATGTGAATATAAACATTGTATTTTGCTGGATTTGTCCTCTTCCTACAGTCGTACTCAACTTTCTAGACAAAGAGCGCCCATGTTGGCGTTAAGCATACAGTATGATCACAGAAGGTTCCCACCCAGGAATTACACTGCAACTGCAGAACATCCTCAACAACCATATGCCAAAAAAGCGTTTGTGGGATAGGTTTGACTGCACTGACTGAGTGATATGTCAGAAAGCAAAGAGACATGATAACCAGGGCTCTGTGACAGCTAAAGGCACACAAGAGTGAAACATAAACATCATGTAAATGTGTCAGAATACGTGATGAATAATGTAATACAAAATATCAATCAGGCCATTAACCTTATTGGCCCCATCAATGTCCTGCCAAGTGGACACTGGACACACTGTTTGGAGCAGAGATACATTTTAGTGTCCAAGCCTTGGACATCTGCCCAGGCAGCACAACGGACCTATTTTCTTTGGACGTTTAATCAAAAGGCTCTGCTGTATATACAGGCATGCTTATACACGCATGCACAGGCACGTCCCTTTTTCTTTTCGTATCGGCTGCCACACATCCTGGGAGTGCCCCACAGTGGGACGTAGCACCATTTACAAACTTTATGGAAACCACCCACAGACCTAACACTGTTATTTAAGCATTCCTGAGGGCACATTTTCCAATTTGTGTAAAATAAGCTTGCACTAAAACATAGGATCTCCACAACACACGCACAGTAGGCTGAGAGGAGATGCGAGGAACCAGCATGCCATCAGTCAGCTCCAGAGTAAATGCTGAGTGGTTTCCAACAGTAGGGATCTGAAGGGGGGTCAAAATGCCTCGCAGACAGCTCGTCTCACTTATTGGACAAGCAGACGTACACCATGACATTTAAAAAACTAAACTGAACCCAGGCTCAAAGTTATTTCCAAAGGCAACCATTGTTAATGTTTTGGGAGCATTAGCAAGTTGTAGGTTAGGGAACAGTGTGCTCAAATAACTTAAAAGATGTCATTTCAATGGGTGTGTTTCAGAGGGGACCTACATATATCAGGCCTATGGAAATGGTACATTCAGCAGTAGGGATGCCCCATTTGTGTGACATTTGCACTTAATAGAAATACAGAAGACGGTTAGCACTCCATATGTTTGTGAGGACTTACGGTGTCTCACGTCACAAACAGTCATATCAGCATGCAAAGGGTTTTCTAAACTCTTTGGATAAAAACCTTAACCAAAAAAGTTGTTTATTAACCCAATTATTTTTTGTTTTGGTTTACAGTGTATTCTGAATGTCTTCATACTTGAGGTGTATCAACTGCTGGTATATTGTGTGTGTGTGTGTGTGTGTGTGTGTGTGTGTGTGTGTGTGTGTGTGTGTGTGTGTGTGTGTGTGTGTGTGTGTGTGTGTGTGTGTGTGTGTGTGTGTGTGTGTGTGTGTGTGTGTGTGTGTGTGTGTGTGTGTGTGTGTGTGTGTGTGTGTGTGTGTGTGTGTGTGTGTGTGTGTGTTGTGCACAGCTCAGGCTAAGACGGAGCTGGCCAAAATGTAAGTTGGCGTAGACTTGCTTAAATCCATATGATGGTTTTACTTTTTTCTAGACTGACGTTTCTTATTTTAAACTACAATCTGCTCTGAATCAGATTCAGGGCAGCCCAGGGCAGGAAAAAGGACTTAACAAGGAGCTTAAAGAAATCTCTACACTCCCACAACAGATGCAGTGATCCAGTCTTTAAAGACACATTTTGGATCATGACGACTCGAACTGGAATGGAGGCCTGCAGGGTATCCTCCTCAAAAAGCAGAGTCAGCTCTTCTCTCAGGGCAGAAAGGCAAATATGGGTAAGGTTAGCACTTGGCTTACAGCAAACAGACTTCAAACAGATTAGGCCAAGACCAGACCTGCTGCTCAGAGAGCTGCTGTCCACGTGTCAATCAATGCCAAACAGGTGTAAAGACTGAGCAGCACTTCCCAGAAAGCCCAGAAAGAGCTCAGCACAAAGAATGCCAAATGACAGAGGTCCACTCTGTCCTCACGTCCTGGGATGCCTCCACAGTAAGTACGTTTTGGGTAAACAAAGCAGGGTTGTCGAGCAAGCAGGCACCCTGTCTGCGCCTCACTTTTTCTAAAAAGCCTCACTGGAGCTAGAAAGGATTATATTCTTGACTAATGGATTCATTGTTTGTATATAAAATGTCAGAAAACTGAGAATGTTCACATTAAGATATTCAAGAGCACATCTTCTGCAAGGTTACATCTTCCCACAGCTTTGTGTGAAGACAAATAATGAGTATAATACTTATGACCAAAGCTTCAATGATATGTGGATTCAAAACAAATCCCAAACAATTATTTTTGATAAAAGATGTATTGTTTAAGTAAATGTTTCTGTAAACATCAGGAGTTTCCATAGGTGTTCTGTTTTATATCATATTAAAAAGGGAAAATATTTGCATTTTGCAATAACATTAAGTCACACCTTGGAAACCTTGTTTGACTATTTTCTGACATTTTAGGCCATTACTTGAGTATTTTCCCTTTTTGTTGAATTAAGAAAGCATTAACTAGGAGATATTTGCACCTGTATTTTCCCGTAAGTATATATTTCATCGGTGCACGCTTGTTTTCAAAGGAGACATCTCAAAAATCCCAACAAGCAAGCATCTCTCTCAAAAACAGAGTCTCACTGTCCGCCCTTCTATGAGCACCACTTACACCAACCATAAGACGCACAGAGGGGGCTTTGTTCGTGGTAGTGGGGTATTTTGACTGAGAGGCATGAGAAGACAAAGACGAGAAAAAAATGCAATGTTACGCTACAGTACACATGGCATTTGGAACAACACCTGCCTTCGTACTCTGTCCAGACACAAAGAGCCTCAAAGCAAAGCAAAAAGAAAGAAGAAGCATTCAAAAAGCAATCTTGCCCTTTGGTGAAAACATCCATATAATTCATGGAGACATGCGGAGAATAATGAATACAAGGGGGAGAGTGGACCGCTATAATGGCTTTTCAAACCCGTCAGCTCTGATCCCTTCAGGCAGGGAAAAACATCATAACCCATCCACACTGGACAGACACTACAGAGAGCGGACGTATTTCTGGTGAAAAAAAGAAAAAGGGAAGATCGTGTAGTCCTCAATCCAGAATGACCTATACTCTTGAGCACACAGGAAATGGAGAGCAACATAGAAGCCTCAGGGCCACTTGTCTCTAAGGGGAGAAAGTGTTTACAGCAGTCATGCAACTGCCTTTAACAGCTTATGTTTTAGTTGCACTGGTGGTAAAAAAGCCCGGGAACAGAGGAATTTACAATCCAGACATAAATCACACAGCCTTTTGCTTTACGTAACACAAAGCAATCTATGTATAGCTTTTTTTGTAGAAACCAGGTCTCACCACATAATGACACTTTCAAACCCTGAGTCATCCGTGCCATGACTAAGTCTTTACCTTTACTCCTTGTTTCCATGAGTAAAGCTTAATTCTTGTTTCCAGACCTCATCATTAAATTTCATTTCAAATCATGAAGGCTCTGTTCAGCTCTAAAAATACTGTACCATGGGCAAGCTTCATCTAAGTCTAAAAAACTACTAAAGACCTATCTTTTTACATTGGCTGTTGTTTATACTTGAGATGTGTGTGCTGTGTTCTGTTATTATGTTTGTTCCTTTCGGGACTCGACGTGGTCAGTGTTTTGTTTTTATGTTAACCTTACATTTCTGCTTCATGTTGTTATTGTATTCATGTTTCTGTGGTCTTAATCTGAACTTTTGTTCTTTCTTGTGAAGCACCTTGTGAATTATATTTCGTTAAATAAACATATTATTAAGTGTGATTTTGGCACTCACCTGTCGTGCCACACCATACAAGATGCATGTTATGAACATGATATGATCTTGTGACAGGGCTTATGTTATCCAGTACAAGTTAAAGGGTGCATGAATGTAACGGTGCAGTGAGCAGGCTGCTGTCTGCTGATTCTCCGGGTGTTTACACTCTCAGAGCTTTCCCCAGCCGCCGGCAGGGCGCTGCTCTCGTATAACCTGCAGCTATTTCCAACCCGAGTGAGCAGGCAGAACACATCATCACTAATTTTATACCACCAAACAATGCAGCTTATATGAAAGATGGTGTGGGTGCGAGGCTGATTGAGCCTTTTCTCTCTTTATAAACCATCAGTAACTTAAACTAAGTAACCAACAAGGCTTCTGTTTAATGGGCTATGCAGTATAAACACACTGAACAAAAGATGGAAATTGACCTTGATTTGAAAAAAGGGGCAACGTGATAAAATCTTCACATTTTCTTCTTGGCTGTATGCACTATGCACGCACAGGATCATAGCTGCAATTCATTCATTTTTAGCAGCAGCACACATTATTTTCATATCTCTCAGGCCTGCACTGCTTGTGCCTTCATTTCACTTATTTGTCTTTGACAATGTGCCAAAAAGCAATACAACACTGAAGTGCACACGTGGTACACATAGGGTTAGGTTGTGCAAATTAAAACAGCTGAAGGTTTACACATATTTGCTTTTTTTCAGAGCATATGACATTATCATCACTCTGTATCAGCAAAACAAGTAAAACTTGAGTTTTATAAGCCAAGTGCTCATTCTAAGTAAATTCCTTGGATTGTTTACTTTTGCTAAAGTAAAGACTGGAAGGAAGTGAAATAGAGAGTAATTTGGGTTTCCATTAACAGCTGGACAATAATTAACATCTTGAAAGAAACCCCCAGAGTTAAATAAGAAAACAACTTCTTAAACTATCCCACACTTCGGATGTTATAGAAACTGAAGTGTTAAACTAATTGGATGCTCAGGCAGAGGTATTAACTGGAGGACAATTCAACAGCTGATCAAATATCATGGCAGACAGTACACTTTACACAGTTACAGTATGGGTCAGTTCATCTTGGATAACTGGATTATAGTCGGTTCAAAAGTTTGTCAGCACCACCTCAAGGCCACATCAAAACAGATGAAGTGCAGTCTAAAGTAAAAAGAGGTGGGATCGGGCTCTGGGAGTATCTCATTAACCACAATGTCTGGCAGAGTCAGAGGCTGAGTCAGAAACCCACGTCAGAAACCTTTAACCTCCCTTTACATAGCCGGGTCCCACCAAACACCATCGTTGTGTTGGGTTTTGGTGTAAAACATTAACGTCCCTATGCAATTGTAATGTTAGGATGACCCAAAAACATTTGCTCTCGACGTTTTCTCTCCGTGCTAATGTGCAACAAGTGGAAAACTAACTAGCATAGCGTTACTAGCTGGTAAACTGTTGGGATGCTGGAAACCCCAGAAGTCCCAGAACCATTTGGAAAACAATTTCACAGCAGAAAAACAAAAAAAGTGGCCTTAACCGTTACAACATGAGTCACAGCAGTCCGTTTGCTCCGAATAAACGCCAGCAACTCATAAACCCAAGTTAGAATGCATAACAAATCACAGCCAAAACTTCAACTTACCGGAAGTCTGTTCGACAAGATTTCGGGATTTCCTTCAGTTTGTTTTCTCAACTGTTTACAAAACCTCCACAATGCTCAGTTTCTGAACTTCTCCGTGCCAACCAGTGTTACCCCCGTCTGTCCACATCGCTACGCCATGATGTCGAAGTGTCAGGGCTTGTTAGTTGTTGGAAAACTCAGGACGTCACGGCTGGAAAATCCCGCCCCGCTGCGACCGGGATTGGCCCGTTAGCAGGAACTTTTTACATGACGAGAGTAGTGGTGCACTCACTGTCGCATAGGGAAGATCGGACAAATGTAATCTCAAAAATAAAGTTAGAGAAGTGTCATTCAAAATTGTACATATCCTGTAAAAAAAAAAGTAGAATGTTACATTCACAAGAATTAATTAATGGACTAAAGCAAATTCTTCAAAATGTTTCCTCAGAATTACAATAATATGACACCACTATTACAAACAGTAAAAATCACAACGCAATATGTCTTTTATGTCAATATAATGTTTGATGTTTATATTTTCGTGATTAAAGGAGATACAAAATATATATGGAAGATCGGACAGGAGTGTTTCGCTACACAACTCCTCACTGTTGATGTCAGAGATGGACAGGACGCAAATATAATTTTTTGAAAGCCATTCATCTTTTCTGTTTAGCTGTTTGGAAACTGATAATAACAATCACATTTAACCGCAGACTGACAACCCTAAACTTGTCGACCTCAATGACGCTGGTATCTTCCACGTTTAGCTGAACATTTAATGCAGCATTCCTCAAAGTCTGGGAGCTGTTCAGAAACAAGCACAGGCGACATCGAGCGGTCTAGAAGTGTCATTGGTGGAAGTAGCATCCACTATCCACAATGTAGTCATACTACTGTGAAAAACAGTCCAATACAAATACACGTTATGAGTTCAATTGTTTTATTTAAATAGAAGTACAGACACATTTACAGCAATATTACCTCATATACAGAAATACCCTTTGTTGTTACGTATTATATCATTTGATTACATTATTGTCACGTTGTGTTGTAGCTGATCAAGATGAAGATGTTTCAACAACTTTTTATTTTAAAGACACTGCATACATTTTTGTATACACTAATATGTTTTGTCAGTAAATTATTTGTCTGCAAAGTAATTCAAAGTACAATATCTGCATCTAAAATTAAGTGGAAATAAATAATTAAATTACAAATCCTGGATAGTTACAAAGGTATGCAGGGCAGGTGTTACATTGTGCTAGGCAGTCAAGGTAAAGCAAGAGCTGTTGTAGACATTACAATATGTTTACATGAAACTGATTAAAGGGTTTATAATTGAAGTTTAATCAAAAATGATGAGAAAAACAACTAAAATGTCATTGTTTTATGATACTATTTAATATAGATAGAAAACAAGGCAAATATGAATGCTTTTAATATTATCTCAAGGTAATAAGTCAAGAGCTACAGGTTTTAGTGCTTTTCCAGATCTACGGTGTCACAGGGAGTGGAAGCTGGGTGCACAAACATCAACATCGGTTAATTTCTTTGCTTCCAGTAAATATTAAACCATACGGGTCAACCATGGGTCCCCAAAGCAGGGTCCTTTCCTGGGGGCCGATCCACCCTCACAGTGTTGGGGTCACATGCCAGCATCTCCCTCATCCAATCATCATCCAGCGCTCCCTCTATGAACTCCTCCAGACTGATGACAGCTAAAGACATAATAGGGACAGGCGATGAACACAGACAGAGAGTGTGTAGAGAGTGTTCTACACACTCCTTAATTCATGCCTGCAAGGGTTATTACAAGGGAGCTAGAGCATGTTAATTAACTACTGTCAATATTATTTTGGAACATAAAATTATAATTGTATACCTAAATAAACCACATAGGAAGAATATTAGTTGTATATGTTTTTTTTCTTCAATTTAAGTGTTATATGGACAACATTTACAACTCAAACTTCAGCAAAATATGTTGAACTCTACACCTTGTTGAGGAATTCATCATGTTTAGTAGATTTAGATTTAATGTGTGGACATTTCAAATGCTAAAGTTTTTATTATTTTATGCATTACCTCAGTTCTACTCCGTTCATAACTTTTGAAAAAGGCAATTTGAGCTATTTTTTCAGAGTTTTCATTTTTAAACAAATTCCACATATGCACTCTTTAAAAACATATATGCAAAAATAATTTCCTTACCATTATTGTCTTTATCTAATCGCAGGAATATCCTGTTGGTACATTCTTCAGCTGTAAGTGGGTTGGGTTTGGTTAAATCAGCTGCTAACCCCATTTTATTCACAGCCTGCGAACAAATGAAAACACAGTGCACTGAAAGATGATGGGGTATCATCTCATGATACATGACAAACAGTGTGACGCCAAGAAGCACGCACACACACACACACACACACACACACACACACACACACACACACACACAAACACACACACACACACACACACACACACACACACACACACACACACACACACACACACACACACACACACACACACACACACACACACACACACACACACACACACACACACACCTGCATAATCTCCCGCATCTCCTCCCGAGTGATGGCTCCATCTCTGTCTTTGTCATAGAGCTTAAACGACCACCGCAGCTTTTCCACAGCAGAGCTTTCAACCAGCATGCTGATGGCCATGACGTACTCCCTGAAATCCACCACCCCGTCCTGAAGAGAAGCACTTTCATTATCATCTTGTATTGTTATTTACTCCTCTTAATTATTTTCAACATTATGAAGTGTTCAGGGTTGCATTCTCGAAAAATCTCGCCATAATTTTTTTCTCAACTAATCAATTAATTGTTCAATCAATACATTTATAGAAAAATGTTTTCCTATGTGACATGTGAAATATAGATCTAAAAACCACCTCAGTATTAGAACTTCAAAAGGTATGGCTTATTTAAAGTTGAGGTACCCAAGGATACTTTCTTTTAAAGTTTGTAACTAGGGTTAGGGTGAGGTTAGGGTTAGTATTTGGTATGCACTATATTGCGTTGGACACATTTTCAGTTAAATGGGTAACACTTTACAATAAGACAACCCTTATAAAGGATTCATAAAGGGTTTATAATTAGGTTATTAATTAGGTTTTAAACACTTTATCAATCATTAAGAACCATTTATAAACCAGCTCTAACAAAGTTTTCATACATCAACACAGGCTCTCTATTTGGCAAGTTGACTAAGGCTTATATTGGCTTTAGCGAGAATCAACTCAGTGAACAACAGATACCAAGGATGCTCGCTGATGAAGAAGACGAAGTAAGAATATAAGACTTAGCAGTACAGATACATGTGGGCGGCTCACTATTTGGCAAGCAACCGGTCACAGTTGCCCTGTTTATCTCATGTCTTATGAAAGCTTATTAATGATTTATAAAGTGTTACAACCTAATTAATAAACAAATTACAAACTATTCGTAAACCGAAATCTCCAAATAGCAAGAGGCTGAAAACAGCATATTCTGCCATTTCTTTAATGAATAATTACTTATATATTTAATTAGTTAATAGATTAATTAATTAGTTGACTACTTGTTGTAGCCCAAGATATATTTGTTTGATTTATCAATTACAATCATCTTGCGAAGTAGGAAAACTATCCCTCCAGACTTGAGATTCAAAGATTCCATTTTAAGAGATATTTAGCATAAAGTCATAGAATCATTTTCCTACCTCATTATTGTCCAATGTGCGAAATATCTGTTCTGCATACTCAGCTGACTCACTGCCCCCTGTTCCATTGCAGAAATGCTTTTGAAACTCATGAAGAGTGATTAGTCCACTTGGACATTCAATAATAAACTTCCTATCAGAAAAACAAAGAAACAAATGTTTTTTAAAGGAAATAACAATGTCAGTTATTGTAATACACAAGAAAACACAGAGGCAGTCTGGGTGAGGGTCAGATCTGTAGCAGGACAAACATGTCCTTTAAATTCAGAATTAAGAGAATTAAGGTCAACCTATATCCCTAAGCTTGCTTACACCTAGGGACAGTTCTTAGGTAATTTAATGAGGCCAAATGATTTTTAACCACTTTAACATGGCAAAGTAAAGCTGAGCAGCAGTTTATCGTCCTGGAAATAAAAAAGGTAGAAAAAATATTCCACAGGAAGTACAGAAACAAATAAAGTTACAAAAGGGCAAGTAGATACAATTTAAGATAGACAGTGACATTTTCTCTCAAACAATAGCATTCTACAAAACAATTATAATTGTTTTGATGTAAGTAGGGTAGTTTCATGGTCATATCCATTACATAAAACCCTTAAGCTGCATCCATACAGTTGAAGCTATGCATGTACATTATAAAATCAAGTGAAAATCTTACCTGTACCATTCGTGCAGCTCCATCACATAAGACCCGCCTCTCCTACAAGGCAGGGTCGCAGCCTGGCCCATTCTGTGAAGGAGCAACAGCTCTGCATTCACTACTCACTTTATACATACACACTAAATCCCAGTTTATGCCGTGCTTTCTAAGTGCAACAGCCACTACCTTATCACATTTGACAAATTACTCAAAGCCAATCTCCTTAGAGGGGAGGAGGGAGGGGGCGGGAGCGGGAAACGTGGGTTCAGTATTAAGCACATGTAATTACCTATAAAGCTGGTAGCTCCGTCACAATCAACTCAGTGAAGACAGAAACATGGGAGAAAAAGTGTTAAAGCCTATGGTTAAAGCCTAATTAAATGTTTGAATTCAGTGTGGCTGTTTAGTGTAGATATATACCCGAGCTTCCTGTTGAGGGTTTAGTAAACTAATATTTATTAACATGACAATGGGAGCCCAGACATGATGATAGTAGCAGCAATGGACAAATACAGTAAGTGCTTCCACTGGGGCCCAAACATCAATCAAGAAGGAACTTATAAAGTGGCAGGAAGTTGTACAACGAGTCAGAGACAATCTCCCAGAAGCACAATATAGGCTAAGGGTTAATGTTCTTCCTCCTGCGCAGTGACGTTGTGTCACGACTACGTCTTCATTTCCCAGGTCTTATGACGCAACACATTTCCAAAACTAAAAATAACTGATACAAAGGTGGCATGCAAGTAATCACAAAGCAGGGCAAGACATCAAAACATAATGTTCACTTACACAATCTGTGAATTTCAAAAGAAGACAAACGCAAAACATGTGACCACTCAGCAGGTTTATCACTCAGTCACCACCAAATAAGCTTAAGTGCAGCTTTCTAGGGAGATTACAGCCACAACAACAGATCAAAAACATAATGCAAATTGGACTTCATGCCTTTGAAAAAGACCAGCCGGTGTCTATGGCACGATTCTGTAGCTCTGCTTGTTTGGTTAGGTATGGGAGACATTCTCCTGTTTTAAGCAAGCTTTCGCTTCAATCATGATGTGCTTCAAGTTAATCCAATGGTTCAGAGGCTGCCAGGTTGTCTGAGCAGACGTGTCCAAAGGCATCAGAGAGAAAAGAGAGTATTCTTCATGGTTCACAACAAACTTTTCAAGATTTCTTACTGGATAGGCCACACCTCAAGTCGTCCTCATAGGATGAATATAAATTGTGGACCGACACACCAACAAGAATGATGGCATGACCTAAAAGCAACACAGTTCATATGTTCTATACTTGGGAAACACAAACGTTGACTGATCGGTTTACAAATGATAGAGGGTAAGATGCACGTGTTAGAGTTGCAACAATAATTACACAAACATGTCACGCCAAAACAACAGAAAGGGCTGTTTCCAGCCTCTCTTACATGTCCTACTTTTCTTTATTATATATATATATATATATATATATATATATATATATATATATATATATATATATATATATATATAAACAACTGCATTACTATGGGATTGTTTAGATACATCTAGACATTAAAGACATCACCTTGGACTTAACAAAAATACTAAATATTGTATGGAAAATACTTTAATCTGGGGCGGTTATGGCTAACCTAACCCCAAATTGCTCTAGTGTGTATACATTGCTTTGGATAAAGTGTAGGCTAAATTTGTGATGTACACAAAAAAATGTTTTGTCAATTATAAAAATAATCATTAGTTGCAGCTCTAACAGATATACAGTCTAAACACTAATGAAAAATACTTAAATGTATGTATACTGATTTAGCTTTTTTCATTTCACAGCCTATTAGACTCCATCAATGTACAACACTCATAATTATTCAGGTAAAAAGGTTTTTGATAAATGTAACATCAAAAGGGTATCAAATAAGAGTGAGGGAATCAATGTGCCAACAGAAAATATCACTGGATTTGTGTATGTTCAAGTTCTTTACATAACAGTCAGCAAAACAACACAAAGGCTTACATTTTTTTTAAATGAGCCAATGCAATAGTTTTCTTTAGCTTACATTGTTTTAAAAAATATACCACTGTGAGACAAAACATTTAGCAAAGTTACATATTATGTTCTTTACCTTATGAACCCATTAAGCCATCTAATCAGTGGGACACCAACACAGAAATCATCATGATGGCTGTCAATATTTTTTTTTGTAAAATCCAAAAAACAAAACTCTACATGAGGTAAAATTGCAAAAGGGATCCAAACAACTCGTTCACGTTTGTCACCAACTATAATATTACACGGCTTTTGGAGACATGCAAGAGTTGGAGTAAAAATCACACAGAAAAAAAACAAGTAACATAGCTTAAAATGAATGGAACAATAGCTTTGCATAGAATAATCCCTTAATAATCATTTGCTAGGGCAGCACAATATATTCTTTTCTTTTTTTACGTCACCGCAATGTCAACTTAAAACCATCGCGAAAGACTGTTGATATTGCACTCAGGGATTTCTTTAGTTATTTGAACGAGTAGAAGTAGAAAACGTGACTTTAAATAGTAAATATTCTTTTTTCTTTTGGTGTTCAGTTCAATTTGTTCAATAAAAGAATAATTTCCTGTCATCTTTTCCATTTCAACATGCAATCTGTTGTATTTTAGCAATGTACTGAAAGCAGCAGAAAGGCAGAACAGACTTTAATATCTGTTTATTTAACTCAAGTAATATAGTTATTCAATGTTATCACATATCTTATATTCGAAGTATAGTTGAGTGCCTCTAACAAGCACATACAGTAAAAGTACAGGAGAAAACCAGCTAGAGCTATGGCTTACCTGCAAGATTATAATGCTGATGATCAGAGTCAGAACACAGACGTAGGTGAACCACTACAGACTAATGACTAGAAGAGTATGTAGGAAAGGATTTCAAACATTGGTGTTTAAATGTGGCAGCTGTTTCCATTACATCCTGAGGTTCAACTTCTACCATCAGACTAAAATATCATATCTTTTTTATAATATAATTTGTAATCAACCAACATGTATTGATAAAAGTCACAGATTTTCAATGGCTTTGCTGCTCACCGTTGCCAACAGCAACTCCTTTGTGTGGCTTTTCACTTAGCATGAAGTGATTCTGTAGTGCTCAAAAATCAGTTCATGATTTGTCAACCAACCAAAGCGGTTGCTCTCCAACAAATGATAGGTTGATAATTGATGGCAATAAATGTTAAATGTTTAGAGTTCAGGGAATAAAATCCAGGGCTATATTAGATGTATATAGAAGCGTACATACCAAAAAATAAAAATATTCTTCCTATGCAAACCGTCCCTTTTAAGATATGGCTTGAAGACATGATGTTTGCAAATCTCATACCAAATCCAGGCTGCTGGACTGTTTCTGTGGAGAGTGTTCAGATACTGACAAGAGAAAATCTCTGAGTGGCCCACCGTTAGGTGACTCTCAAAGCTCGAGGTTATGGAAGTGTGGTTTGCCGTGGTACACTGGCTACCTACGGCTAGCATCCTGAGGGGTCAACGAGACGGGACAGGTTGTCTTTCTAGTATTTTCATTAACATACAGAACCCAATCAAATGACAACCTCTACAAAAAAAAAAAATTCAGTGCAATCTTGTTTTTGTTTGCATCGTCAGGCCTAACCTTTGTTTAAATGTAGGTGGAGAAGAAAATCCCAAGTCATTTTTAATGGTGTTCATGGGTTATTCAGCCTTGTGAGAGGATGACAGTAGATGTGAGGGACAGCGTGCGAGGGCAGGCCGCTGTAAGGCTTTAGAGGCACATCCTCCTCCTGACGAGGGTCAACAGGTCGATCTCGCTCCCTGTTACAGCAGCCACACAAAGACTACACAGCTTATGTGGCAAAACATAACTCAACTAATAAATAAAAAAAGGAATGCCAAGTCTTAAGAGGGAGCATTCAAGCAGTTCTCATCACAAAAATGAGCGTTCAAGTGTTTTTCAGTGTGCTGCGGTGTCACACAGAGCAGGTTCTATAAGGACCAGTGCATCTCTTCAAAGTCCACGGCCTCGCCCAGGTTGGTGTCCGTCTCCAGAAGGCTCATGATGACCGCCATGGCTGCTTCGTCACTGCTGAGACTGCTAAGGCCCGGTCCAACCACGCTGTCCAAATCCATCTGGGGATTCTCCCCTGGGAAACATTTAAATAGAGGAGAGAATTAAATACGATTCTATAAACAACTTTGAAGGGAATATAACATCAGGATCTGAAATGGTACCCATGAGAGACTCTGCTCCTGAGAATGTAGCTCCTTGAGCATCCTCCTCTGAGCTGGACTTTCCTGCAATCTCCATGTCTGTCGCCTCTCCGTTTGGCACCTAGAAACCAAAAAAAGAGGGAATTATGGCGCCAGCAGCAACATGCAGGAGTTTGACCTGTGCTCGTCAGAAAGTCGCTATCATTTCCAAGTACATTATAGCTATGATTGCATTAGTTTAGGTTTGTTCTACCTTGAAAAAATATATTTTGCAAGACATTTTTACTGTCAAACATTTCAACAAAGCTTAAGCTGAAAACCAACATGAGCTTTGTTGACTAAATGTCTCCTGATCCCATATTTGCAAACATGCATGATTTTATTAATAGTATAAGTAGTGAAAACGGAGGTCTAATAGAGGTCTATGATTTGATTGATGATAGAAATGTTTTACATATCCATACATGGACACTACACACCTGTTAGGATATAAGTCAGTTCAATTACTTCATATTAGTATATGTATCATAAATTACACTGAGCATTTTCGGACACGAGCTGCAATGATTAGTCTACTTATATTGGCAATATGTTTTTACTGACTTTGAGAAACTGGGATGGACATCTTACATTTAAAAAAAATGTTTTCTGAAATGTTATAGATCAAACTGTTTTGAAAATAATTGGGAGATTAGTTGATAATTAAAATAATAGATGCGCCACCGTTTTGGACTCGGGCTGAAAATGTTCAGGTATTTTTATGACTGGGACAAATGCACCAATGATCACATATTTGAATGTTCAACAACTTACATTGTTGCTGATTTGATTGTGGGGGCATTTATCTTGGGATAGACTGAAAGGGCTGACGCTGCCACTGGAAGGTGAAGAGTTCATCCTAAACCAACACAGATAAAGATATATGTTTAACTGCACAAAGTAACATCAACAAAAACTGCAGTTCGAGATTAGAAAGATGCTGGCTGAATCACATTTACACATCTCTCACTTGTTGGAATCCAGCAGCTCGTTGGCGATCTGGGTCCCGATGCTTCCAGCATAAATCATAGCTCCAGGTGTGGTGGAGATGCCTGGTATAACTGGAAGGGACTTCTTGCCATCTTGTAAAAAATAAAGTTTACAAATGAAATAAACAGAAGTATGCTATGGCACAATTTGTATTGTTCAAAGCTAACAATCAGATAAAATCCTTAAATACTTTTTTTAACCGACCTTCAGAAGTCTTGGAAGTGCTTGACTGTTCAGCCTTGTTTCCTGACCGACAGGTTCGACTGTTATCACACCTAGTTGTTGCAAGCGTTGATTAATATACTGCGTATCTGTCTCAGGTAATATATCTAGGTAATGCATGGAGGGACTGAAGTGTATACTCACGATATAACTGTGTTTGTTGACACTAAGTATTCCACTTCTTTGGTCCAGGGATTTACAAAACTAAACCACTGACTTTGCAGAGTGACAAAAGAGCCACTTTTTGTTTTGAACTTATAGCAGTTTGTCTCTATTTTTTCTTTACTGCGCAGCACTGCGAAAAAACAAACAAAGGTAGGATGAATTACAGACTGAACAGGAAAAGAAACGTCAGTATGATCTGATAGATGCAGATACCACCGTAAGCACAGGAAAAGCGTATAGAAATAGGGGCAATGCATCACAATTTTGCAACAAACTGGAATCAGATTAACAGAAAAGTAAAAAAGATTGACCTTTACATCAACACTGCAGCTGTATTGTATTTACAAAAATGTAATGTAACCAGAGTGCTGCAGGAATACATTTGTTAGTTAGATTACTTTGGATTTTGGATTATAGCAGAAAATAAGATCTAAACTGTTAACTCATTTAGTGATTTTATAATGAATTCCTGCATTCATGTATTGACCTACATAGTTAAAGATTGTTCATCATCAAATAATAATAATGCATCTGAGACAATTGGAAAAAAGTAAACGTTTGAGTTCACAGAAAAATGTAATTTGCCTTTTCGGTGTCTGTCAGCTAAATGCGGTAAGTCGTCTTGGTGGAAGTACTCGTAGCATGATGTCCCGAGCAGTTCTTGGGGAAGATAACCAAGAATGGTGGTCGCTCTGCAGAAGAAGAATGAAAAGTAAAATGGTATTTAAGACATCTTATTGTTAAAAAAAAACTGTATGCAATAAACTGTAAAGAAATGTTTTTTTTATTCAACTCCACCTTTGATCGACAAAGGTGAATTTTCCATCCATGGCGTAGCGCGTAATGAACTCTGTGGGTTTAACTCGGACTTCTCCATTAACCTGGGGAGAGGAGTGGGAGTGGACACGTCCCACCGCCACCAGGCAGCTGAAGTGGGAGCTGTCCTGCTTGTCTGCCTCGCCCTCCCCCTCCCCCTCTGCTCCCAACTGAGTGGTGGGCCAGCTGCGCATGTAGCCTGTACAGTGGACTGTGCAGTACTTCTGGGACTCTGGAGTACACGAAGACACAAATCACAATATGCAAACAAAAAGCAAAATATAAATAAACTGTGTAACTTGACCCCAAGTCTGACATTGTGGCCACCACATTAGAGAAAATCAGACAACTGGGACACTCCAAGCTATAGTATGAGTACTACAGTATATTGTTGGTAAGAAAAGTTTCTCATAACATGATCACCTATATATACAGGACTGTCTCAGAAAATTAGAATATTGTGATAAAGTTCTTTATTTTCTGTAATGCAATTAAAAAAACAAAAATGTCATACATTCTGGATTCATTACAAATCAACTGAAATATTGCAAGCCTTTTATTATTTTAATATTGCTGATTATGGCATACAGCTTAAGAAAACTCAAAAATCCTATCTCAAAAAATTAGAATAGTTCCTCAGACCAAGTAAAAGAAAAAGATTTATAACAGCAAAACACAATCAAACATTTGAAAATGTCCATTAATGCACTCAGTACTTGGTTGGGAATCCTTTTGCACGGATTACTGCATCAATGCGGCGTGGCATGGAGGCAATCAGCCTGTGGCATTGCTGAGGTGTTATGGATGCCCAGGATGCTTCAATAGCGGCCTTTAGCTCATTAGCATTGTTGGGTCTGGTGTCTTTCAGCTTCTTCTTCACAATACCCCACATATTCTCTATGGGGTTCAGGTCAGGGGAATTTGCAGGCCAATCGAGGACAGTAATGCCATGGTCAGTACACCAGTTACTGGTGGTTTTGGCACTGTGGGCAGGTGCCAGATCATGCTGGAAAATGAATTCCTCATCTCCATAGAGCTTTTCAGCAGACGGAAGCATGTAGTGCTCTAAAATCTCTTGGTACACAGCTGCATTTACTCTGGGCTTGATGAAACACAGTGGACCAACACCAGCAGCTGACATGGCTCCCCAAACCATCGCTGACTGTGGGAACTTCACACTGGATTTCAAGCAACTTGGATTTTGCTCCTCTCCAGCCTTTCTCCAGACTCTGGCGCCTTGACTTCCAAATGAAATACAAAACTTGCTTTCGTCTGAAAAGAGGACTTTGGACCACTGTGCAACTGTCCAGTGCTTCTTTTCCTTAGCCCAAGTCAGACGCCTCTTCCGTTGTCTTGAGTTCAGAAGTGGCTTGACCATGGGAATACGGCTATTGTAGCCCATTTCCCGGACACGTCTGTGAACAGTGACTTTTGATACCTGGACTCCAGCTTCAGTCCACTGTCTTTGAAGCTCCCCCAAATTCTGGAAGCGACTCTTCTTCACAATGCTGTTAAGGCTGCGGTCATCTCTCTTGGTTGTGCAGCGTTTCCTGCCACATTTCCCCCTTCCAACAGACTTTTTGTGGATGTGCTTTGAAACTGTACTCTGTGAACAGCTTGCTCTTTGAGAAATTTCTTTTTGTGTCTTACCCTTCTGATGGAGGGTGTCAATGACGGTCCTCTGGACAGCAGTCAGATCAGCAGTCTTCCCCATACTTGTGATTTAGTTTACTGAACCAAGCTGAGTGTTTTTCAAGGCTCAGGAAACCCTTGCAGGTGTTTCGAGTTAATTAGACGATTCAAGTGATTCGTTGAACACCCTACTAGTATACTTTTTCATGATATTCTAATATTTAGAGATAGGATATTTGAGTTTTCTTAAGCTGTATGCCATAATCAGCAATATTAAAATAATAAAAGGCTTGCAATATTTCAGTTGATTTGTAATGAATCCAGAATGTATGACATTTTTGTTTTTTTTAAATTGCATTACAGAAAATAAAGAACTTTATCACAATATTCTAATTTTCTGAGACAGTCCTGTATATACGCTTGCATTATGAAACGTGATAAATGGAGAACTATGGCTCATTTACTGGGAAGCAGTCACACTTTGGACCTGCATTGCAGTCACTTCACACAGTATCTTTGCTTTATGGTTTCCGTTCAACTCTGCTTGACAGTTTGAGAAACTGCAGTTTACACAAATACTTTTGGTGAATGGAAGCCTTCTTGATAAATTAAATATTAGCTGTTACACAGGGACCCAGATACATTTAAATCCTGAATGTACAAATGTGATTTGATAAATAAACCACTGAATCGTTTCCCAACCTTTCTTTTTGGAGGTGCTGGCCTGGAATTCCTTCTCCTCTACTTTGACACAAATCTTGTTTATCTTCATGCGACAGAAGAATGAGCGGCGTGCGCCCGTACACAGCCGTGCCGCACCCACGGGGAGGTCAGCCTGGACCTGCAGACCGGCTGGAGACATGACAGGAGGGTTAAAGGTGATCTCTCCCTCTCTCGCACACACAAGGAAAGATAAAAAAATGCTTTACTTTTAGCATCTATTAGCCGTTCACGAGGGAATAATTCAGAGGCTGACAGCTGCTCCTTCACTTTCCCCATGTCCTTTGGGTGAATGTAATCAAACAGGCTCTGTCCAATCAGCTCCGCCTGTAGGAAGAGCAAACAGCTGATCAACCCGCCCTCAATACGATGTCTATACTGATAACGACAAACAATTTCCCCGGAACACACCAGGTAGCGCGTGGAGAAAAGATCAAGCATTTTAAGATTTTAGCAGCAACAAGGGGAACAATTAAAAACAAAACTAATAAAAAAGCCAAAACATTTTATTTTTCATTATCTGGCAGTCACAGTTGTCTGTTTAGAATTACTTTTCAGCAAGCATTTTGAACTGTAATTTGGCTTTTTTTGGGAATATATAAAAGATCTATCATGATGTAGTATAACAGAGGAAAGTAAGACTAATGTGTTTTGAATCAACAAAAATGAATTCAGTATTTATAAAGTCTAAAAGTTGTGAAATCTGTGCACAGTTTAAAATGTGATGCTACAGACCCACGCTCACGCTGGTGTGTTTTAGTCCATGACCTCTGGTGCCAAGACAATGCAAGCCACCTGGTCTGTCCGTGGTTTCACATGAACAAAGATGATGAAGATAACAAATGTAAAAGCATTACCCGACTATAATTTAATATCTTCGTGACGGACTCTGAGACGAACACTATTTTCCCACGATCACAGCCCACCACAAACAGGAACCCGTCTGCAGCCTGGACAACAGAGAGGCAAAGGGTGAAATATTGTAATGCAATAAGAAAACATTGTAACTTCCTCACAGGATATAGTTAAGTTTGAATTAAAAGCTACTGTGCACAACTTTTTGTATCTATATAGTACACTATGCGTATAATATAAGCATAGTGTACTATATACATTTATTATACAAGTCTTGTTTCTGTCCCTTTAGGAGATTGGTATGTTACGGTGGCCCTGAAGTGCAAAACACCACAGCATTTCACAAAACACTACAGCATTTCACAAAACACCACAGCATTTCACAAAACACCACAGCATTTCAGAAAACACTACAGCATTTCACAAAACACTACAGCATTTCACAAAACACTACAGCATTTCACAAAACACCACAGCATTTCAGAAAACACTACAGCATTTCACAAAACGCCACAGCATTTCACAAAACACAACAGCATTTCACAAAACACCACAGCATTTCACAAAACACCACAGCATTTCAGAAAACACTACAGCATTTCACAAAACACCACAGCATTTCAGAAAACACTACAGCATTTCACAAAACACCACAGCATTTCAGAAAACACTACAGCATTTCCCAAAACACCACAGCATTTCACAAAACACTACAGCATTTCACAAAACACTACAGCATTTCACAAAACACTACAGCATTTCACAAAACACCACAGCATTTCACAAAACACCACAGCATTTCAGAAAACACTACAGCATTTCACAAAACGCCACAGCATTTCACAAAACGCCACAGCATTTCACAAAACGCCACAGCATTTCAGAAAACACTACAGCATTTCACAAAACACTACAGCATTTCACAAAACGCCACAGCATTTCAGAAAACACTACAGCATTTCACAAAACGCCACAGCATTTCACAAAACACTACAGCATTTCAGAAAACACTACAGCATTTCACAAAACACTACAGCATTTCACAAAACACTACAGCATTTCCGAAAACACAACAGCATTTCACAAAACGCCACAGTATTTCCGAAAACACAACAGCGTTGCCGAAAACGCCACAGCATTTCACATTGGACGGAAAGAGTATTCCTTTAGGGAGAACACTTCTTGTTTGTTATTGGACAGAGCCAGCCAGAGAAGCACTGCTGTGATTGGTTGTTTTTGCTGCCAGTCAAGAAATGACGCTTCGTGATTGGTCAGCACCTGACAGCGCAATATGTCCCAACACATCAGCCGTTAGCTGTTAGCACACACTCAGAGCTCACAGCTCCTCATATCTGTTCAGAAACTGGACAAAAGTTGAACAAGTACAAACCACAGACTGTCTGTGTCATGGCGAATACAGTCGCTGCTTTATTTATGTCTGTATGACGTTTTTGTGAGTGTGGACGGAGCAGCTACAGGTTAGTTTAGCCTGATCGATCCGATTCCATTCCGAAAACACGGATTTAAAAAAAAAAGCTTTTCGCCTGCCGTTTTGTCTGCAGACTTGTCAAAGCATTAATTCATGGTTTTTATTAACCGGTATCAGTATGTTTTTACTTCAGCATCACTTTGAAACGTGAATTACAATTAAATCACGGTAAAATATGTTCATTTGGTTGTAGTTGGTATCTCCAACTACAACAACCGCCCCGCTCCCTCTCCAGCGCATCTTTTTTGAATGACAGGAGCAAACACAGCTGACAGCCGCGGTGAAACTCGAGCGATTAGAGCGATGCGAATATTGGGTAGTCTACCATAGTATTTACAATGAGATAAGCCCCTTAAAAACCATGAATTAATAAAGCATTAATTCATGTTTTTTTCGCATCGCTCTAATCGCTCGAGTTTCACCATCGGAAGGTAAAAGATTAGCTCCTCACGTGAGAATGGTTTGTTTACCTTTAGGATAAGGTGTTTGAGTTCATCGTTGGGAAGGAATGAGGGTTTGTAGTTGGCTTCAGAAAAAGAACTTGATGAACCTGAAAATAAAGACAAAGATGTTTCAATGCCACTCTATCAGTAACAACAAGTACTCACTAAGTGAACTGTTCAGATCTAGGAACATGATCAAATTGCCAACTAGAACTACTGCCCTACATTTCTACAGTATGTCTCTGGCAAACAGACATTCCTTTTCTATTAGACATTTTTGTGTAATTGTCATAATTAGCATGAATTGTTTGTTAGGTCACAGTGACTTAGAACTTCAACCACAAAAATATTATCTGTTCTCTGATCTGATCTCTTTAAATTCCACCTTCAAATAATGTGCTTTACAGACTAAAATGTTTTTCTTACAACCTGACTAATTGTGTGATGCTTATTTTTTGCTAAAAAGGATGGGCTAAAGAAAATAAAGCCCAAATTGCAATAAACCATGAATCAAGTAAATGCTAAATCGGTGATATTAGGTTGGATTATCTTTAACATGTTACCTTTGAGAGATTTAAGGTGCTGCACGGCCATTCTGAGCACAGTGAGTTTGTCCAGCTTACGGGACATGGGGTTACACGTAGGGATCATGGCTGATAGTTTGTCAATGAGATTGTTCATTTTGTCCCTTCTCCTCTTCTCAATTTGGCTGTGTGGTTCCCTGTAGAGACATTAAAAGGAGAAACAATCAAGCTGCTTCAAATGAGTTTTGTCCTTTTACTGAAGCATATTCTTAAATGTGACAACGAATATTATTACAAGATTGGGTATAAAATTACAAACAAACGTTATCAATGTGGTGGTGTCAAAAATATAACCAACCTGAAGCATTTCATTTTGACATGTTGGTCCTCACCATCTGACCTGTAGAGCGAAAAACACAATTAGAAATATTTTTACGCCAAGCAATAACAAGCACATGCAGAACAGCACAAAATAAACAGATGAGCTCTGAGAATTGTTAATTAAGCAAACAGCACCCATTGTGGCTCTCATCCATATCTTCAATGTCCATATCCATGGAGGCAGATTTTGTGTCCCTAGGAAGAAAATTCAAGAATATCAATAGTAACTAGCAACAATTTAGGTCACTGGATTTAAGAGATTTTCTGTAAGCCATATTAAAGCAATCACACTACTGACTGGTTGTCCACGCTGCCCTTACGCTTCCGGGGCATCTCCATGGTTGCGGACATGCCAGCAGCTGAGGCCGGGGTCATCGGGCTGGGCAAGGACACAGAACCACTTTGTTTATCCTCAACCAGCACATCTGCTGAAACACATCAACACAATGAGCTGTAGCTGACACAACGAGATGTAATTGTTCATAAGGAGGGGGGTTCATTTATTTTGGAAAAACATTCCATTGCACTATAAATCTTTCAGATTGCACTTTCTCTGATGTAAGCGATAAAGAGTCAAACAGATGCATTGTCATATCCAGAGCTCGCCCAAATAGGATCACAATGTTCTCATTAAGAGCTCACAAACAGCGTTAGCCGCGTTCACACCGCAATACTTTTCCCACTTTAGTTCCGATATAGTTCCGAAATGTTGCGTTCACACCAAAAAGAGCCGGAAATAAAATTAGTTCATGAGAACCTTTTTACCCCCTTTTCCGTCCCTGCTCTCTAGCAGGGACTCTCATGCGGCTCTCTTGTGAGAAAAGAGCTATATTTCTGATTGGCTGGGCGGATTGCAAACCACGCCCCGTAAAACAAAAAAAAAGTGTTGTGAAGCCACCATTTTATTATCCTCGCATTAGCATTATTAGCATTAGCCCAGCGCAGAAACGCAGAGAGACTAACTTATGGCAACACAAAATAAAACATGGGAGCGGTGGAGATGAGGAGGTGTCGGCGTTCTGGCGATCGACTCGGAAGTAGAAGCTGCTGGGAGTCCCATCAGCTTCTACTGAAGCCAGTCCCCAACTCCGGGGACTTCCGGCCGGGGATTTTGGGCGGCAGTATACGCCGTGAAGTTGTTTGCGGCCTGCCAGTAAACCCAAAGCAGAAGAAGAAGAAGTGACGTCAGCGGCTTCATTTGCCTAATCCACCCCCAGGGACTTATTCCGGTGTGAACGCGATCTGTACTTAGTTCATCAGAACTAAAGAGTTCTGATTAACTAAGTTCTCATGAACCTTTGTGGGAAAAGTACTGAGGTGTGAAAGCGCCTCTGGTTGAGCAGTGACTCAGACCATTTTTTTTATTTTTGACTTGTAGTACTGATACCGTCCACTAGACTCCTAGTTAGGTTGCAAGCTGTGTACATGATTTAGTTCGGCAGCCAAATACTGCAAAATAATCTGTGACGCGTTTGTGTGTATTGTGTTTGTTTCCCGGGGAAACAATCACAAGAAACACCGGCTGTTGTTATGCCTGCTGTGACGTTAAGTTGCCGCTTGTAATTATGCCTTTACAAGCTTAAAAGTTGGATTTATCATCTGAATTTGGCAAAACAAGTTTAATATTCTAAAAACCAAGACTTTGTTTATTTGAAATCAGATGAAAACAAACTGTTTTTTTCCTCAGCGGCACTGAGGAACAGCAGAGTGCGGGTTGACAGGTGTCTGTGTTGACATTCCCCTTAATGCGGAATAAGGGGAATGCAGAGACTGGCTACAAGTGTCTTAGGTTCGAGTTAGACAACTAATGTATAGGTTAGTGTTCGGGGTGCACCGAATGGGAAATTCTTGGCCGAAACCGATACCGAAAATAGGAAACAGTTGGCCGAAAACCGAATGCCGAAAATGATTAATAGAAATATATATATATATATAATGTATACATTTTTTTACCAATGTTGTTCAGCTACCTGATTATGGAAAAAGACATGATTATGGCAAAACTTAACTTAAATAATAATCACTCTTATGGGTCCATAAAACATTTATTCAGCACTTTTGAATGCATACAGTACATTAATTCCAAGTCAAGTGCATTTTCTTTTCTCTGTAGGATAACTACAACAAAGTGCATTCAGAACAAAGCCAAGGTGTTTTAAAACTGCATAAACATCTAGGCCAGTAGGCCTACAACAAAATAGTGTAAATAAAGACTGTAACAGCCAGGCCTTCAACAACAACAAATGCACCTATAAGTGCATGCATACAAATGTGCAAACTGGATAAATCCACATGAATGTAACTATTTACAAATTCAATTACAATTCAATTTCAAGAATCTGTAAATAAGGCTGTCTGTCCTCATAAGCAAAGTAGTAAACATTGTATAAAGATACATAAAGTGAAAACTGGATACAAAATCCACAATCAATTACAAATTAAATTACAATTTCAAGAATCTGCAAATAAGGTGGTCTGTCCCATAGGTCTGTCCTCATGAGCAATGTAAACAACATTGTATCATTTAGATACCGAAAGTACAATATATTGAACACTGTGCTGCTGTCATTTCCCCCTAATGATAACCTGAGATGGTGAATTATAACTCACAATGAAAATTGTTCAGGAAAGTGGGTATAGAGTAGACATGTAGAACTAGATAAGCTTATGATAAGCCAGCCTTGTGTACTTATTAAGGAAAAGTGGGAGGTTCTTTTTAATGAACAGTAGCTTCTCTGCTTTATCAGCCATAAGTCTGTTCCTCTTCTCATCAAGCACATGAGAGGCAGCGCTGAACAGTCTCTCGCAGTCAGTGCTTGTGATTTGATCTTACTCCGCATATTTGTTCGGGTGTTTTGATTTCAAGTGGTGGAGTAATCCCGAAGTGGTGAAAGCCTTTGCAGTTACACCCCCTCGAGAAATGTCAGCTGAACACGTTTTACAAATCGCAATCCGCGCCTCTTTCTCTGATATTTTTAAATATCTCCAAGCGCCAGACATGTTGGCTGTGAGCCAACCGCGAGCATGGTCGCGCGCCGTGCTTGTCGCCGCCTTTTGATTACGTCATCACAACAACACGTTAGCTTACCAACGTAACCCTGTTCCCTGACATTCGGTTATATTTTTTTTTTCGGCCAACAGCCGAAAGGGCCTTTTTAACCATTTTCGGCCGATAATTTTCGGCGGCCGAATATTCGGTGCATCCCTAGTTAGTGTTCATTACTTCATGTTTATGTCATCTTAATATTTAATCTTGATGCACACACATTTTCCCTGCTTTACAAAGTTTAAAATAGTTTTATTCCACTGTTAAATAACCTGTTCAATACAAATATGCCACTTGTAACAATTAAATAACATTTCTGTGAACTGATATTTGTTTAGTTAGCTTATTAGAGGATGTTCCCTGAAAGATTGTAAAATGTCAATGAAGATGTCAGACTTAGTATATTTGTTAATAATTACATACAATACATGGATTTGTGTGTGTGTGTGTGTGTTTGTGTGTGTGTGTGTGTGTGTGTGTTACAAGTGAATCTGCGGCTCCTTGTTGGCCACTACATAAATTATGTGGCCCCCACCACCATCCAAGTTGCCCATCCCTGGTCTAAATAGTAGCAGGAATTGTGTTTTTGCTTTTGTTAAAGGAGATTCTTGAGTTTGCAAGATAAAGATTTCACATAGGAGATTATCAGATACTTCATTTAAAAAGGAAAATGTATCAATCTGATTCACTTTGAGGAAAATAATTCTCAGGTTAGATCCACGAAGAAAGTTGTGTTCCTTGTAGACAATTTCATGCTAAGCTAATCACCTGATGCAGAGGGAAATGCCATGGTTTGTCTGTCTAACATGCTACGGGTTAGGGCTGCACGATTTGGGGAAATAATCTAATTGAGATTTTTCTGACAGATATTGCAATTGCGATTTGCGATATTTGTTTTTAGCGACCCAATGAAAGTCTATTGTAAAATGCGGCCATATCTCCGGCTAGGAAGGTCGTATCAACGTGCTCCCGTCTCTAGCAACCCCGTAGCCCGAGCTACGAGTGAAAGAACTAAACTTACATGAAACTTCCGTTGCGTTACTTTAAAGTCAAGCTTCAGTTTAAGATTCACCCTGTAATAGATGTAAAACATGTGATGGAGCATTACTAACCTGACTCAGATGGTTTGTTTCACCAAACCATCTAGGAAAGCTCCATTGGAAGCCATTTGGAAAAGTATTTCAAAAATATTTGGCAGGGATTGGATCAATCTGTCTATCACCTACTATCATGGGCCACTTCTGATTGGTTAACAATGACTGGTACATGTGTAGCACAGCACTTCTGATTGATGTGGATGACTGTCACAAGAGGAACAAAAAAAAAAAAAAGAAGAATTTGCAGGCTTTGCGATTTGATAATTGCATCATTTCAAATCGCGATTTCAATTTAAAACCAATTAATCGTTCAGCCCTACTATGGATGCCTTTTAGACATGTGAGACAAGCAATTATTGGTCAATAATGTAATCAGCATTGTTTCAACACATTAATTTTAACAACATCAAAACAAGGCCGATAACCGTGATGTTATTATTTAAAAATCTGTGATGTTCTTATTTAAAAATCATGGTATGAAACGTTCATACCGTTTTATACTAGTTTTTTTTAGAGTGTAATGAAGTCTAGCGAACAACACGAAACAGACCGAATGTGGCACCTGTTTTAACTCTGCTCCACAGACCCTGTGACCCAAACAGCCATTAACAGATCAGCAACAATCAAGATTTTTAATCCCCCTACCCCTGTCAAGATTGGATGGATTACAGGGTTACCGTAAAGACATTCCACTTCCAACTCCCATAATCCCTCTCTCCTGTTCCCACATGATCCTAGCAGTGACTCACTCATTTACTCAATCCATGACTGAGCATCTGCTGCACTTAAACAACCCAAAGAGCTGTACTGTATGGTAAATGTTTGTTTGCTCGTCTCTAGTCTTAGTATCTGTCCTTGCAAGGACAATTTCAGACTTGATCTGGCCATTAAGTATTATTGTGGCATACCGTGTGTCATATGTCCATCTCAAAGTTGCACAGTAACAGCATCACGAGAAACTGATGATAGGATTACTATCCATAATTTGTATTTACTTAAAATACATTTATTATTGTGTTATTAGAGGCTTGTGTATGTATGTAGCAATAGTGAACTTTGTGGAAAAAGGTTTGAGTTACCCTTTGCCCACACCCCAAAAAAACCACACATGCTTATTTAATATCACATGACATGGAATCTATTGAAAATACGTGACTTTTCAATAAAGACATTGCTCATATTTAATCAAATATTCCCATAAAAACTGAAAAAGCACTAACATCCAATAAGAATAAGTCTGTCCAACTTTTCCATTGAGGAAAGGCAGTTCAGGGTGAGTTTCGTGGACATTTAAAATTTAATTTTAAACTGAATATTCTTGGGTTTCGGATTGACCAAGATATAAAGACATCACCAATGGACAGTTGGGGAAAGTAACTAAGTACATGTATTCAATAACTGTACTTAAGTACACTATGAGGTATTTGTACTTGAGTATTTTCATTTTATATTAGTTTACACTTCTACTGTACAATGTGGTAATAGTACTGTTACTGAAGTAAATAATCTGAATACTTGTTTGCCCATGGATTAGACAAACAACATTTGTAGAGAAATTGATCATGTAAATACTCGTTAGTTGAAGCACAACTTGTGTTTATTTCGACAGAAGAAGGTAAGGTGGTCTTCAACTTCTTGATTTCTGTAATTATATTGAAAGGGCAGCTGAGTAGATGCTGGACATGTAGAGTAACGTTACAGTCACTACGTAAAGACACCATGAAAATGGTACGGCTTACCTTCAGAAACGCTTGCTTGGTCTTGGCTAACATTAGACGGTTAGGCCCGGGCCCGGCGCCACGAGGGGGCAAAAGCGGGCATTGCCCCCTCAGTTGTATTAATTGCTTAGATCATTAATTAGATCAGATATGTGGGCAGGCAGTCAAGCAACGTGTAAAAAAGCCTCAACCCCAAGTGAGCTAGTCTTAATGTTAGCGTGTGTGCTTAGCTGTAAACACAGTCGGATGGGTGACCAAAACGTCCCCGTTTCCGGGCAGAGTCCCCGTTTTCGGTGGCTGGTACCCGGTTGAAACTCCCGAAAATGTTCCCGTTTTTGAACGTGCGTTAAAAAAAAATACAGCAAGGTGAAATCAAATGTTACATGTCAGTAAAAACAGAGTAACAGTGTTGTGCCTGTTTGTAGCGTTAGCGTATTTCTTCTTCTACTACTACTACTACTTCTTCTTCTTCTTCTTCTTTTGTCTTTAATGGTGAATCGCTTCCACTTGGAGCATATATCGCCACCTACTGTTGATTTATTAAATGTTCATATTAAATCCTTGTCCTCAGACCATTGTTTTTGAGGAACTTGAAGATCAGCTTGTTTGCTTAATTTCTTGATTTACTTTCGTATATTGACTTGAAATCCATGTTGTTTGACATCAACAAAAAATAAGACAAACAACTACAGATAACACCACACGTGATGTTTACTTATTATTTAGGGCTGTATGGATCAGGTTTTTGCCAAAGCGAGCCCTTTTACTAGAATAATAATATGTTATGTATTATATCAACCATATTGGTACAATGAGTGACATCTAGTGACAGATTTTGGAACATTGATTTGATTTTTCTCATGGCAGTTAGACTCTAGAGACAAACCAGGGGACTTTATTTTTATTTTCAATCTGTGTCTGTCCATTTGGTGTAGTATTTGATCCAATATTACATTTGGTTTATATATTAGTCAGTTTCTTACGAAATGCCAGGTTTTAGGCCTTGATTTGAACATTCAATCCTGAAAATAAAAAATCAACCAGATTAATGTTTATTTAATCCTGACCTGACTAGAGGTAAGTAAATCTGTATAGGAAGACGAGTTAACGGATAGAGGAGAAAAGGTTATGGTATAATTACAGAGCCTGTCCATTTATAAATTGAGGAAATCAATGTTAGTCTGTTAAACAAAGTTCGGCCATCTAATAATGTACTATCTAATATTAAAGATCAGAGGAAAAGAACAGAACGAGAGGGGTAAATCAAGAATAACAAATAAAGAAGCAAAAGATATTGTAGAGCAGTGAGAAGGAAAAAAGCTTAGTTTGTCAATACATTACATTGCCAGTATTTTTCGTTGTTGTGAAAAAAAAATCGCCCCCTCGGATTTTTTAACAGCCCCCTCAGTCATTTCATCCTGGAGCCGGGCCTGGTTAGGCCTGAACAGCAACACACATTAATGCTAGTTTGACACACAGTGACAATAGTTCGGTCGGAAAGCAAAGGCTATCAAAGTGTAAACAAAAATGTCTCGACTGTAATGGGCAGTAAAACCGGATACATTGACCCAGTTACCGGTAAACAGGCCTCGCTACCGTTGCTAAGCTAACGTTCGGCTTGGCTCGTTTATGTTAACGTTAGCAAACACCACACATACATATGTTATTAACGATGTCATTTGTGACAACCCGATGTGTTACGTCAGTCATATTCTGCACATTTCGCTGGCAATATGACAAACAATGTCGTGCAGTGTTATGTTACATAAATGGCGTAACGTTAGAGGGCGAGCTTGCTCTACTGATCTACTGACCTAGTTTTGAAATAGCGCAAAGTTGAGGTCAACCGGAGAAACATTGACATAAAAACACCACTGCGCTTCTACCCTTTCTTACAAACCATAATGCAGCTCATACTATGAATCACCAAGTGTACAAACTGGTGGATATGTTCAGTAGTGTTTCAATTACCTGCCGGTTCGCCTCCCACTCTGTCACCGCCGCCAGCCGCTGCATTCCTGGCCGACATGGCTGGAGCCGGAGCCGGTGCGCGGGGGACTCCAATGCATGGAGGAGGCAGTGGGCTGACTCTCCGGGATGTTGCTTTGGTAACAGGGCGGGGAGTGTGGGAGTCGAGACGGTGGTACAAGGTTGAACAACTGCCTAGTATTCCCTAAATGAAGAAAAAATAGTGAGAGGGCGCACCGAGGTAGCTGTATGCTGTGCAATCAGGGCAGAGCAGAGAACCGGAGGGAAACAATTCTTCGTCTCCTCCTACCGGCGCACCGGAGTCACCGCTGCAGTTTCACGACTCCCCCTGCAGTGCTCCACGCAATGGCCTCTATATAGAAATATAGGACAACATTCAGAGGTAAGAAGTAACTAGCTAAGTATACTAACTCAAGTAACTTGAGTACAACTTTGAGGTACTTGTACTTTACTTGAGTATTTCCATGTAGGCCTAATACTACACTCATACTCCACTACATTTAAAAGAGAAAGAAGGAATTTTTTCTCCTATAAACAGCTTTAGCTACTTTAAACAAAATGCATCTCAAAAATTAATTTCTCCAGTAGACTTACTCTTTAAGTCACAAAGAGTAAAATTATTAAAATATTTTACAATAAGTAAATCAGAACGTTGTTGGTCTACAACAGTAAAATGCCACTTGATGCAAAGATATGATCGAGAAGTATATTTATATTAACATATAATGGAAAAAATGTCTGCACTATGATTACTTTTACTTTTTATACTTTAAGTACATTTAGCTGATAATACTTTTGTAAGTAGGATTTTATATTTTATTTATTTTTATTTATACTTTTACTTGTTGTGGAGTTAGACAATAATGTATTGGTACTTTTTCTCAAGTAAAGCATCTGATTACTTCTTCCACCACTGCCTACATAACCTATATATATATATATATATATACAGTCTACTTGCCTCTCGGAAGATCTAAATATCTTCTTATTTACATTTTTATTTTATTTTTGATAACAAAAAACATTTTGTAATTAGGCTTCCCTCATCTTCAGCAAATGTTGCACAATATGCACGAAGATTAAAAAAACAAAAGACAAATGGGTAAAGAAAATAAATAATTATTACATTTTATATATTCTTAATCCTCCTCTTCTTCCTTAGTGTTTAGTGAAGATTTACAAACAGGCTTGGTGCTGCATACCGCCACCAACTGGACAACAGCGCGCAACAAAGATTATGAAGGAAAAAACGCTTTCAAAAACCTCTATTGATTATTTGAATCAGTTTACAAATATATTGTAATAAATTATTTAAATGTTTTTTTTAAATTTCTCTTTTTTTTTGTACCACTCCGTATTGTCTTCTTCTACGCACTCATTCGGAAGCCTATAACTCCCTATTGACGTGACCGGAAAGTTAATTAGTTTGATAGAAGCAGAAGTACCTGTTTCTCGCGCACTTCAGCTCCGTGTGGGGTTGAACAATATGCACTGATAATTTCCCCAAGTATTCTCATTAGTAATAATATGAAGACAGAACCTAAGACAAGTGATAGGCCTATCACAACTGACTACAGCAGCTTCTGAGTATGGGTGTACAGTTCCCCGGTGCGATACAACCATAGGTTACAACAAGGAACTAGAAAATGCACGTGTGTGTGTGTGTGTGTGTGTGTGTGTGTGTGTGTGTGTGTGTGTGTGTGTGTGTGTGTGTGTGTGTGTGTGTGTGTGTGTGTGTGTGTGTGTGTGTGTGTGTGTGTGAGAGAGAGAGAGAGAGTGTGTGTGTGTCTGTGTGTGTCTGTGAGAGTGTGTGTGTGTGTCTGTGTGTGTGAGAGAGAGAGTGTGTGTCTGTGTGTGTGTCTGTGTGGGTGTGTGTGTGGGTGTGTGTGTGTGTGTGTGTGTGTGTGTGTGTGTGTGTGTGTGTGTATGTGTGCGTGTGCGTGTGTTAATTGTTACAGCTCAAATGCATTGCAATGACTTCCATGTTAAAAAAAGAATTTAAAAAGCTGAATATTTTAAAAAGTATAACATATTTAGAAAAAGTTGAAAGTTTCCCACCATGTGCTGAAAAGGCTGAATAGTTTGATATTTGAATGGTCCCTGCAGCTGAAATTAGGCTGAAGGAGTTAAATAAAGATATCAAATGTAAGTAGTAGTGATTGAATGTTTACAAACACCTGTGTGTGTAAACCCAGAGATCAAAGGTTTCCATGTGGTCTGCTCTGATGATGTCACACACGTGTGTGGCTCCAATCTGCCCAGCAACACCATGACAACCAACTGCAGCACTGAGTCCCCTAAGAATGCATTGAGGAGTATATCTGACAATTTTGCCACCTGTTCAAGAAAATATGGCTCCTATCACAAAATTACCAGGCCTTGAGCATCAGGGAACCCCAATGAACTGAAATATGTTTTTTTTTTGGGTTTTCTGTTTGAAATGTGAAGAGGAGAAAAAAATTGAAAGTTTCCAATCAATTGCTGAAAAGGCTGAATAGTTTAATAGTTGAATGGTTTCTGTAGCTGAAAGTAAGCTGAAGTTATGGAGAGCTAAAGTATTGGCTGATTTGAAGGCTCTTCCAATTGACTTCAATGTTAAAAAGAGTTTAAAAAGCTGAATATTTCAAAAAGTATAAAATATTTTGAAAAAGTTGAGACCCCGAGACCCCGAGTGGGGGTCGCGAGATGATTACAAAATAAAAATGGAAAATGAAAAAAAAAAAAATTATAAAAAAAACCGGATTAATTTTTTTTATAATTTAAAAAAAAAAATGTTTGGGAACCCCTGGCCTAGGTGACATGGCAAAAAATAAATATTTGAAAAAAAATAAAATAAAAATGTTTTGCGAGATCTCGCAATACTTTTGCGAGATCTCTCAAAACTTTTCATTTAGCTCAATGTACTTCCTGGTCCGTTCGGCTGCTACGGCACTACCCGATCTGTCCGAGAAGGGTCTAGCTGCGGCCACGGACAATAGAGGTTGAACCTGTAGGAAGTTGTAGGAAGTTGTACTTCCATATATGGTCAGAATATAGCACGCCCAACACGTGAGACGCTGACGCAAGGATATTTAAGGAGACATGGAGGTTTACAGACAACAGACAACAAACAATATGGCGCACCGAGTACAGGTAATTAACGTATTGTGGTTTTAGATATAATTACATACTATTTAGGTTCTCGTTTGTTTGTCGATTTGGCTGTCAGGGTTAGGCGTGTCACGGCCGACGGTACGGGACACACCAAATTGAGTTTGGGCGACAGGGCACGCTTCGTCGTCCGACTAACGAAAACGGCCGATTTCGGCCTGGTGTGTCAGGGCCTTTATTTGGCCTTTCATGGCCGACGCACGGCCAATTCAACATGTTGTATCCGCCGTGCGTTGGCCACAGGCAGTCGGACAAAGAATTCACTCTGATTGGCTGTTCAGCTAGCGAATCAGTGCATGAGAAGCGAAATGGTTGCTTCAGAATGTCTTCCACAAGCAACACTCCAATGGCTGATAGCTCCAGTACCGCACAAAACATGTTTTTGATAGACGAGAGTGAAAATGGAACGCACACGCTATTTGTTGTTTGTTTATATCACGTAGTCTGTTCTTCTTGTCTGTCTTCCGGTTGTTGCCTCTTTTGAAGGACGAATACACACTACCGCCGCCTGCTGGTAAGGAGAGTTATTGCCGCTCACGCATGCGCAGTTTGTACATGCTCGGCTGAAGTCTTTGCGGTGTGTTCCAGTGCGAAACATGGCCAAGACGCAGGAGAACAGGCCGACGCAACAGTCGGCGTCGGCGTCAGCGAGTTCTCTGGTGACTGCTTGGTGTGTCAGGGCCTTTACATCAAGGCCGAAAATTAGGATGAGCGCCAACGGTCAAAAATGTTTTTTCCCCTCCCAGAGCTACCAGCGCAGCGCCCCCCCAGATTTGGCGTCTATTTTGGCCTATGCCAAAAATCGGCCCTGCCTAGTAGGCCTACATACAGTGGCAATGTCTCAAGATTTAGGAAAGATACACCTTTATTGAACATACAGTAACACAAATACTACAAATCCACATAACAAACAATCAAAATGAAAAAGGGTCGGCACTTATTATTTTAATAAAAATATATATTTTTTTTTTCAGAATATATATAAAAACATATATATATTTTTTTTTTGGGTACCTGGCTGGCACCCCCCTAAAGGCGCCGCCACTATTTGTATATAGGAGAAACACTGCTGTCATCACGTGATGCGAGGCATGTAGTAGAATGCCATGACATCACGTAATGCAAGGCATGTACTAGAATACCATGACATCACGCCATGCAAGACATACATAGAATGGCATGACATCATACGATGATCAAAGGCACGCCATGGCATGACGTCACGCCATGCAACAAAGGTAAATAGGCCACCATGAACAAAGGTACACAACTTCCTACTTATTAGAAAGACTACTGCAACCTTTGTAGCCACATCAGGATCCCACATAGATTAGTTTTGGTGTTGGAGGACGAACAGGCCCTAATCAGAATTACCTTTAACTGCATGCATTGGTTTTTTAAAACAATTTGTTGTTATTGGAAGGGGTTTGAGCACTATCAGAGACATAATGGAAAGAAATGAGCTGTCTCAAGATTCTACCCAGGATGCCCTTTGCGTTAGAGAAAAAAATTACCCAAATTGCCTCTATATGCCTGAGGAGCCTCCGGGGCCCTCACAAAGGGTTCCTGGAAAAGTGTGTGAACGAATCGTGGACATGTTTGACCATGTTTGGACTCTTCGTGTGGAGGAAAAAGCTAGCGTCGCAAAATATTACGCAGACAGGGTTCATAAGCAGGAGGAAGTCCTGGTAGACACAATTACATTCCTGCACTCTCATAAAGAGATAAAGAGAGGAGGACATCCCAGTACGAGTCAGGAAAGGTCCAATCAAAAGCTCAGCATATTCAACATTCAACAGTGCGATAATACTTCAAAAAATATGGTCGAGATCAGGGCTGAGAATGAGAGGGTACATGAGCTGTTGGAATCAGCTATAACGTCACTTAACTTGAAGTTAAGTGAATTGAGGGAGGAAAGTTCTAGGCATTTAACAAAACTGGAAGAGGAGAAGTTGGGTTTGAGTGACAAGAATACAATTATTACTGCTGAAGTTGAATCTCTGAAACATGAAAAACAGACAGAGATAGAACAGTTGAGACAAGCACTGAACGATTTTCAGGATATGGTAGTATTTTGGAATGAGAAAGATAAGAGCCATGCAGATGGGCTGGTTAGACTTCAATCTCTGACTGTGAAAGAAAATAAGGAAAATGAAATCCTGAAAATAGTTGTGGAAGATCTTCAGGAGCAACTGGAAGAGTCAAGGATGCAAATCTTGATTCAGGAGGACCTAACAACAAAGAAAGAAGTGGACATTGCTGAAAAGATACATGAGATGGTGGAGTCAGTGACTGCCTCTCATCAGTTGGAGTTAAGAGAAAGCAGTGAGACAAATATCCAAAACACAAGAAAGCTAGAAGAGGAGAGATTGGCTTTGAGTGAGACGAATGCCAACATCACTGCTGAACTTGACTCTGTGAGAGCACAAAAACAGGCAGAGATAGAACAGTTGAGGCTTGAACGGCTTGATCTTCAGGATAATATCGACTCTCTGAATGCTGAGAGTGAATACAATGCAAAGGAGATGGCTCGACTTCAGTCTCTGACAGTAAAAGAGAGCGAGGAAAATAAAAACGTGAAAACAGCTATGCATGATCTTCAGGACCAACTGGAAGAGGCAAAAATGAAAATCTTGATTCAGGAGGAGCTAACAAGAACAAATGAAGGAGACATTGCAGGAAAGCAGATTGTGGAATCTGTGACTGCCTCGCTTCAGTTGGAGTTAAGAGAAAGCAGGGAGTGTTATTACGCAAACATAAGAAAGTCAGAGGAGGAGAATTTGGGTTTAAGTGAAAATAACGAAATAATTTTAGCTGAACTTGAATCTCTGAGAAAGGCAAAACAGACAGTGACAGATGCGTTGAGGCTGGAAGTGCTTGGTCTTCAGGATAATATTGGCGTTCTTATTGAGGAGAAAAACAGCAATGCACATGAGCTGGCTCAAATTCAGTCTCTGACAGTAAAACAAGACGAGGAGAACAAAAACCTGAAGACAGAAATGGAAGATTATAAGGAAAAACTGAGGGATGCTAAAGAACTAATCCTGGTCGATCAGGAGTTATTTACATTGGATCAAACTGAGAAGGCTGAGAATCAGCAACTGCTGGAAACCGAGAAGTTAGCTCTAAGAGAGAGGATTGCAGTTATTACAGATGAATTTGAATCTCTAACAGAGCAAACACAGGCCGAGAATAAACAGTTGGGGCTAGCACTGCTCGATCATCAGAAAAGGGAAGTACTTCTGAATGAGCAGAATGAAAACTTGAAGACAGCTCTGCAAGATGTTCAGCAACAAATGGAGGAGGCTTATCAACAGATTACTTTGCAGCGGCAAGTAAATGAGGAGCCTAGCATTCTCACAAGCGATTTGAAACAATCACATTTGGATCTTGAAGAACAGTTAAAGTTGATGGAACTGAAAAATGATGAGAGCCTCCTGGAAATGACACCTAAAAGCTCTATTGAGACAACCCCTACAGACCAGAGCGATACAAGCTCTATTGAGACAATCCCTACAGACCAGAGCGATACAAGCTCTATTGAGACAACCCCTACAGACCAGAGCGATACAAGCTCTATTGAGACAACCCCTACAGACCAGAGCGATACAAGCTCTATTGAGACAACTCCTGAGGACCAGAGCGATGAAAGCTCTATTGAGACAACTCCTGAAGACCAGAGTGATACAAGCTCTATTGAGACAACCCCTACAGACCAGAGTGATACAAGCTCTATTGAGACAACCCCTACAGACCAGAGTGATACAAGCTCCATTGAGACGACTCCTGAAGACCAGAGCGATAAAAGCTCTATTGAGACAACTCCTACAGACCAGAGCGATACAAGCTCTATTGAGACAACTCCTACAGACCAGAGCGATACAAGCTCTATTGAGACAACTCATGAGGACCAGAGCGATACAAGCTCTATTGAGACAACTCTTGAAGACCAGAGCGATACAAGCTCTATTGAGACAACTCCTGAGGACCAGAGCGATACAAGCTCTATTGAGACAACTCTTGAAGACCAGAGCGATACAAGCTCTATTGAGACAATTCCTGAGGACCAGAGCGATAAAAGCTCTATTGAGACAACCTCTACAGACCAGAGCGATACAAGCTCTATTGAGACAACTCCTGAGGACCAGAGCGATACAAGCTCTATTGAGACAACCTCTACAGACCAGAGCGATACAAGCTCTATTGAGACAACTCCTGAGGACCAGAGCGATAAAAGCTCTATTGAGACAACCTCTACAGACCAGAGCGATACAAGCTCTATTGAGACAACTCTTGAAGACCAGAGCGATACAAGCTCTATTGAGACAACCCCTACAGACCAGAGCGATACAAGCTCTATTGAGACAACTCCTGAGGACCAGAGCGATAAAAGCTCCATTGAGACAACCTCTACAGACCAGAGCGATACAAGCTCTATTGAGACAACTCTTGAAGACCAGAGCGATACAAGCTCTATTGAGACAACACCTACAGACCAGAGCGATACAAGCTCTATTGAGACAACTCTTGAAGACCAGAGCGATACAAGCTCTATTGAGACAACTCTTGAAGACCAGAGCGATACAAGCTCTATTGAGACAATTCCTGAAGACCAGAGCGATAAAAGCTCTATTGAGACAACTCCTGGGGGCCACAGTATTGAAAGCCTCCCAGAGTCTTCACTTGATGAGGATGAGACCAGAAGTGTGTGGCGTTATGGTTCTAAAGGTCTACTACGTTTTGCTATGCAAGTTGGTATCAGCGCTTTAGTGACTGTCACAGGTGGTATCATTTCTGCATCAGTGGATGCCTTCAACTCAGACTGTAACGGCAGCCAGTCAAGCTATGTATGCAGCCAGCTAACGTCATTCTGCTACATCTGCCATGCAGTACCCCCTCCCTTCTAAATAGCTTTAGCTCAATTATTTATTTATAAATATAAATTATCAATATAATGTGAGATTTATTGATCATTTATATTTATAAATGAAGAGGCGGCTTGATGCTCCCAAGCCAGTACGGTTTTACGCTGGGTGCTCCCGTTTTTTCCCGCAGACACACGCATCATAAAAAAAATGACCAGAGTGATGAGAGCTCTGCTTAGAGAACTCCTTAAGAACAGAGCGATTAGAGCTTTCCAGAGTCCTTGCTTACTGAGGCTCTGGGACCAGAGGTTTGTCGCGTTGTTGTGCTTAAGGTCTACTAAAGGTAGCTCTGCAAATTGGCATCAGCGTTTTGGATGTGACTATTTTCGGTGTAATCATGGGCATGGCCGATTATTTGTTTATAAAGAGGCGGCGTGATGCTCCCATGCCAGTATGGGTTTACGCCGGGTACTCCCGTTTTTTTCCCGCAGACACACATAAAAAAAAAAAAAAGACCACATTAATGAGAGCTCTGCTAAGACAACTCCTAAGGACCAGAGCGACCAGAGCCATAATATTAGCAAAGTGTGTACCAAATTTCCTGAATATCACAGAAACTATCTGTGAGAGTCTTTGAATCAGAATCCAAATCAAGTTCATTGCCAAACAATTTAGCATTAAAAAAGAATAGAGATAAGTATTTATACAAAAAGACAATGAACCTTAACAGCTAAAAAACGAAAACACTTGGGACAATGATAATCTGAGAATACATCGCAAACTACAGTGTATAATACTTTAAAGGTCCCATGTCATGGCCATTTCTACTGATCATAATTCCATTGTTGAGGTCTACTAGAATATATTTATATTGTGCAATTTTCCAAACTGAGGGGGCTGCAGCACCTCCATCTGCGAGGCTCAACTAGGAGGACCTTTAAAGTGGAGGGCTGTGCAAAATATAGTCAGAGAGCATGAACATGGCTCACAGTATTAAGAAAACATGATGTGCATTAGTGCATAATGATTCTGGGATTGTGGGTTTGTGTGAAGCGGAAGGACTCACCAGCAGTGACTGGGGATTCACACTGAGTGATAGTTTGACATATATAATTGTTATTTGTTAACCTGTTAAGCCCCAAGCCTGTTTTTCAGGTCTCAGGCTCGAAAATGACATTCCCAGAACAAATGACAATAGCTTCCCTTCTAAAAGGGGTAAATTAATCATCTTTTTTTCTCAAAGCAATGATAAACCTGTGAGTTGGATGTAGAAAAGTCTTCGTTTTAATTTTAAAGTAAATTCAGATTGAACATAGTAAAAAAATGTAAATTATAGTGTCCGTCCAAAAATAAACCATTACTTATAGTGAAAACTACCCTTGAATGATGGGATAGTAGACTAAAAGCTTTAGGAATCCAAACTATAATATATAATAAGTACCCTGTATCAAGATTGATGCAAAACAAGTGACATTTGACATTTTTAGAGAGGTTTAGCAAAAGAAAACCCATCTATTGGGTCATAGAGTGGCGAAGTCCCTCCCCTTCCGGTGAACCTCCATGGGACCTTATATCTGAAAAATAATGCATTGAAGTCAATGGGGAGAGAAAGATTTATCTTTCGATCCCGTTTGAATTGTGCCACGAATTACACCTATGATGTTTGTCAATTTAAAAGATAATTTTGCAAGTCAAAAATATTAAAATGTGTCGTAAAACTGTGAAGTTACACATTTCTTTGTGTGAAGCGCTCAATGAACTACAACTCTGGTCTTGCACACGTCACCAACACCAAGATGGCCGTCACGTTGGTACATTTCACCTCTTTCTTTCAGAATGAGGCGAAAAGTATTAAAATAGGTTAAAATCACTACAAGTCTGGGCATGTTGAGAGCTGTACATACGAAAAAGGGGAGTTAGTCGGTTCCGTAAGAGCCAGCATGCGGGACCGGCTTTACAAGGTTTCGGTGAGTAACACGAGTGTAATGTGTAACGTTAATGTCAGCTAGCTAACATTAGCTAACAAGGTACACTCTCGTGTTTTGGTTTTAGTTGCTCTTCTTACTGAACTGGCCAGTTTTATATCGACTATACTGTATGTGTGATCTCATTTTACATCTCGTTGTGTCCTTTGAGTTTATTTGCTGTGTGAAGATTCAAGAAATGAAAATGAAATGAAAATTCAAATAGTCCCCCTACCCATAGTTTAAACAGTCTGCACTCTTCTATTTATCTTGTGAAGCACTTTTAACATTCAGCTTGTTTGTGTTTTGTTTGTCTTTATTTCCAGGTAGAAGAGATCCTCAGCCAGGAAGTAAGACGGAGCTCTTAAAAGGCCAAACAGTGTGTTTGGCCTTTTTATGTGTGACACATATGTAGTGATACATGGCTTCACCAGAACACTGTTCCTTAATAAAAGAAATGTTCTGCATCATCAGTCATTCTTTTCAAAAACATTACCTATATTTCCCAAATTATGCATGTAAACAGTCCCCCTAGAGCAAAACGGGGGAAACTAAGTGCCTAAGTCCAGGGGCACCACCAACCCAAAATAAATGTATAAAAAGTACATTTAAATGGTTTTATTTCATATATTGACTGCCATTTAATACCATTTCAACTTCAATGAATGTTGGAAACACAAATATTGGTTGTAGACTCAGAATGAAGCACAATGTCATGTCATACAATGAATTGAGTTTATTTGTAATTGTGTCAAAAATATCAACATTGATTAGCAAGCAGGACCTGCAGGAACAGAGAATGGTGATGGATGGAGCTGGGAAGAGAGAAGAATAAAGAAAACAGATCAACTTTATTATCGGATATTAAAGATTTAATTTTCAAAAAAAGTTGCTGCTCTTACAGTTTTCAAGTGTGTAAAGATGATTTCACATGACCTATGCAAAATATCACACTCAATACATGTGTGTCTATATGGGGTGCAGCTCTGGGGGGGTGCATTGTGCCTTTGATGTATCTAAATAATATACCATAACCAAATATGTACAGTGGAAATCAGGTTGCCAGAGCAGGTCAGTCCTGTGTGCATGTTCCTCAAGGTCTCAGCAGTTACAGGGGAGGTAAAGAAAATACGCTACATTAGCATCGGCACCTGCCCTGGAGACCCCGGTGGATGGTGTACCCGGGATTAAACGGTGTGTTATAGAATTATCACACCGCTGTGACAGTAATCTTCTCAAAATACTTACCATCTAGACGACTCTTACTGTTTAACATTTTGGTTTACTTATGTTAATTCATGATAAGGCTAACTAACGTGCTTGCTACTAGCTAGGTAACTAAACTTGACAATGTTCCATGCACAACATGTACTTTACCTGATGTGTTTGATCCAGCGACTCCTGATCCTTTTATCAGACGGGAAGCGAAAGAACGAGCAAGAGGTACTATTACTGGTATGATAACAACCTGGTACAAAGCACACAGGCATCTTGTTAAAGTAAGTAAGTACAGTAAGTAAATGTATTTTTTAGCTATCTGGAGGGAATACATCAGTTATGACAGCACTTACGCAACTCTGGGATTTGTAGTCTTTCTAGTTGCGTATTTTTCATAGTCTTATATTTCAACAGTTTTAAGACAAACTTTGAATTTTTTGACATGGAAATGATTTTTTAAGATTGACAAACAACATATGTGTAATTCATGGCACAATTCAAACGGGATCAAAAGATAAGTTTTCTCTCTCCATTGACTTCCATGTATTATTTTTTCGGAATAAGGTCCCATGATGCGGAAGTTAGTGGGCGTGACTTCGCCACTCTATTTGGGTGGAAATGGGTGTATTTGCCGTTTCTCTGGAACCCATTGGTCGATTTTGATGATTGACATCTCTTTTGAACCGTTAGAGCCAATACAATCGAAGGGGGATTTCCACATACACACACGTTACCATTGAGAAGTGGGGTCTATGCGCAGTTTGCCCAAAGCGAAACCTATTTTACACTCTGAAATCTGAAAACTAGGTTTTTTGCTGATGGATTATCAGAAATAATTTCAAAGTGACACAGACACATTGGATTAACCTATGGATTAACCGTCAGCAGCATTTTTATCGTTTTAATGCCATTGAAGACAACTTTTGATCAGAAAACAACAAAGGTAAGACATATTGCCGCGTTGGCTACCTAATGCTACGTGGTGTGATGTCTTTGTTAGCTTCTCGTGTCGCGAGTTCGGATCGGTCAGTAATGATACTAATACCTGTCGAATCTGTGCAATCTCAGCTTGCTAATTGATATCTTGTGTGTGCAGATACGATAAGTAATAGGGGTATTTTAACATGAGTTCTGTGCTAAGTTTGTTAGCATTTTTTCGCTCAGGGCTAATTCAGAGCGTTTGTTATTACCCTTATGTTTTGTTTTGCAAAAAATGGTTAATACTGTCTGATAGCTGAGTTTCTTCCTGTTAAGTAGGTATGACACATTAATAGTTTTTTAAATGTTAAGAAGCCCTCAGAGCTGTTTCTTGCAGATGTTGCGATTCCCCCCCCCCCCCCCGCCAGCGCGGAATGGGGTTTCACAGGTTTTAAATTAAGATTAATTGAAGTTTCAAGATTGCCGATAATACGTTCAAAAAATGGTAAAGATCTAGGCTCTGGCCTCATCACTCCAACATTGAGGACTGATGATTAAGCACCTATCCCATGGAGCATACAAGTGGCTGCTGGGGTTGATCACATGTCCCTTCCCACTCCGACCACTAGATGGTAGACTTTACTTACTCAAAAGCAATATGTTATTTCAAAACGTCCTCAGTTTAATTTAAGTAACAATGCTAAGATAATATTGCTTTCAACTAACCTAATACAATTATGTGTAATCTGTTTACATAATATCTTTATTTGTGTCAACAATTCAAATTGTGTATTTCACTCCATTGCTTTTCATTATCTTTAATACAAATTGGATAATTGAAGCATGTAAGTCTTGCTGGTTGTATTGTTTTGTTATTTTGAAATTATATTGGTTTATTTATATTAATATGTTTAATGCATTTAATGTAATAATTCCTTAAATATCTCATTTCTATGCCATACAGTATACTTACTATAAAAGGCAGCTCCCTTAATGTTTCTTGTAATGGAGCTGTGATATTTGTGATACAAAGGACTTTATTTATTGAGGGTCTCCACTAGGGATTGAGCTCACAGTTTATTCATGAAGTGCATAAACAGCTGGAGTAAAAGCACCAACAGCCATAGCTGAACCAGACGCTCATGGTTCAGGCCCACACCATCCTGTCTGCTGTTTACATTTTAAAATCTCCTTGAAATACTGCATTTTTGACTATCTTGACAGAAGGTACCTCACTCTGATAAACGTTGAGTTTCCCTCTGCTGGCAAAACAGTCATTTCAGGGAATTGCCCATCAGTGTCAGATGGTAACAGATTACTATTGTGGCTGCTATTCAGCTTGATTGCAACATTTATGACTTCTGTCACTCCCTCAGCAATACAGAAATTGTAATTATCAGTCATGGAAAAATTGGCAGTGTAAACCTGGAGCTTGACGGTTCTGTCTTAGGTTTCACCTGCTCCCATTTTACACCACAGCAGTCCAGCTTCTCCTCAATGCAACTTGTCAAGCTCATGCATATTTAACTGTCTGGGTTGCTATCAGATGAACCTAACCAGCAGAAGGGGTGGTGCTGCAGAGATGATGAAGATGTGTAAAGCGAGGGGGCTGGGTTTTAAGAGAACCAGCTCCACCTGCCCCTCCTCACCACGAGTGGATGCATTATGAGATGAAGACAGGATCTAGACAAAAGGAAGCTCTCGAGACTGAAACCTGGATCTACACTTTAATTTGCTCTCCTCGTTCTACACCAGTCTTTCTCTAAACTGGATCTTAGGAAGATGAAACAAGTTCCTGAGACTCTGGCTGTTTGATACTTTGGACATTGAGGAATACTTCAGCCTTCTCTTCACTTCTCCACTGAATCCTCACTCCAGATAAAAGTGGAGAGGAAAACCCTGTCTTCCCTCTGAGGGACCCGTTGCCCCACGGGAAGGTGGAGCCAACCCCCCGGTGCCAAAAACTCACCAAGGATGATGAACAGCATCTAGTGGATTTTTCCCCTTTGTCAGAGCAGAGTGTGTTAGTGAGGTATCAAGACACTGTTTCCAGATAAAAGAGGAGAGGAAACAAAGACATTGAGAAAATGCCTTTTGGTGGGCTAGCAGGTTTGAAGGAACAGGTGCTTAAGCCTGGGAAGGAGGAAGTGAAAAACACAGTGGGGGACTCTCTAGGAAAACTGCAAAGGTGAGAGGGATTGTATGGAGAGCGGTGGGAAGGAGGCATTAGGACTGTGTGTGCAGGGTGTTGGGACTGCATGGAATAAGCATTTAACTCATTATCCATGTGTGTATTCACAGGGGATTCATATTTGTAATAATAACTCTGTAACTAAGAGGGAAATCTTTGCTGTCAGAGGGATGCGGAGAGCCTCGAAGAGAGCACATTAAGCCCAGCATGTTCTCTGAGATCCTGACGATAAATGCATATTTGATTATTGTACTTGTCAGCCATTGACAGTGATGTAATCACAGATTTTATTTTAAGACATTAATACATATCTTATATCTGATAAATATTTCACAGGGGGATGTGTTAGCCCCCATTCTGTAAGGTAGATTGTTCTCATTTTGAGAGATAAATGACAAAGTAGGCAATTTCCTGACAAATTAATTTTGTGTGTGTATCGTTACTTTGCATGTACTTATCTTATGCCTTAAAAAAAAGCATGGACGGGAATATTTTTAGTCATGTGTATTTATTATTTCAGATTTAAAAAATATTATTTAAACAATATTCAGCTATATGTATCCAAAGAAGAGATTTGGTATGGGGTTCACACTAAAACAGCGTTGTCATGATCCAGCTCACTATCAATAAGCCTGCACTTTTCCAGAATCGAGATTAAGAACTTGTTGCTACAGTATGATGACATTTCCAAATGGCAGTTTTTAAAAACCAACAAAAACAGATTAATTTCAAATAATCAATAATCTCGTCAGGATGCAGTTAATACTTTGTAAATGTGTTTAGTTTATTGGGTTAGGTTATCCTGCTTCACCAAACACACATATAATATTTAAAATAAAAGTCACATAAACAAAATATATAAAAACTTGACATCCATACAGGTGTGCACAAATAAAGCCAAACTCTGGTTAACGCACCAATAGAAAAGGTGTTATCTGGTTTTGAAAATTAAGACTTTAACCCATCTCTGTTATTTTTTAACATGTCAGTTTGTTGCTTATACTTTTGAGACTGGTTGCAGTGTATATGTAAGATGTAAGATGACTTCTGCATCTTAATGCACTTCATACACCTACCCACCATATTAACTATTCTTTCAAATAATCACATTTACAGTACATTTTTTAATAGCCATGTATTGTTACAGAAAATATGACGCACCAGTAGTTAAAAAAGTGCAGATTTGAGGGGTTGATATCGAAACGTGATCGCAGTTTCAGCTTAAATTGAGCCCTGCTCTTAGAGGAATGCAGTAAAGCACTACAGAAGGCAGATGAGCTGGGGACGGAAAAAGAGATGGACTCTGGGCAGTGGAACAGGTGTGGAGAGTGATGCAGCTGAAGGCAACCTGATAACAATGTCGTGATCTTTTTAGTCTTGTGTCATGCCTCCCCGCTCCTTACTCTGTAAGAGAGCCGAGACACTCATGTTACTGAGATGCCACATTTGATCAAAGGTACTGACAAAAGTGATCGGACTTTAAAATATTATATTGTGAAAATTGCACAAAAAATGCTATATGTTTGTTTGAGTTGCAGCCATATTATGCTTTGATCACATGTAAGGTAAATGTTCAGCTATTCACTGTAAATGAACAAAGAACAGGGGGATTATGTATGAAGCAAAATGTTCTAAAAAATACAGTGATGAGTGACCAGCAACAGCAGGGACGTGCACAGACATTTTGGGGGGCAGGGGCTCAAGCCCACTTTGAGGTCTATGCGTGCACGTGCCTGAGCAACAGTATGAAATAATCAAGTATACTTGACCTTATAAAATATTAAAGAAAAGATTATTAAAATGTTATTCTTATAAAACAGTATGAATATTCATCTGTGCTTATAACTATAATGTTCAATGACATTATTTCACATGATAAGTATGTTTATAATGCATTTTAAACTTGTTATTATTATGAGCTGAAGAGATAAGAAAGACCACTATGATCACATGTTCCTACTGTTACATACTCTTTATTTTCCTGCTACTTTTGACCTCTTAGGAAAATAGATGGTAGTAATGTAGAAGAAGAGGACCACATTGAATTGACAGAGGATGGGCGCCCGGTGGCTTCAGCCCCGCGTCCTGCCCCACTGCTGGACTGCTACTGTGGGGGTTTGCCCAAGCGCTACATCATCGCCATCCTCAGCGGCCTGGGCTTCTGCATCTCATTTGGCATCCGCTGCAACCTCGGTGTGGCCATTGTGGAGATGGTGAACAACAACACCGTCTACATCAACGGCACTCCTGTGATGCAGGTAGCTGCATGACATCACACAGGACCTGAGATATGAGGCCATAGGATTTTATTCTTGTTGATCTGAAGAAAGTGGCCTAACTTTACAATAAGCATCAATAAAACATTGTAAATTGAGTATTAGTAATCTTGTGTTGTACTGGACGTTTTTAAAACGACCAAATAATTGTATTAAATAGGCAAAACAGAATCTAAACCATTGACAAAGACTTAACTATTAAATACCATTGTACATGTTAAATAACATTTACACCTTAAACCATTTAACACATTGTAAAAATCATAGTGTTACAAATATCTGAAAAGCCATTTATGTGTGCTTACAGATGTTTTACAAATGATTTCCTGAATCATGAATAATTTTGTTATCATAAATAAAGACTATATTATAATGTGTGCCACAATTAACTCATAAACTATCATTATAATGTATAATTGCTCTTATAATCCATGTAAGTACTTTTTTTGCATATAAACAAATAAAATACCAATTTAAACTTTAGGCAATAATTATGCCTAAGATAAAATGCTCGGTGTGGAAAAATCTCATACCATTCTTCCATGAAACAAAGGCATTGGATCGGGAGAAGAAGTTAAAAAAATTAAAATAAGCTTCCACACACAACTGAGATGCAACCACGTAGATTATACCAAAGTAATTGAATGTTCAATTGAGGGTATTTCCATATTTTTGCTGTTCTATCAGTTTTCTTTCTCCCTCTCCAGAAAGCTCAGTTTAACTGGGACCCAGAGACAGTGGGGCTGATCCACGGCTCCTTCTTCTGGGGCTACATCGTCACTCAGATCCCCGGTGGTTTCATCTCCAACAAGCTGTTTGCCAACCGGTGACTATCAATGATTCCGCTAAAACACTTAAACCTCGTTTGATGTCATTATACATTACATTTAAGACTGTTGATGGGAAAAGTAATTTGATGATGTTTTTGAGACACTTTTTACCATTCTCTGATATTTCATTAACCAAAGGATGAATTGATTATTAATCATTACATAAAGCTTTAATATTAAAGCACCTTTCATGCTGATAAGTAGGGTTCAAAGTTCTGACAGTGATAACAACAGAAGAAACAAAAACAACCCAGCAATTTAACAGTTTGACAATTTGAAACCAATGCATAACAGACAATTAAATGATCCAAATGTATATGTAAGAGTATGTAATATGAGTAATATAAAAACTACATTATTAGAATAACAATAGATTCAAAACATTTATACAACATAAACACAGCCAAATAAGTGATTTATTAAATAAGAATAAAATACAATAACACTTTATAATTTAAAAACTATTGAATGAAATAAACTTAAAATGTCTATAAACTATTTTTCCTCAAAGTTTGAAATTTGAATACTCCCAGCAGATCTTAAATCCACAACCAGACTTTTTCATACAAATTAAGAATAAAAAGGTTATAATAAAAATGTATCATGTATTTTGTTGATTTATTTCCACGAGTTGAGAGTAAGGCCATGTTTGCAGCAGCCCTGAGCACATTATGTTAAGAAACGCTCCAAGAAAGACTGAAAAGATCAATGTTTTAGGACAGAGCGCCTCCTCAGCCTGTGTGGGTAAAGGGTTAAAGCTGTACGGTGTGGTGAGCGGTGCTGATGGAGCAGATAGCAGTCCTGTAATAAAAGCTTCACAGGAAAAGAGGACACGCCACTGACAGAGTTAATAATGAAAGATCCTGCCTCTGATTTCTTTCTGAAACACCAGCCACTGGAATATTACAAGTGTCACTTACACACTGTTTTGGAAAAAGAGAAGGAAGGGGGGATGAGGTGAAGGAGAGAAGAGATGGGAGCTAAGCGGCACTGTGGTGATGAAGCAGAAACTTGCAGGTTGAATGGGATGTCTTTATCTCGGTGCATGAAAGGGAGAGGCGTGAGATCTGTCTCAGTATAAGACTGACTGAGATGCTTCTACCGTCAGATGTTTGGAGATATGCTGCCAGCCAATATTAGACGTCTACAGTAGCTTCAAGACACTGGGCAGCAGGTGTTTGTTTGTTGTTTGTAAACATGATGTAGACAGATCAGAAGAATCACAATATAAGTCAAGGTTATAATTCCCTGATAGTTTCTTAGGACATTCATGGAAGACGTTTGATTCTTAGAGGGAAAAATAGGGAATTAGTTCAGCTGACAAAAAGACATCGATTACATTGGAAATGAATTGGAATTCATTTAAAGTGTAATCATTTAGCAGTCTCTGTATTTCCCTAATAATTTACCTTTTTCTTCCAAGAGAAGGACTAAATAATAAGGATGTAATCTAAGGGCTTTAGGTTCACATTGATGTTGCAATGCCAACACACACACACACACACACACACACACACACACACACACACACACACACACACACACACACACACACACACACACACACACACACACACACACACACACACACACACACACACACACACACACACACACACACACACACACACACACACACACTATGATGACACTCCAGTATTTCTACAGGGTGTTTGGGGCTGCCATTTTCCTGACGTCCATTCTCAACATGTTCATCCCGTCAGCAGCGAGGGTGCACTACGGTTGTGTCATGTTTGTTCGCATCCTGCAAGGCTTAGTGGAGGTAAGAAAAAACACATTGGATGTAAAAAAGTGAGAAGGATGCATTTTAAGCAATACTTCCATATTGTGGGAAAATACACTTATTTGACTTCTTGTTTGGAGTTAGATGATAGATCAATATCACTCTCATGTCAAAGCGGTTATCCATCAATCTCAGGCAAATACGTCTGTTTCCCAAAATGTGGAAGCATTATTTAAGTATTTCCACGTTGTAAGATCAATTTACTCCCAAGTCTTTGTCCTTTGACATCTTCTATACCATGTCCCTGCTAGGGTGTCACCTACCCAGCATGCCATGGGATGTGGTCCAAATGGGCGCCACCTCTTGAACGCAGTCGACTGGCCACAACTTCATTCTGTGGTGAGCGATGCCTGCAGTTTTCTCTGGTCGTATTACTCAGTGCAGACTACAAAACTGATCACAGCATAGAGCTGCAAACCAGTTTACACAACCTCCTAAGTCACAGTGTGGCTAGTCAGTAAATGGACATGAGAGAGGTCATTTTGTTTTTACAGATTTAATCCAAGGCTTTATCTCCTGAATTCAAATAAACTGGTACCATGACAACCCACGCATCAAAACCCTCTTGACATTGTCTGTAAATGAACACGGCTCACCTGCGTGCTCAGAGAGAGCGTCTCCCTTTATTCACCTAAAGCAAGCATCACATTGCTTACTGTCCAAAAGCACTCTCATGCTCCATTCAAATCAGCCTCTCTGTGCCAACGACTCACCATTTATTCAATGAAACTAATGTGTTTCTTTGATGACTTTGTTTTTATTCAGACACATTTCCACTATACAGTATTGTTTTCTGTGATATTGAAGTCGGTTGCACTGTTACATTAAATTAAGTCATATTATACAATACTTTAAAATGGAAATATGAACTAAGAATTTTTTTTTTCAAAGATATATATTTACTTATTACTTTTAGTTATTTGTCATCCGCACTGAGATCCAATGTTACTGCTGGAATAATCATACATCTGACACTGTTTTTTCCACAGGATCCTACGCAGGAGCAGTGATAGCCATGCCTTTAGCAGGAGTGCTTGTTCAGTACGTCGGCTGGCCTTCAGTCTTCTATGTCTATGGTAAGACTTGTGTTTGAATAAAAATCACAACAAAAATTAAATCACACCAAACCTTTCATTCAGTAACTCTCGTAAAAATATTGGAAAAGTACAACATGTGTTTGATGGGAAGGTAAATAGCTTTTTCGCGCCTGTACCCTAAATAAAGCTGCAGCCAGCGCCAGTTAGCTTAGCTTAGCATAAACACTGGAAACAGAGGGAAACAGTTAGCCAGGATAATATGCCAGGCGACCAGCAGAGACTCCAGGAAGTGACTGTACCCGTCCATAACAAAATCCCATAACCTAATGTAAATTAACGCTTTTACACTTTTGTATATATTTTAGATATAAAAATGCATTTAGTCAGCCTATTTGTAAGAGAATTTATTTACCCTTGGAAAGAACCTGTCTAGCTATTTTCTCCTAATTTTATGGGAATGCTGATACAGCATTCCAACTACTTGTTATGCTACGCACAAAATTCTTTATTATTCCGCCGGTTGTATTTTGCGCCTCTTCTTCTCCCACATTCCACATCGCAGAAACTCCGTTCCAACATCAAAACGTTCAGGTCGGTCTGGAATTGCTATTACTTTTCTCATTCATAACTTTCATAATTCCAGAGATACATCCCATAATTCATCAAATGTTTAACATGGAAGTCAATGGAGAAACTCTTCAGACTTGAAAAATCTTCATGCGACTTCAACTGCTAACTGTTTCTTCATACTTTCACTCAGAAACCTCATTCCAACTTTAAAATGTTACACATCTTTCTGACATTATTCGTGTAACACAACTTTTAAATATGATTCATGCTTTTAGAAATATTAAACATTGTTCAGACCTTGGTAAAGAGGCCTTCATCAGATTTTAAAGTGCGTGATGTCACCGCTAGAGTGGAGGACAGCTTGAAATTTGCATTGAAAAATAAAAGAATCAAGCAAAATAATTGGGGGCATGAAGTGACAAAAACTTTCAACATTTTTCCATTAAAGCCCATTGTAAATTCAGGCTGCTCTTTCCTCACGGCAGCAGTCACACACCTTTAGTTAATCTGCAAAAAAGTCCACATTATGAACCCGAAAGTACACAAAAAGCACACTTCAGATACTCTGAGTTCTTGAGATGCTTCACGCGTTGAAATTTAACTGATATCTGTTACGGTTCTTCAACAAAACGTTCATATGTAAGAGGTTTATCTCTCATTCAGAACAATGCAAACGCTCTCCTCTCACTGATTAATCACCATGGAAACCTTTGATCTCTGGACACGTCGTTAGCTCAAAATATAAACACCTGTGTCATGGAACACGATGATGTCATAACTCCAACTGACATGCTCAGAGCAGCCGACTTCAGATAATGGTTAACACAGCTCTACATCAAATCTGATGTTACGTAATGTGGTGTTACTATGGCAACGCATCCCTCGCCATAAAACAGCAGCAGACTTCCGATAATGGTTAATGGTCCTGCCCTCAACAGCTCTACATCAATTATGCGGTGTCATCAAATGCCGTTTCCATGGAAACGCATCCCTCGCCATGAAACACGATGTCGCTGTAACTCCAATGGACACGGTCTGATCGTCCCCAAACTTTGCTTGTATATCACCGCAACATCTCTACGCCAAATCTGAGATCTCACCATAGGCTGTTTCCATGGAAACGTATCCCTCGCCAAAAAACATGATGTTGTCGTAACGCCTATGAAAAGGGTCAAAACAGCACCAGACTTCAGACAATGGTTAATGGTCCAGCCCTCAACAGCTCTACGTAAATCATGGGGTGTCATCATATGCCGTTGACAACGCGATGTTGCTATAACTCCTATGAAAATTGTCAAAAAGTGCTAAAACTTCACATGTGTGCTAACAGTCTAGCCGTGAAGACATCTACGGGACAGTTTTGAGATTTCTTCAAATACCGTTGTCATGGCAACACAATGCTTGCCATGAAACAAGGTTTTCTCATAACTTCAATGAAAATGCTCCAAACGGCCCAAAACTTCACAGGTTTGGTAACGATGCAGCCATCTAACCGTATTATGGGGTGTCATCAAATGCCGTTGGCATGGCGACAGATCATTCGCCATCAAGTTAGTTCAAAGGTTTGCAGTTCAAATATTCTGCTGCTTTTTCAAGCCTTTTTACTTTATTTTCTTCTCTTATCACACATTCAAGCCCCCAGTGTTCATGTATTCACTTTCTTCTTACACATTACATTTCAGCATAGCAATTCAGCGTCAGCTTTTCAGCATAGAGCATTCCCACTAGCAATTTCTTCAGGAATTGCATTCTCTAGTTACAGTCGCTGTGCTAAATGAAGCTAAGCTAACTGGACGCTTGCAGTTGCTTCAATACATATCAGTTGGTCTTCTTACTTAACCTTTAGCAAGAAAGCTAATATTAAACAGTAGTTCCGTGAAACCTTTTTCTTAAAGCTGTACAAGGGTCACTTTTTGTTTTGCAGATATTTTAGAATAGGTTAAAAACACTTTTGTTTGATTTTATCTTTAGAAATAGATTACACACACAAACACAAATGATATAGTCTGGTGTTGAGTCCTTATATACACTAGGTGTCTGTTTGGTGACTTTACAAATTGGTCTTCATATTGCCACGCTGCTGTGTCAGATGTACTTTGTATGCTTTGCACTAAGCGTTATCTGAATCACTTTAGAGTTTGATTAAAAGGATTAACACTGGCGTACTTTGCCAAATGTGTTTTAATAAAAACCTACTCTGGTTCTGCTGTGATATCATCTCGTGATTTATTGATGTAAATTAGCATTTTCCTGTCAGGGCTCTGTGAATCATACCTTTAATTTAAATAATGAAAATTCTTGTGGTCCAGAGAAGGGCTGGGCTTGTTTTAATTATGCTGTCCGGCCCATTACAAAGTCTTCACTAAGAATATAACAACTCTAATTATATATGTACAAGGTATGCATACAAAATGTTTGTAATAATGTTCTTATTCAAGGTGTTTTTGGGATGATATGGTATATCATGTGGTTGCTTCTGGCATATGGAAGTCCTGCTGAACATCCAACCATCACAGATGAGGAGAGGACGTACATCGAGACCACCATCGGTGAAACAATGCGCCAACTGAGTAAGACTGAGGTGTGTATGGGTAACATGCTGCCAGTTTCAGGGGGTCACAAACACAAACACACACAGTATACATAAAAGACTTGTAGACTCAAGTAACATGACTTGGACTCAAGTCAGTCTCTGGTCACAAATTGGAATTTTTTTAACTTTTTCCAAAAATGTTTTAATTATCTTCTTGACTTTAACAACAATGACTCTTGACTAAACTAAAAGATATTTCCAAGCCTTCCAAGCCCAAAAATTACACCATACGTTACCCAAAACATGTGCCACAAACCAAATGATTTGCCCTTGTTTATTAAATTCACAAACACTAACTCGACATGTCCCAAGATCCTCTTTGTTTGAACCAATCTGACAGCAACCAATCAGGTTGCAGGAAATAACCATGAAGAACTAACGTTGCAGTTGGAAAACACGGTTCCATAGAAAGGACTTATTAGGACTTAAAACGTATTGTTTAGGATTTGGTGACTCGAGACCTGAAATATTTAAGGCGAGCTGTACATGTGGCATGCAAAGCGATGACTTTATCCAACCTCTGTGGCAAACACTGACTTCTGTCTCCTAAACGCAGAAATTCAAGACACCGTGGCGTCGTTTCTTTACCTCCATGCCTGTCTATGCCATCATCGTGGCGAACTTCTGCCGTAGCTGGACCTTCTACCTGCTCCTCATCAGCCAGCCGGCATATTTTGAGGAAGTCTTTGGCTTCCCCATCAGCAAGGTTGGCGTTGCAGTTACACTATAGCTGTTCAGTTTACAATGACAAAGATCATACACAAAGGTCAATAATCATGGGAATGACTTAGACATTAGCTTACTGTGTGTATGATCTCCCTACAGGTTGGGATCCTGTCTGCTGTGCCCCACATGGTGATGACTATTGTAGTTCCTATCGGAGGACAGCTGGCTGACTATTTACGCACTAACAATATCATGTCTACCACAAATGTGAGGAAAATCATGAACTGCGGAGGTACGTCTTGGTAAACTAAAAGCAATAAGATTTGTCATTTTTTATCCTTATGTGAAAAATATCTATGGAAGTGTACAATGCATTTGCTTTAAGTAATTAGCTTAATGGTTTCTGTATTAACAAAGGTACCTCAAAATCCCAATATTTTTTATTGTATTTACTTGAGAGCTCGATTGCATAGAAGCATAGTAATATGACTGTAAAGTAATATCCAACCTATGGGTTTGAGGCTACTGAAGAGTGTGTATGTGTCTTTTTTTTCTTGAAAACATGTTAATTCAGAAAACAGAGCAGATGTTTTTTTATCTTAAGTAAATGCAATCTGCTTCTGTTTTTATCAAGTCAGATTTTAGAAGATTAAGCCTTTTTGTGTTAGTTTTGTCTTTTGCTGAGCGTTTTCTGTACATTGTTAAGGAGTCCTGTTAGAATGATTAAGGTATTGTGCAGGACAATTATTTGAAAAATCTCTCTCAGATTGAAGGAGTCCATATAAACGTGTTTATGCTTTTTTATATATATATATATATATATATATATAAATGATCTAATGACACACATTTCTCTGGTCCTGTATCAGGATTTGGTATGGAGGCTACTCTTCTGTTGGTAGTGGGGTGTTCTCACACACGCGGAGTCGCCATCTCCTTCCTAGTTCTTGCTGTAGGGTTCAGTGGATTCGCCATCTCAGGTACTACCACGTCTGCACCAAAGAAACATTTGTCTTCAACCTCAAGTGACATACTTTTAGTTTTGTTATATATTAAGGGGAAAACATAAGGGCTTTCCTTTGCATTTTTGGTCAGTTTAAAACCCTCAAATAAACATGATGTTGCCTATTTTTCATGTTGTTGCTTTTTCCTCTTCGTTCTCTGTCTTTCGGATTACGAGAAACTTGAAGTGCCTTTGGGTGTCATACAGCCTGCCTAGCCTTAACGCAGGCACTTCCCCTGAATATTTTATAGATTGTTGTCAAGGCAACCAAAAAATCTACATCAAATGTGCATGTGGATCTACAAACCACATTGACTTTTGGAGAATTTATGATGACATTTGCTCACTCTTTTCTTAATCAAATGTTCTTGTGTTTGCTGTTTTCAGGTTTTAATGTCAATCACTTGGATATTGCTCCTCGCTACGCCAGCATCCTGATGGGCATTTCTAACGGGGTGGGAACACTATCTGGCATGGTGTGTCCTATTATCGTTGGAGCACTGACTAAAAACAAGGTACAAGTTGATTTGAAACAGTAACTGTTTTGCAAATATGTTAACAGAAGTACATCAATTAGTTGCAATTCATCTAAGATATTTTGCTCTTATCTTGACTGTAAATTAAGGTTAATACTTTATCCTTTCATCTCATATTATGTTTGAAATCTATTTAATTTTTAATGAGAGTATAAAACTCAGAAACAGAGTCCTTCACTGAATTTTTCCCCTGATGTATAAAATAATATCAGCTTTGCTTTTTCATCAAACACAAACCCAAAGTTTTATTCTTACATCTATCAGCGTTTGTTGTTAATAATGTATAGCCCTCTAAAATGTACTACACACCTTGGAGTTGTAGTTTTTCCAATGCCATACCGTAAGTAGGGCAGTGCATTAACAGTGTTTCCTCGGTGGTACATAATCAAAAGATCTGTCTTAGAGAGGAAAGTCATTGATTCTATTCACCCCCCCCCCCCCCCCCACAGACTCGTCTGGAGTGGCAGCACATCTTTATTATTGCGTCCATGGTGCATTACACAGGGGTCATTTTCTACGCTATCTTTGCTTCGGGAGAGCTGCAGGAATGGGCCAACCCTGAGAACATCAGCGAGGATAAACGTGGCATTATTGATGAGGACGAGCTAGCTGAAGAATCCGAGCTCAACATGGAAGACGCAATTGCTCCAAAAAAGAGTTATGGGACCACAGACAATTCATCTGGTGGAAAACAGGGCTTGAAAAAGACGAGAGGTGTGGCCATGCAAGAGGAGGAGGAACATTGTGGGAATGGCGACTATCAGGATCGGTATCAGTGAGATGCCCTGTGGGGGGGGGGGGCTAAACACTTGAGTCTGGTCAAGGCTGAAAGTTTCATTTCACACCCGTGGAAATGTCAGAAACATCGGCAAAGTGACAGCAGCAGCTCCATTTGTACCGCAAGATGATTTTTCTTTTGGTCAATATTCTACAGTTTAACTGTGATGTACTGTATTGTTAAAAATCATATAAAAACACAACATAAAAAAGGAAAAAATCTAAAATCAAGCATCAATTTTAAATAGATAAAATTGGGACAAGATAAAAAAAAATGGAACAATACTAGTAATCTCCACCGGCATATACTGTAGACTAGTGTGCTCAGTACAATAGAAGTAACCTCAGACTAACTAGTGCTGTTATAAAAGAACATCTGACTTGCATATCAACCTTGAAACCTGACATTCCTGCAGCCTGTGTTGATCGTACTCCATCGGTGAATGCAAACTAGACTGAACTTTATGTGACTTACTTTGAGCCACCTGACGGTTTTTGAAATGTTTTGTGTCAGCTATGCACCGTAAAAAGAGCTGCGCTTCTGGAATGTAATGTTTTTTTGCTTGTAAGTATTTGCTGTTGCTGAATGATTGCACTTTGTCATTGCTTAGTTCGCTCTCCTAGTCTGCGCAGGTCCTAGTTCGACATCTCTTTGTATCACACTTCTTCCAGCATAATGTCAGCTTCATGATTTAAAGTGCTATGAGCTCAGAATAGGACATAAAGGAGCGCAAGTTAAGTGCTGACGCTACTCCATGACGCATTTAGTGTAACTATTTATTCTCCTGGTGGTTGTCTTTATTGCAATTTCTCAATATTTGATACATGACGACCCAGTTTGTTTCTAAAAAAGAATGTAGTGTCATGTTTAACCCATTAGAGTATGGGGAAGTTACTCTTACTATTTGTCTTTACTGTTATAGAAAAGAAAATTGTTTTTGTACAGTAAATTATTATCTTATTGTTTGAAAGAGCATTGATTTGATTTGCACTTTACTTGAACTCCCTGGAGATGTAATAAACTACATTTTTATTCTGTATTAAGATTGTTTAGAGACATGCAATCTTATGAAGGTTATTCACAGTACCTTTTATGTGGTTATTGAACATTTACATTACGTTGTGTTTTCAAAGAAATGAATCATCAAATTGCAAACTGTGGGTAATCAAAATCAACATTGATAATCTACGGCTGCAGCTCCAGGGTTTGTATTTAATGCGGGTTAAATGCTAACGCTAGCATGGCAATATGATCACAATGACACTTCTTACGTGTTGATGTTTAGCAAGTATTATGTTTGCCAGGTTCACCATCTTAGATGAACATGTTAGCATGCTAACAATAATCAGCAATAAACAGACACATCTTAGGAGACTGGGAAAAAACTTTAAAGTGATGGCGCTGAAAGATGACAAATTAGAGATCACAAAATCAGAGGCAAAGCCAGAGGATCACAAAAGTCAGAAAGCTCCACCCTCTGGGGACCGTGAATGTCATCGCAATCCATCTAATATCTGTTGAGATATTTGGGTCTGGGTCATTTGTTGGACTGATCTAGACATTCTTGTTTAAAAGAATAGAAGAAAGAAAGAAGCCATTTAAAAGCTGAGGGCAAGAAGTGCCTTCTCCCTCTATTATTCAGCTTTTTAAGATGTGTTTCCATCTCTCAAGCTCATTTTTATCTCAGCCAAGGGGGTAATGTTACTATTGGTTTTCTGTTTGTCAGCAGAATTATGGAAAACATATGAGCCCTGCTTTCATTAACCTTGGTTGAAGGGTCTAGCAGGGGCTGAGGAAGAACCCATTACATTTCAGAGAGGTTCTGAATCATGAGACTAATAGATACATCTTTCGTTAAAAAACCAAGATAGGGAATTTGGCTTTAATTTAATTAAATGTATGTATTTATTTTAACAAGGACCATGCATTAAAATACATTCATGTTAGAAAAGAGAAGAGAAGATTTTTTTGCCAGATTTGAGCTAATTGCTCCTTTTTATCTGTAGTTCAGGCAGGTACATAACTATCAACAAACACTAAACACGTTGCATAATCTCTATCACACACACAATTATAAAACAGATTGTCTTTGGCAGAGGTCTGCACTTTCTAAGTAACCATATATATTAATTTTCTACCTTTTTCTACAATTTTCTATACATTGTACATTATTTTCAAAAAGCTTTATCCATACACAGTGTGTCCTTTATACGATACAGCTTTTCATTATCTTCTGTTGCTACTTGATACATTTGGCTGTCCTGTCCTTAATAGTGCCTGTTTATGTTAGTGCACTCATATTAGACATTTTAAAATATTCCAAAGACTGCTCTGTTTCCCATCACGCTGTGGTAAACATCCTCTGTCTTATCTCTCTTGCCTGTTTCATTTTGACCACCAAAAAAACAATTACTGGACAGGATATTCGTCACCCGTTTTAAGTCTTGCTTTGACAAAACTAAAAGATGACAGTTAGAGGGAGACAGTATAACGAAATATACATTTATAAAAATGTATTAACGTGGACTTATTGATCAATACAAAATATATTGACTGAACATGTTGATGAAACGCTTCAAGATTACACACTTTGTTGCTGGCTTTCTTCACGGAAGATGTGGCCGCAAATGTCACTTTAAAGGGTGTGTTTCTGTTTTTGTATCTATCAAAACTCGCAAAAGGGTCTGTTTGTAATGACTAATAAAAACCAAGGTGAAAGGCAACACCCAATATGTGCTTACGTACATCATATGATCCGAGGCATTTAAAGTAGGACATATTCTCCTGTTTTAGGGATAATATTAAGAAGCACACGTAATAAGACAATAGATACCAGTGTTAAAAAAAAAAGAAAAAAGGATTGGTGTGGTATCAACTAAAAGATAATGATTGAAGGAATATCCAGATATAATGATGTCTGATACAAAGGGATAGCCTATGACACCAGCAGGCAGGAATGGAGGAGCAGGTTGTTAAAGCCACAATAATATCCACTGAGAAAAAGTCATCACTTATAATATCAAATTAACAGAAATGACAAGTAAGGGTTAGAGAAATGTAGATATGAATAAGTTACAAAGCAGGAGGTATAGCGTATATAAGCACTTTAAGGTGAATACAGTTTGCTATTCCATGGAACAGTCAACCTATTATTACATTGAAATCTAAATCATTGTGTTATATGATTTTTTTTTTTTAAACTACAACACATTGGAGAAGAACCTGAAGACCCAGCTGCAGGTTTATTGGACAATATATAACTTTTAGACATGCTCAGTTAAATTGAGTGGGTCCTTTCCCCGAAGTCATCGCTGCCAGCTCCCGACATGCTCTCAAACACAGACCAGATAGTCCACAAACAGCCGGCAGCCAATAGCAAAGGTTCTGTTTATTTCTGAGAGACTGTCTGTTGACTCAGAAGGGCCTCTTTGGATGGAGCAACAACCCATCAATGATTAAACTATTGCATTTTGGACAAATTAAGGATTGTATAGAAAAGAAAATTTAGATTTCCTGTGAGCTTGGGTAAATCTTAAGACTACACAAAGACAAAGGGCCCATATGACAGTGCCATTATATGACAATTGTTGTGCAGACTGGTATTGCAACTAGCAGTGACATGATACAATAACTTTGATTAGGTCAAGGACAGTCAGCAATGATTTATATAATTCATTTCTGTGCTTCTAAATAATAATATAAAACTTTCAGTGCAGTGTTACTGTTTCAGTGAAAAGAAGAGACACCGTGATGCTCTGTTTATTTTTCAAAAAAGTATTTGGACTGATAGCAGCGCTTCTGCTCAGCTTCTGCTCGCACTAACACCAGTTGTTTGCTAATGACTGGATGTATGTTCCGTGTGTGTGTGTGTGTGTGTGTGTGTGTGTGTGTGTGTGTGTGTGTGTGTGTGTGTGTGTGTGTGGGATTCCAGAAATCCCCCCCACACACACACCCACACACACACACACACACACACACACACACACACACACACACACACACACACACACACACACACACACAGCCTCTTGTGTTAGTGAGATAAACAGGGTTTTTTTTTGGGGGGGGGGAGAGTTTGTGTTTGTGGGAGGGGGCTGGGGGGTGACATGGACAGGAATGGACAGTTTAATTAATAACCACCATGCATTTCTCCCTGACCTCAACTGGTCACACATGCTCTCACTGGAGTCCAGACACAAGCAGCGTGATGTTCATTAGCAAACATTGATTGAGCTGTAGCTCTCGGCGTGGAAATCAGAAACAAAGCTGAAAAAGAGGAACATTAGCAGGCAGCAAATCAACATCCAAGGACCAGCGCAAGGTAAGAAATGTGAAATGGAATCTGAACATATTTCAAGTTCACTGGTGAGCAGGTGATTCTTTATGAGTCCGCGACGTGCCATTATGTGTGAGGTTTGGCTGTTTTGTGGGGTTGTTAAGAGGTCCGGGGGTTTCTGAATCACTGTGGGTTGGTCTTGGGTCTCAGGGGAAATTACACTGAGTTAATTAAAAAAATCAGTGGCAGATGAAGTCCATGAAAGTAATGTTTCACATGTAGCGGTCTTGACACCAGAAAGGCCACGGATACTGTACGTTTAAAAACATGTCTGTTATTCAAAAGATACATTCAAGTTACAAATCAGCTTTTACCCTTTGGTTACATGAGCCTCTATCTCAAAACTGAAGGCTTGGCTGTAATATTTTAGTAATTTATTTTAGAAAGATAAAATAACACAGATCTAGTTATAGCCTACATCATGTCAAACGAGCCCCTGGCAAATGTGTACTTGAATGTGAAATAAAATGACTGCACTGACAGGATGCAGAAAGAAAAGACTGACTGGCTCTCAGGGCGTCCTTATTATGGGTTTACTTTCATCCCCCAACCCCATGTAGGCTACTGAACATCTCATCCCTGTGTGGGAGACAATACTTGTCAGCTGTGGTGATGTAGAGACTCCCAGGCTGATCCTGCAGACCCATAAGAGTGTCAAGAAAATCGTCACCATGGATCACAAATCACACTATTTGTATGCTTGTTACAGAATAAACCAGAGGCTCTGTTCCGCAAAGTCCAAACTCTGCTGGTGCCCAACGACCATCTTGAATGAATGAGTGGGTGGGCCCCGACTTTAATGTGGTGGGACCGCTGCAAATCCCACCCAGCGATGAATTCTCCATCTCAGAGAGCTCTCACCTTTTTGGTAAGTCTATAAAGCAGGACACAGGTCACAGAAAGAATACAGCCACTATGTTGCTCCAACACCAGCATGCTAACATGCTCACAGTGACAACAACAAGAACAGGTGGATGGTTTACACGTTTTGTTAATTTTGGCCCAAAATACAACTGAAGTCGAAGGTAACTTCTTTTTTTTTTGCAGGTACGTATATGCTCTTAAAAACCTTTTCGACAAATTGAGGATTTAACCCAAACATGACACAGATAAGAAAAAGTCTAGGGCATCTATAGGCTACTATCAAAAGTTAGTTATCTAGTTCCATTGAAATCTAATATTTGTTCAGATTTCTCATTCAAGCCCAAATCGGTGGATCAACTTATTGCATGTCGCCACCTCTCTCCCCCTTTATCACAAGAGCTGTTCTATCAATCAGAGCCCAAAACATTATTCTGACAAAACATTTAAAATAAATGATGATATATAAAAACGTTATATATCCCCTGTGTTAAGCAGGAATACAAACATGCTAAATAGATAACAAATACTGTAGCTTGAAGCTGACCTTATCTGGACAGTTATTATCAGATCAACTCATTGACTCCTTGTTATGATAGGCAGACTGTACAAGACTCAAACTGTGAGTTGTAAAACCATGTAGGCTACTGCCCATGGCTGTCTGAAAACTATTTAGCAAACAAGCATAGCAGTGAAATACAAATAAGGAAAGATAATTAATTAAATCATCTACTGTCACTTTAAGTTGTATACTAAACGCAATCTTGACTAACTACCTAACTGTAAAAAACACAGTAGTTTTATTAAGGATTATTAAATTCAAGCAACACCATACAGTAGCAGTACGTCAGTACTGCAACCACAATCTGGAAATTATTTCTGCTGCTTGTAGTGGTGTAAAGAAATGTGACTGTGGTTAATGAGTAGCCGTAGAAACCTTTGCTCCCCTTTAGATTTCTCAAGCAAGCGTCAAGGAGTTCAGTACTCGATCTGCTGTTCACGTATATAAAGGAAGGTTTCCCATCAAAAGGCCTAGATGAAAGATGGTTGTTGTTGTTAGTTAGAGGCAAAATACGGACTGGTTAACAAAACACAGCTGGACTGTTGGGATCGAGAGTAAAGTCTTGAGTTTGGAGAGTTTTGTCGCATGAGATGGCCATGGTCCAGACCAAGTCTTCTAGAGGTCAGTGTTACATACACTTCACAGGTGCTGCATTAGTGTTGAGTGTGTCTGTTCACTTATATGGCAGATTGGATAAAGGGATTTCTCTTGTAGACTACAAAATCACTTTACGGTGGAAAATTGTTAAAATTCAACACATCTCCTGGAAATCTGTAATGATAAAATAACACTTTACATCTGCTAATTGTTATTGTATCTGTTTCACAAGTGCGAACCCTATTTGTTGTTCAGGTTTGATGTCACTCTAAAAGACAACGTGTGCTCTGTGCAAGCAAGTTGTTAATCATTTATGAGTTTATAATACAGTATGTGTTGTGAGGGTTACCAACTACTGCTGAGCCAGTTCCTATTCCACTGTAACAAGCTTTTGCAGGGAAGCACAATAAAACTGTCTTGGAGTGTTTCCTTATCAAAGTAGGGTTTTTAATGATCTGAGGTATCAAACTGTAGACAGCCCCCTCAGACTAATGCGTGAGTTTATAAAAATTAAAGTGACTTGACATTGACCAAAATGGATTTCCTTCTGTGTGTTTGGCCATTGAGCTGCGGTCTTATTCAAGGAACTTGTCCATATTATTAAAGCTGCACTAATTAATATTTAAATGAGACACACTAGGAATCACTACGTTTAATGTGAAATGTGACACCTCTTTGTATTGCTCTAGTTGCAATATTCCTTGATGCAGCATGCCTAGCACTAAACGGCAGACAAAATTTATCATCTAGCTGGTGAACGTATTGGAGCATACTCAGATCTTTCCCTCCGGTGTTGGTGGAGACCACCATCAGTTAAAAGAAAGTTAATATTTGACTTAGATTCATCAGATGGCCATAGATTTCAACAAAGTCCTTTTTCAATACCCTGTCCGCTTTGCAACGCGATTAAGCTAGCTTTGCTGCTCGAGGTTGGACTCAGTTGTAGGGAAAAATTGGTATTGGTGACTCTTTCCGATTTTGAATCTCTTTGAAATAATGTTGTCCTAATCTTGGGATTTAAAAAAAAACGTGTCAATGTTCCAGATGAACAACCGTTTGTATTTTAATCGCTTTCTAACATTTAAGATTATTCAATGTTAGGCTAAATGATGTTGTATCAACTTCAAAAAGTTCAGAAAGTTCATTGTTGACCTTGAAATCGGGAGTGTTATCTTATCTCAAGGTCTATTTACAAGCTTTTTCAAGGCTATATCTTATGATCATTGTCAGCAAATTGTGTTTGCTCTGCTGACATTGAGGATTCATTACCTTTGTCATGCTTTTTATGACAAAAAATATATCTCCATTTGATAATGAAGGCCACAATAAACAGGTGAAATCTAAGAAAAAAGCAAGAAGTGGACGTTGAGTGTGTTCATGCTGTTTTTAGTTGGTTTTACAATCCTTCTCCTTTACTCTTAGATATTCTGGCAGATCAAGGAAGTCCTTTCCTGCAGGACCCTGACATCTTACCCTTCACCTATCCCAGCACGCAGTATCCCTCCATGGAGCCGACTATGTCTTCCACACCATACTACTCCAGTCAGAACTTCTACCCTCAGTACAACGGAGACGAGTGGTACTCACACGCAGGGATATATGAACTAAGGAAAGGACCCCTGGAGGTCGGCTATGATGCTGAGATGGAGGAGGTGACGGCTGTAGTGCCTGCCATGTGCAAGAGGACACGACACATGTCACAGGCGGGAAGGGTCAAAGGGGAGGAACTGTGTGTGGTGTGTGGAGACAAGGCCTCTGGATACCACTATAACGCTCTAACCTGTGAGGGATGTAAAGGTGAGCCCCCCTCTGTTGTAGCAGATTTCACTGGAAAATGACACATTGCGAATCCATTTAAGATAAAGATTTATATATGAATACAATAGAAAGATAGATAGATGGAAGAAAACATTCTTCATGTAGAGGTTATCCACTTGGTGACCGTGGAGTCGTGGCCTTTAGCTGCTCCTCCCGGTGTATGTGACGCTGCAAATTTGACATGATTCCGGCCGAACCCCCAGTGAATGGATATGAGTGTAATTCCACACTGAAAGTTTGGACAATGCCAGGAGTGCAGCAGCTGGTCTGTCCTGCCATTTGACTGAGAAGAGGCTCAGGTCTACCCGGTGCTGCTGCCAGATTGGGTTCCCTCTCAGCTTTCTGCTGCACAATGCAGGAGCAACCTGAGCTCCGCTAGGCTAATGCATTCTGCTAAATGTTCTGTGTCAGAATGTCTAATAACTGTTCCAAAGTTATCCTGTGTGTGTGTGTGTGTGTGTGTGTGTTTGTGCGTGCGTGCGTACGTGCGTGCGTGCGTGTGTGCGTGCGTGTGTGTGTGTGTGTGTGTGTGTGTGTGTGTGTGTGTGTGTGTGTGTGTGTGTGTGTGTGTGTGTGTGTGTGTGTGTCTGGGTGTCTGGGGCGTTGCCAGCTGGGTTCACCGCATTCTCTCCATGACATTATTAGAACAGTGTGTAAGAATGTAATTAATATTGCCTCATTACGGATCTTTTTGGTTATAGCAGCTGAAATATGCATGAAATAAAGCATGAATTACATTGCTGACAGTGGTAGGTGAAGATCACGTTCATAAGTCTAAAAGTAGAAACCACAAAGGTATTATTTCAGATCTGCTGTAAGATGGTTGGCTGACATAACCTAGTCATTTCAGATATACTGACGACTGAAATACTTAAAATTATGAAACCGACTCTGCACAGTGATTGTTGGCCAACATTATGATTCGCAAATGTAAACAATCGCTCCGGTCCCAGCTGTGTGCTTCACCTTCCATTGTCCCCGTTGCCATTTTGTGTGTTTCTTGCAGAGTTTTCTCCATTAGCAGTTTCTTGTTTATGCTGCGCTGTTTTGGCACATTTGTGTTTCTATATTTGCATCATTTTTGAAAATGCTGCATGTTTCTCCTAATCCTAATGAAATGTTTGTCAACATACTTGGCGAAATGTAGTTACACAAATGTGTAAAAAGTACAGTTTAAAATGTTGTGGAGCAAAGGTAAAAAGTATGGAAAATATTAGGGACATATGTGATAATTCCTGCTTTTGTCAAACATGTTCAGGTTTCTTCAGACGAAGCATAACCAAGAATGCTGTGTACAAATGCAAGAGTGGCGGGAACTGTGAGATGGACATGTACATGCGCAGGAAATGCCAAGAGTGCCGGCTAAGAAAGTGCAAAGAGATGGGCATGCTGGCTGAATGTGAGTATCGCTGATCATTAAGACACTTCATCATCATGGTGACAGTATGTTAAAAGGATTTTTCTTCAATGCAATTTTGAATGAAACAATTTTAGATGATGTATTATAATACATAAAAGTATACACAAATTGTATTGTACCATCCACATGCACACCTTATTTAGTCGAGTCAAGAGAGGCTGTCAAAGGCTGCCCTCATTTTCCATTCTGACATAGCCTGTTGAGTTATACCGGAGGGTAGGGTGTCACTTAGCACACAATAGAAAGGTCCAGCTTTTTATGCTGTTACAGGAAAATAAATAGTTAAACAGAAACCTTAAGATCCATTTGGAGAAATGTAAAGTGGATCCTGTTATTAAAAAGTATTTGCTGTGGTATTTTGCATCTTGAAACCTTTTGGGGGAATGTAGTCTCCTCTATTTTCAGAAGCTATTACAGAGCATACCTAACGTGTAGACAGAAATTGTAGATGTGAATGTATACTTTCAAAATCTTCGGAGGATGATTAGTTATTGTGTCGAAAAAGAGCTGGGGGGTCAAAAGAGCAGGTAGGTAGACAAGACTCCTGTTGCTCATAAATACTGCACGTTGTGATTAATACTGCAAGGCGGCAGGCATTAATGATTTGCTGGAGCAATAAGAGCTCAACGCACTTCTAAGACTTTTTTGGTCATAGTGTAAACTACAGATGCTAATTTACTGGAGGGATTTGTGTCACTTCTCACGTTTCAAGTATTATTTAAAAAGGAAAATCATTTATGGTTGAACTTGTAGGACCTATAGTTACCTTTGTTCAGTAGAATTAGAGCAAGTTGTCATGATAAAGGATAGTTAAGTACAAATATATATTTTCCCTTTGGTGGTTACTTTATAATTCAGAAATAGTATGGTGAAGAACAATAAATCACAAGGAACAAAAAGGAAATCACGCAATGATTTAAAAGTAATATGACTTTTGGATCAATAACATACTTGGGTTATACATTGTGGTATTAAGATTAATAAAATGACTCACTTCACTTCACGATGCAGTTTTGGTACTGATGCTTATTGGACATCGTGATATAAGAAAATGAACGTTTACAAATGCTGAGAGCTGTGAGGTATTTAACACACATAGTGAAGCCTTCATCATCGCTAGCAGGCCTACTGACGGAGATCCAGTGCAAGTCTAAAAGGCTGCGAAAGAACACTAAGACCTCCCCGGGACAGTCGACCGGAGACGAGACAGAAGCAGCGGACAACACAGACAACAAACAGGTCACCTCAACCACCAAACTGCCCAAGGTAAACACACCGGCTGCCATGTTGGGAAAAAGCTCAGTTTTCTAACATCATTAAGTCTGTTGCTAAATACAAAACAATTTTCACCACAATGATGTCTTCTGTTTTCTGTTCAGGAGAAAGTCGAAATCACCAAAGAGCAGCGGGCACTTATCAAAGCCATCTTAGATGCTTACAACCGACATCAAATTCCTCAAGATGTGACCAAAAAACTGGTATATTAGCATGTATATCAATTCAAATGTCATTAATTACTTGAATATGTAACATTAAAGATTAAAGCAGACATATTATGGTCATTTTCAATACCATATTTAGCACCTGTCTCTTTAAGCCCACTTCATGAAAATGAATCCTATTTGATTAGCTTTTTCAATAAAAAAGCTTTGGGTGGAGATACTCAGATGGGGAGGTGATATACTTTAATGCATGTAACATAGCGGCTGGCTGGCTGGCTCACATGTTTTCTGACTGAAACTACCCATAAACTGACTGGCTTCTTATATTTTCCACTATTGTGGGCTGAGAATAGGCTTTTAGATACTCAATGTTTGTGCAACAACACTGAAAAAGTTAGTCTGCCATAACACTTCCCCTTCAAAAGATTTAATAGATGCATTTGTGAAAATTGGCAACAGAGTGCAGCTTATTTGCACAAAGCCATTACAGAAACATGCCACTCTCTGACCATTTGTCTGACATTTATCTACATTTCAGACACTGAAGTTAACATGATGACATGCTTAGGCCTCTGATGACACAATAAGTACTAAACCTGGTTGTTGTAACCTACTGCTGGTGGAGTTAAAGCTACATTGGTTTGTTATCTCTTTGTTGATCTTGTTCAGTGCTGTTTACTCCTGTTGTTTCCCCGCAGCTGCAAGAACAGTACAGTGCAGAGGAAAACTTCCTCCTGTTGACAGAGGTGGCAACAAGTCAAGTTCAAGTACTGGTGGAGTTTACAAAAAATATTCCAGGTATTGTTTCCACATTGAGAATATTATAAAAAATAGTCAATGTATAATATTATGACCATCCGTGATTATCTACCATAATATCAGAATAAGTAGAAAAACACTAAAACACTGATGTAATGAGTGGTTTGATGCCTCTGGCAGGCTTTCTCTCTCTGGATCGTGAGGATCAGATCGCTCTGCTGAAGGGCTCGGCTGTGGAGGCCATGTTCCTTCGCTCAGCTCAGGTTCTCAGCAAAAAGATGCCCAGCGGATACACAGAGGTTTTAGAGGAGAGAATACGCAAGAGTGGTGAGTCAACAAAATGTATACAGAAAATTTAACGCACAACATTTTTTTTCAAAAGTCAATTGGCGTAACCATACTAATCCTTGTTTTCTCGTAGAAACCATGGTCTTTATCGTAGAAAATATTCAAAATAGTTTTAGAGCTAGAATATCTTCACCCTTTATTTATGACCTTCAAGAGTCTTCAGGCCTTTTATTTGCACATCCAGCATCATGACATTTGTAGTTCCACCTGCAGCCAAGCAGCCAGGTCTAGTCAAATCCTTGTTGAATAATTGATCCGCCTGATCTTTGTGATGCAGCTTGGAGATGTGTGCTGACCTGTTGATCTCTAGCTAAGTGTAGGTTACACATGCACACACACCCTGCCTGGGTACAGTTTCACTCAGTTCAGGTATGTGTGCGGGCATGCTGACAGGTAAAGGAAAGCAGTCGAAGAAAACCAAGCACTTCTCTGGCACTGGATTTCATTTATTTAATATCAAATAGTTTACCAGCGTGGTGGCTTTAGGAAGTCATTTATATGTATGCGAGGTGTCACCATGTCATCCAGGTTGGACAGTTAGACAGACAGTGATGGTGGGAGTGTGTGTGAGTCACTGGGTCCCTCAGCGCAGCTCTGCTGTGAATGTTGGGGATAAGAGACATTTATACTAAAGGACAGTCTGGGAGAATAAGGAAGCAAAGCTGTCTGAAGAGACTATTGTTCCTTATCAAAACATCAAGAGGGCTATTGTCCACTTCTCTCCCTCGGAGACTCACTGGCATTTCTGAATGCTTGATGATGTGATGAGTAGGAACTGTTGCCAGCGTGCACAAGCAAAGTGAAAGCACACATTTGAAATGATATAGAGAGCAGTTTGTAACTAGAGAATGCAATTCCTGAAGAAATTGCTAGTGGCAATGCTTTATGCTGAAAAGCTGACGCTGAACTGCTATGCTGAAATGTAATGTGTAAGAAGAAAGTAAAGAATTTAGATTGAAATTATACATGAACACAGGGGGCTTGAATGTGTGATGAGAGAAGAAAAGAAAGTAAAAAGGCTTGGAAAAGCAGCAGAATATTTGAACTGCCAACTTCTGAAATAACTTGATGGCGAATGATCTGTTGCCATGGCAACGGCATTTAACGACACCCCATAATACGCTTAGATGCGTTGACGGCTGCATCGTTACCAAACTTGTGAAGTTTTGGGCTGTTTGGAGTATTTTCACTGAAGTTTTTTGAAAACCGTGTTTCAAGGCGAGCATTGTGTTGCCATGGCAACAGCATTTGAAGAAATCTCAAAACTGTCCCGTAGATGTCTTCACGGCTGGACTCTTAGTACACATGTGAAGTTTGAGCAATTTTTGAAAATGTTCATAGGAATTAAAGCGACATCATGTTTTATGGCGAGGGCTGAGTTTCCATGGAAATGGCAAATGGTGAGATCTCAGATTTGGCGTAGAGCTGTTGAAGCATGGACCGGTGATATACAAGTGAAGATTGGGGGACGATTGAACTGTGTCGATTGGACTTACAGCGACATCGTTTTTCATGGCGAGTGGTCTGTCGCCATGGCAACGGATTTGAAGAAATCTGAAAACGGTCCCGTAGATGTCTTTACGGCTGGACTGTTAGCACACATGTGAAGTTATAGCACTTTTTGACAATTTTCATAGGAGTTAAAGGGACATCGTGTTTCATGGCGAGTGGGCTGTCGCCATGGCAACGGCATTTGATGACACCCTATACTAGATTAGATGCGTTGATGGCTGCATCGTTACCAAACCTGTGAAGTTCTGGGCTGTTTGGAGTATTTTCACTGAAGTTATGAGAAAACCGTGTTTCAAGGCGAGCATTGTGTTGCCATGGCAACGGCATTTGAAGAAACCTCAAAACTGTCCCGTAGATGTCTTCACGGCTGGACTGTTTGCACACTGCTATCTGAAGTCTGCTGCTCTGACCATGTCAGTTGGAGTGATGACATCATTGTGTTCCATTGCACAGGTGTTTATAGTTGAGCTAACGAGGTGCCTAGACTTCAAAGGCTTCATTGTTCTGAATGAGAGATGAAACTCTTACATGTGAACGTTTTGTGGAAGAACCGTAACAGATATCTGTGAAATTTCAAAACGTGAAGCATGTCAAGGAAGTTGAGTATCTGAAGTGTAATTTCTGTGTAGTTTCAGGTTAATAATGTGGCCTTTTTGGCAGTTTAACTAAACTAGGGGCTGCTACCGTGAGGAAATATCTGCCTGAAATTACAATGGGGTTTAATGGAGGAATGTTTAACGTTTTTGTCACTTCATGCCCTCAAAAAGCATTTTGTTTAATTATTTTTGCTTAATTATTTGTCATTTTTCAAGCTACGAGATGTTTTCCTACGTTTGTCATGATAAATTATGTCTCAGGAATGTAGGGTTTGGGAATTATGGCAGTTTAAAAAAAATATATGAATGCGAATTTCAAGCTGTCCTCCACTCTAGCTGTGACATCACGCACTCTAGTTAATGTTAAAATGTGAAGAAAACCTCTAAAACAAGGTCTGAACAATGTTTAATATCTCTAAAAGTAGTTTTACATGAATAATGTCAGAAAGATGTGTAACATTTTAAAGTTTGAATGAGGTTTCTGAGTGAAAGTATGAATGAACAGTTAGCAGTTGAAGTCGCATGAAGATTTGTTGAAGTTGAAGATTTCCTCCATTGACTTCAATGTTAAAAAATGTATGTATTATGGGATGTATCTCTGGAATTATGAATGAGAAAAGTAATAGCAATCGATTCCCAACCGAGCTGAACGTTTTGATGTTTGAAAGGAGTTTCTGCGATGTTCAATGCGGGAGGAGAAAAGGGCACAAATAACCCGGCGGAATAATAATACAAATGTTGTCCGTAGAAGAACAGTTGGTTGGAATGCTGTTAACAGCATTCCCACTAAATTATCATCTGCATTTATTATTGAATCAGTTTTCCAAAGAAGAAGAAAAACAAAGAAATGTGTATTATGTATGCTCCGCAAAACGTTTCCCTGATTAGAAATGAATAAGGTGGATCCTTTTCTACTGCATTAACAGCTGTGTTTGATTTGCACAAAGGACCAGGTTATTCATTTGCAATTGAAAGTACTTTTATCATTCCAAAGTTGGCTCTTTTTCCTCTCTTTCCTTAGTCAAACTGTTAATTTGGATGCAATTCAGATTCCTACATATATATCGCTCAGTCAGTATATTCCTTAATGTAAGCGAGAAAATAACCCTCCCCAACATTCATGTTACCTTTTTATATTTTCCTTGTGTTCATAAAGATAACCATTAATACAGATGAGTGAGGGCTGTTGATTAAATGTCCTGGTTCAAAGTGCAGACTTTTATGTAAGACAAGCCTTTTCAACTGTTCTCGCACTACTTCTTGTTTATTCTTCCTACCAGATATATAAAACAGTTGAATGTTTGTTGTCCTGCACCGACTTTGGCACCATCGTTCATCAGATGTGTTCATCACATGAGCAATGTACAATCTAACATCATCTGCATTCAGTTATCAATGACTTCTTTTTCGAGGGTTACAAATCTGAGAAAGTCAATGTCAAACATCCAAGTTTACATTTTGTTGTCAGAAAGATTTCTGGTAAATATAAATACAAAGATGCTACAGGAGTTTTAAAACTGTTTTTTAAAAGGGCCTATATGTTGATAACCACAACAATTCCACAAAATGGTTCCTTTAGTTTTTCCATTGTGTGTGCTGTAACCACTTATCTTTGATCCAGGCTATTGCCATGTTAGTGTATATGTGTTAAGTAGGACTTAAAATGGTTTGGCTCTATGAAACCTAATGTACTTATATGATTCTGTTGTCTTCAAGTTTGTATCTTCTTGGTCGAATGCACTTATTGTAAGTTGCTTTAGACAAAAGCGTCAGCGAAATGAAATGTAATGCAATGTAATGTGTGGAAGCTACAGTAAGTTATTAAACAACATTGTGTTATTGTTAATTCAGGGTTTGTGTTCGACCTTGACATATCTTGGAGGTTTTACAAGGACCGTTTTTTGATTAGTCAATGCATTTCTTTCTCCAGGTATGTCAGAAGAATTCATGACACCCATGTTCAACTTTTACAAAAGCATCGGAGAACTCCACATGACGCAGGACGAACAGGCTCTCCTCACCACGATAACCATCCTGACACCAGGTAAGCCAGTATCCACAACTTTGAATTTCATTTCCTACAGTTTGTGATATTCTGAGAGGCTAATCCTCACCCTCTCCAGACCGGCCTTACGTGAAGAGCCATGAGGCGGTGGAGAGACTCCAGGAGACCATGCTGGACGTGCTGAGGAAGCTGTGTGTCCTGCAGCACCCTCAGGAGCCGCAGTACTTTGCCCGCCTGCTGGGCCGCCTGACGGAGCTGAGAACACTACACCACTACCACGTAGAGATGCTCACCTCCTGGAAGACCAACGACCACAAGTTTACGCCGCTGCTCTGTGAGATCTGGGACGTGCAGTGACAAACCAGGAGAGGTGGAGAAGCCTGCAGAGGAATGATAACATGAACATTTCAATTTGCAAGACAAATACAGGGTACAAATACAGCGCATATTTATAGCGGATGATATGAGGATTTTGAATTAAATCCCTGCACCACCTGTTGATGGCTTTAGTAATGAATTGGTGAATGGTTTTCTTTATTCTGCTCATGGCCTGAAACATCTTCATGTATTTTCACTGTGATTCAGCAAACTCTGACTTGCCTGTTTGTTGAGATGTTTTAAGTGCAAAGAGGAACATGTTAAAAGGTTGCGTACAACAAAACATGTTAAATCCGACTAGTACAAACACTGAAACTTATTCAGAGCAACGATGGTGCTCATAAGGAGTGCTAACTTTAGATTATATTAGCTTGTTTTATATTTGTGAAACTCATAGTTCTTGTTAAATCTACTTGCTGTAAATACTACATGCCAAAGTTGTATGTTCTGCCTCAATAAATAACAAGATTAACAGGAAAAAGGTTTACTTTAGAACATTCTTCAGAGCTGTTAGTTCACTATTAAGGGGTACAGACATAACAGTTGGTACATCTGAACATGTTGTATTCTTGTCCCCCCTTACTCTTAACTTAATCTAATTTAACTGAGCTAAATCATGCTCAAACTCCTCAAATAATATGGGCAGAATGTGACACCATCAATAGCTAACCATAGACTGATGAAGGTCCCATATATTACCTGCAACAGCTAACAATAAATGACTTACTATGCCAACATTTCAGTGCTTTTAAGAGCTGATATTTTATTTCAGTGGGGTATCAGTAATGCACCTCAAATGCAGGAGCATAACTGTGTTTTTGCACAGATAATTCCTTTTTGATAATTAAAAGATATTTACGATTTGCTGCTGACTCTTATCGAACTTCCTTTTTTGTATACTGCTTTTATTTGCTGTAGTCGATATTCATTGTAGTGTTGTACTGATGCAAGGTGCAGCAGCAACACCATAAAGCATGGAGAGCTAACAGTAGAAAGCAGTACTGTGTACATATTAAAGTGATGAATCATTTACCAGTTTATAGTTTTACATTTTAGTGCAGACATTTCAATTAAACAGACCGGTAATTTGAACAATATGTAAGCAATGATGTTATTAGCATAAGAAACAAGAACTTGTGAATTCAGTAAATTGTTTACATTTATTTAGTTTCTTGAAATAAAAACATCACAAGAGATAAAGATATATCTACAATTGAATTTTGCAATACTACGTCAATGACATGACTCAAATGAGCACCACTCACATCTGTATCTATTTTTCACAGTGAGCAGATTTGAATAAACCATACATCATTTACACAATATTTCTCAACAGGCAATACTGTTTTTTCCATTTAAAACCATTAAGTACAATACAAGTAAATACGTCTGTAAACAAAAACCCAACTGTATTACTTAATGAACGAGTTGTTATTTAAAATATATTTTTCATATTGTGATGTCTTACAGTTAATTACACTTCAAGGACATAAATAACCCTGTTGCATGCAGGTTAATGTCCTTTATTGTATTACAGCTCCATCTTGTGGCGTAATTTGGCAACAGATATCCTCCTATGAGTTACATTATAGGGTTACAGAAGTAAACAAACAAAGCAGTACCAACGTAGTAACACCATACTGACCACAGAATTCTTCTTATGCTTGATCTACAAAGAAATAATAATAAACAGATCTTCTACAAAAACATCAGACTCTGTTATGAAGGGTAAAGACATTTAGCGTTGAGTTCTGTCCTGGGTGGTGGGAAGTGGGAGTTTTTCTGCTTGAGGGTAAACCAGGAAGCCAGAAAAGGTGGTGTACCTCCCCTGGTTGCTGTAGACAGCGTAGCGCTCATCCTGCTGACTGTACAGCCACACACTCTCGCCCCGACGGAGAGACAGCAGCAGGCTCTGACTCTGCATCTCCCTTCTCTTCGACGTGTCCTCATCAAACACCATCGCCTGCACCTCGCCCTTCCCACTCATCAGTTTCACAGAAACCGCCTTACGAGGGTGTTTCCCCACAGTGAAGGCAAAGAAGTATGCGCCTGGGTATTGGCAGGTGAACAGGCCGGAGGTTTTATTGAAATGCCCCCCGATGTTGACGTATTCCACATCAAAGGTCATAGGTGGCTTTTCATGCTGCTTGATACTCTGACCTATGAGTGTGGAGGTCCGTGCCATAGAGAAGGCTGACCTTGGGTGATCTGATGTATGACCTCTGGACAAGGGTTCAGCCTGAGGGGGGCAGTTTGGGTAGGACGGCCCTGATGTGGACAGATGGTTGCTGATGTAGCTGGTTGGGGAGATGTCAGGATAGACAAGGTAACCAGAGAAGGCAATGTAAGGGCCAGCGTTGCTGTACAAAGCATATTGAGGACTCTGCTGCAAAAGCAGCCACACTGTGTCCATTTCCTTTAAACTGATCATAACACTTTGGCTTTGAATTTTCCTTCCTTTCTTGCGGTAGTCGTCATATGCTATGGCCTGCACCTCCTCTCCGTTCTTCGCCAGTATCACAGAAAGCATTTTCTTTGGGAATTTCCCCACAGAGAAGGAGAAGTAGTAAGCCCCGGGGACACGACAGCGGAATTGCCCAGTGTCTGGGTTAAAATCCCCTCCAATGTTGACCATGAGCCTGTTGAAGGTCACCGCCTTCTGCTTGCCTCCCTCCATGCTGCTGGTTCGTGTGGCAGAGAAAGCAGAACTCTGACTTGAAGTCGCCGGAGGGACGTGAAGAGAGGAAGCTGGTCCAGAGCAGGAGATCATGATCAGTATACATGCCAGGTAGCAGTGTGTGCTCCTCTGAGCTAAAAAAGGAAGGGAAAAACATATATATACATTTACAAGTGGTAAACATACATTTCTGAAACTATGGGCAAGTTAGATATTTGAGATGTCTTTGCTTTACAAATTAAAAGTCCAGTCTTGTAGCTTGAGATCTGTTGGTCAGGGACCCTCAGGGCTTACAAAATACATCTGAGGAGGGTCACCAGATAATAAAAGGTGTATTTCAAAATGTTTCGATAAATGTTCCTTCGCTTTCTTGCAGAGATTAAGAAGACTATCATGTTTGTCCATTCAATACAAAAATACAGGCAGAAGACATTATATTGTTTAGCTTAGCACAACAACTGGAAACAGGGGAAAATAGCTAGCTTGGCTCTGTCCAATGTAAGGCAAAATATGATAATATCAGATAGAGAAGGAAAAAAACGGGTTAGTTACTGCTCATAGCTAATATCCTGTGAAGTGTTGTTTCAATGTAAAAAAACACCTCTTTTGAGTCTTCAAACCAAGCTTAGCAATAATGCCTCTATATGAAATACTCCAGATCGATAAGGAAGTCTGGTTACGCCCTGTCGAGATTGATTTTGTGACTCAAATCAGGCGCTCTGTGGGAGCAGCAGCCCCTGTAATGTGGCTGATATTGTCTGTTCTCTCTGTGCACTGAGAGAAGGGACTAGATTAGGTGCTGGTTCATCTGTTCCTGTGTCTGTTGAACAATGGAAAAATTTGGAGGGCTGGTGAGATGGGGCAGGGCAGGATGCTAAAAGATACCACTTAGATAAGTTGCAGATATTCTGTTATTATAAATGAAAAACTTGTGATTATTTTTTAGGGACTTGTTTACACTCCTGAAATGCTGCCTTTTTAACCATTACATACATTGGATAGCATTACGTATTCAGGTTCCAATAGAAAATGATTGTCTCTATTTAAAAAATGACTATTATTAATATGTAATTTATAATTCCTCCATACACGTAATGAAATAGAAGAATTTGAAATCACACTACACTACCATAGATTGATCTGACAAGCTTCTATGATCACACTCACACTGACCACCTCACCTGCAAGGCAACAAACATACGTTTAAGTAGTAATGATTTGATCTGCACATTTTACAAAACACTAATGATATTTAGCTCTAAATTGTGGTGGAAAATCAAAATCACATTTACAAAATAAGTGAGCTTGCAAAATATTAGCCTTATACTGTAGTAGTCAACAACCTTCATCTTTTGTCCTCAACTTTTCAAAATAAAGATTTAACATTTGAGAATAATCTGCAGTGTAACATAATGCTTTCTTATTACATAGAAGGCAAATTAGTCGGTATAGCAATGATGTCAAACAAAGCGTGGACACAATGAACAGAAAATGACCTATAGTTATGACCAAAAGTGTGAGGAGACAATTGTAATTTACTATACTTCTACCCAGATAAATAAAAACCATACATACAATTCTTAGCCCACTTACGTGTGTACACATAGACTCCATGCTCTAAAGATGAACTGAAACAAATGTCAAACTCACCTGTTAGGATTTGTTGAGAAAGAAAATGCATGCTGGATTTCGTTTTCTTAGACAGACTTTTAAATAAAGTTCCTCTTAGTTTGCTGCACTGCTAATGACCATATAACAGGCCTAACACCCAGAGGGACAAAGCTTCTGTCCAAACGTCCAAACAGACATGTCAGGAGGAGGAGCTCCAGGTCCCCTCCAATCTATAGCCCCCATTCAGCCTGCAATGCAAAAAAATGAAAATGCAGCTGTATCTTCAGCCTTATTGGCCACCTGTGTAAATATTAGGTCTAATTTATACTTGTTTTGTCTAAGAAAGATTAAGGAGCTGTGGGATACAACGTTTGGATTTTCGACACCAGACAACAGTCCATTATCTAGACAATTTAAATCAAAATAGGTCTTTGAAAAGTGATTGTTGAAAAAGAATAACATTGAAAAACAATGCCTGTATAATAATGTTTATGCCAAGGTAATTTCAGAAAAAGAAAGTGTTATAGAATTTTAGAATGTAAATTCTGCAACTTTAGGAAAATCATTACCTGTGAAAAAAATTAATCCTGGTTGGAAAATATTTGTAAAAATGGTTGCAACACTACTTTAATGTTGGAAAATTGATTATATGATATTACTGTATTTGCTGAGAGGTTATATATATTATGGTGTGCTCTCACGTTAAACTTGTTGTGTTGTACTGTTCAGTAGTGTGAAGTACCTGGGTCCATTTACTCAAGTACTGCCCAGGTAAAAAATATTATGCTTAAATTATACTTTTTAAAGAATGTACTAAGTACACTATTAGGATAAATGTGCTTTTTTGTTGCATTCAAGTATACAGTACTAAAGTGTACTCAAGTAGTACTTGTACGACTTCATCATTAGTTGAGTATACTTGAAGTATAAATAGTGTGCTAAATTGACACAACTTTTTGTAAACTTTAAGTGTACTGAAGTACACCAGTTAAAATCATGATTCGTGTGCATTCAAAACACACATCAAGAACAATTGTATTATATTACCAGTGTGTTGGAAATATACTTAAAAGGGCATTCAGCTCAATTCATAGTAGTGTATAAGTGTGTTTTGAACATAGTATTATCACACTTATTCAAGCATATCCGTTATATTTCAACTGAACTTCAAATGCACTTTCTGACTGTATTTATTACTTTTAAATTGTGCTATTATGTTAATAAAAATGTATTCATTGTAAGGTTCGATCACAATTTAAGCACCATAAATCCATGTATTTTAAGTATAATGTTATTATACTAGAAAGTAGGGTAGAAGTGTATTCTATCACTGCTTATACTACAGAATAGAAGTGTATTTTAAGTACAATAATGTTACCACTGCAAGTAATGGATTATGTGTTACAGAAGCATACTTACAATACATCACTATTATACTTCATACGCTTTAAGATACTTCCGGTTACCACTTAAGTACACACTAAGTGTGCTATTCTGTTTCATGACAAATTGCACTTCAATTATGAGAAAAACATAATTTTAATGACGTTAAAACATTTACAATTTTACTCCTTAGAACTTCGTAAACAAACCAAAAAACGTCTTTATACTTGAATAAATTGAACTATAGTTAAAACAACAAAACATGATGGTTAAACTCACATCACTTGCAAAGTAAAAATAAAATAGAAATAAATTAGAGGATGGCGGCCATCACTGAGGAGGAACGTTGTTCTTGTAGCCCTCATTATTGCATTTCCTCCGCAGTAGCAGGGCCCGGATCGCACTGACCTCGGTACCCGGAAATCTTTCTCTCACCATGTCTTTCAAAACAGGAAGGAAGCATGGAATTTACTTGATAATATAGACAATATATTAGATTGAATTCCATTCATAATGATACAATTAATACAGAATATCTGTACCTATAATTGCATTCACTTTCTCCAGGTCAAGTTGGTCCTTGACTTCCGCTGTTTTCCCCTTCCCAGTAAGGGTAGACTTGGCCAGTGTGTTTTACATTTCTGAAAGAGGCGGATTAAAACTCACATCCACACACCAATGCGCAGCACTGGGAGCAATTTGGGGCTGGGGCCCAAATTACTCACATATCAAAGTATTTTCATCTGTAAGATGGAAGAAGAATAGCTGGGTGCTGCCTGGAGAGACTGATGAGGAGTCACCGGCTGGCTGCAGCAGCTTTCCACACAAAGCCATCACATCTTCTCTTCCATAGGTGCTCTGTCAAAAGAGTGAACATCACAGCTGTCATGTTAACCCTATGTTACACAACATACAACCAAAATGCGTCAAAAGTGACCCGAATTAGTTTTAAAATTGTAAATATCTTTGCAATAAATTACTTTAATCATTCAGGATTCCAGGTATTCCTCAATTAACCTGTTTTTGATCAACATCAATTATAATTTGTATTTCTTACTTTTTGAAAAAAATCATGTTTGTATCACGACACTTCTAAGGCACAACATGGTTCCAAAGTTACCCGTATTCTTTTCCTATGTTATTTCATGCATGGCTGCTGAGTGTTTCTTTACTATACATTTTCAAATCTATGTCTTTAGTCATTAAAGGTGGGGTAGGTAAGTTTGAGAAACCGGCTTGAGATACACTTTTTGTTATATTCCATGGAATGCTCTTAACATCCCGATAGCAATGAATATCTTAAGTGTTTTGACAAAAAATCCATGCAAAAAGTTCATCTGTGGAAGCCGTAGTACTGTAAAAAAGCACGACCAATCATTTTAGCCGGCCTGGCTAAAATAACTGGATGGCCTACCTGCATGTCAGCCTTCCATCTGTGCACAAACTTATCTTGTGCCCTCATTGGTCATGTGTGTGTTCGTGTGTGTTGGAGGAGGTGCTCTGTAAGGAAGTGGCAGATTTTTTCCAGCTGTGTATTTTCAATTTGTAATTCGAGCTGGTTTCTCCAAAATGACCTACCCCACCTTTAATATTCAAAGTATTAATTAAATACCTTGTTTTTGATTACCACAAACTAAGAACTAAAATAGTTTATGCCAAGTGTGGTAAAAATGCAAAAAAATACATACTATAATAATACTAATTTTGTTAAAAATAATTATTTTTTATTTTAGCAGTGAATTGGACCAAGCATGTATGATGTAGTAATACAAAAACTATTTTAGTTTATACACTGTGACATTAGCTAGTCATGTTAGCTTGTAATATATAGAGCAGAGCTAACTAGCAAGTTAGCCAAACGTTAGTGGTTAGCAGTTTATGCTATGCTAGCTGTTGGCTACTAAACATTAACAAACTGGATTCCGCTGTAAGAAAGCTGTGAAACTTTACAATAAACTTGGCGACAACACTGTGACAACCCGCTGCATGTTTATGTGTCATTCTACCGTGTTGGAGATGAGAGGGTGAGGGCAGCACTACAAGAAGCTGTAAGCTAACGTTAGCAGCCACCTTGTTAACCTGTTAAGCCCGGTTTCTCCCGCCGGTGGGGGCAGACGCAACATCTTGCAAGAAACAACATCTCTGGGCTTCTTAACATTTAATAGCCTATTAATGATGCATACCCACTTAACGGGAAGAAACTCAGCTAACTGACGATATTAACCATTGTTACCTAAACTAAACACAAGTCTAACACTAAGCAAATCAGCACATAGCAAAAAAGGGCTAATGCTACTTTAGCACATAACAGGCAAAAGCGATCTTTTCTACTTCATGCTATCTGCACAAACGTATCATATGAAAGCTGGGATTCCACAGATTCCATATGTATACGTCTCATCACTGTACGACCAAAGCTCACTCCATTATAGTTGCAGGACTCACCAGATCTCATGTCTTCTGTTCTCTGTTAACGTCCAGCTGCTCATATTTAACGTGTTGATGTAAAACGATGCCGATATGAATCCATAAACTCCTGGAGCAGACATACAGAGTGAGCAGCAGCTGGGCAGGAGGAGACCTGCTCAAACTGACGTGGAAGTGTCGTGGATATTTGAAACTCGTCAATACTGTAAAGATGTACAATGAGAGTAATCAATAATAAACTGGTGAAAGCAAGCAGCGTTGTCTTTCGTTGGTTCTTTATTTGAAGCGCTTCAAAGGTACATGTCTCACAGAGTACAGAGTAGTCTGCAGGAGTGCACACAGGGTATAATGTCTGTGTGTGTTTTATAGAGGACTGTTGCTGTGCAGGAAGTAAAAGAGATAAGACTTTCCTTAGAAAACTGTTATCTTACAATGCTCTCATATGGAGAGCCACATCCTCCAGGTACGACCTTGGCAGGAAGCTACCGTGTGGTACAACAGGTCGAGTTGACCAAACAGTTTCTAAGCATAATATCATCATTTGGTTTTACCATATAAAGTAACATGAGATATTGCCACTACAGAAGTTTCAAATTGGATTGACAGGCGCGGACAGTTCTCATTTGCAGGTTTCTTCGATGACGTTTATATTAACCAATCAGGAGTGTTGTGGGCTCATTCCAATCCTGCTTCTAGTTTCTGGTCCAATACACTGTGTTTTGGTCAAGGAGTTTCTGAAGTTTGGAAGGGAGCTGTGCAGAGACACAACACTTCATATTGCATCAACCTTTATGTATGAAGTGTCTGAGTGCAACAATGTGTACTGTATGCCATAAATCCAGACTCATTGACATGCAAATGTGTCATGATTAAGTCGAGGGAGAAGATACATGTTATCCCTCTACCAAACAACATTGAAAAAGACTGATTTGACTGGACATCAAGGAAGCCTCAAGAACTCATTTGGACTATAGGCTTAATGTAATTCACCAGATAACGAATGAGATTAAATAATGAGCCTATAATGGGAAAATAAGAGTACTAATTTCCAATTCTGTGCACAATGAATTCTGTCATTTTGATGTTCTGCTTCTTATTATTTTGTACTGTACGAATCCCTAGTAGATTGACTTTTTAAGTACACACCTGTAGTAGAATGTTGAATGGGATGGACACTACCAATGTGTTAGGAGGAACCTGTTCTGACCCTGACATACATAAAGTGCCTCCTATCAAGTAAGTCTTTGTGCATTAATACATGATGGTAATAGTACAGACCTATACACTTCCCAGAGGTGTAAACAAAGTACACTATTCACAAATGTAATAAAATAAACACTAACAAACAAAGTACACTGAAGTGCAGTTTAAAATGAACTAACATTAAAGTGCACTGTTTGTAATAGTGGTGCACGATAATTATCGGCCCGATATTAGGAATTATGACGTCATCCCGATAAACCCGATAAAAGTATTAATAGCCCCGATAATATACAATATATTTTTGGGATAAAAAAAAAGAAACAATACTGCGGTGTTGGTGGATTGGGATGAGGGACGCTTGTTTTTCACTCGGCTCCTCCCGTTTTGCCAGTAATGTGGTATTAGTGGTTTAGGAAGAGGGGAGTTTTTCACAAATCCAGCGCTCCCTAACTCATGCCTGGCTGTGACGTAAATGGTGTGCGGCCGTGAAGCCAGGACAGTAAACAAACATGTTGTCGGTATTATGGGACTATTTCAAAGTTTCAGAGTTAGATAGTTTGCTTGCTATTTGTATTAACAAATGCAATGCAGAAGTTCCACGAGGAGGGAAAAAGGCAACAGGTACATTTAATATATATATATATATATATATATATATATATATATATATATATATATATATATTTTATTATCGGTTATCGGTATCGGTCTTGAGAAGCAGGAAGTTATCGGTATCGGTTTCAAAAAACCAATATCGTGCATCTCTAGTTTTTAAGTATACTTAGACCCTCCAGAAAAACTCGGGCAAAAATCCTCGATTATGCGGGCTAAAATCCTTGATTATGCGATTAAACATGCGGGGTTTTTATGTAATTTTATGCGGTGAAATTGCGAAATATGCGGAAAGTTGCGAAAAAGAATAGATTTATTTTTAAATATTGGGCTGTCTTATTTATTCTCTCTCACACACACCCTGCCACTAACGTTAAACCCCTTTCCTATTCAATTAAACACATTCAATGTTTATTTATTGTCAAATCAATGGGGCTATTTGAATCACACTCTCTCTCACTCACACACACACACACACACACACACACACACACACACACACACACACACACACACACACACACACACACACACACACACACACACACACACACACACACACACACACACACACACACACACACACACACACACACACACACACACACACACACACACACTTCTCCGCCTCATTCTGTTTTCATTTACTCGTTCGTTATCTGACCAGCTTCAATCTACTCACTTCGTTTCTTGTAGCCCTCGAAAGGGTTTTGGAGGTTGATGCCTCGGTGAACGTGAGTTGTTTGGCTTTCTTGTCCGCAGCAGCAGAAAGCATTTTCGAATGTTTGAATGAATCAAAGTGGGTCGTCACGGTCGATTTTCTCTAAAACGTATGCTCCAACACACAGTTGCACGGGGTGCAGAATAGTTTCCCCCCACTTGCGTGAAAGACATCGGGGTACTGCTTTGCCCGGTCTTTAGCAGAAATGTTCGTCGTGAGTTCCACACGTTCACTCTACGGTGTTGTTTACCTTCTGTGATGCGCGAGCTGATGACGTCACGTCATCATCATCACTACTTCACGTCAAGACGAGTTAACTTTTTTTGTTCTCAACTTTGTGTGGAAAAATGCGGGGATTATGCGGCCTTTTGATAAATATACGGCCTTTAAAAAATCTGCGCCATTTTGCTGATTATGCGGTAAATTCTGCGATCGCAGGATCGCGTTTTTCTGGAGGGTCTAATAATATTATGTACACTTCTAATGAAGTGAAATTAAAGTCTACTTAAATAAAGCATACCAATAGTGTATTACAAAGGACTTCAAATATCTAACTTTTTAAAAGTAGACTAATGTACCACTTTAGGTATTTGCAAGTTAATATACTCTTTAAAAGTACAATGAAGTACAAATGAAGAAAAACATATATTAAAGTGCACTTTTTATACGAGTACTTAAATACACTTCTAATGAAGTGAAATTAATGTACACGTTAATAAAGCATGCTTAGGGTATTACAAAATACTAAAAAATAATTGTACTTTCGATCAGTATACTTGACCACTATAAGTATTGGCTAATTTAGTACGTAGTAGCGAAAGTGTACTTACTTTGCACCTTTACCAGCTTTAATAAACATGTTAATGCATCAATAATTATAATCAAAACATAATATATTATTCTGAAATGGTCCTATATCTACATAATAAGTACTTCTAATTTTGGTACTTTAAGTATATTTTGAATTACTCTAGTACTTTTTTCTTAAGTAACATTAGCAATGCAGGATTATTACTTGTAGCAGAGTATTCATACACTCTGGTACTTATACTCTGGATCTGAGTAGCCTACTTCTCCCACCTCTGAATACATTCATCACATTAACTGCTGCGTTGCTCCATCATGCCCTGCCATGACGCAGAGAACCCGGAAGACGTGTGTTTGCTGTCAATGCCAGCGACAGAGGACTGAGAGCTGAAAACCCGCATTTAAGACAAGATGGCAGGACTGCCCCGCAGGATCCTTAAGGTAACTATTACACACTTTAAACAGCAGCAAAGGTCCCTTTTCTGTCAGGGTGGAAACTCTACATACACTGTCTGAACTCCCGGTGCTGGTTCACAGTTTTGTTTGCTAACGTTAGCACCTAGCACGCTAAAGCAACTTCCGTTTTATTCCTGTGCCCAGATAGCGAAACACTTTGGGGTTAAAAATACACCAACCTTTTGTGTAAACGGAGCATGGATGTGGTCTGTGTCGGGGCCATATCTTCCAAATGTAGTTCTCAGGCACAACAGTGTTCTCTAATAGCCCTTGCTCAGATCGTGGTGCTGACTGAATAGCTGGCTAACAATGCTAACAGTGCTAGCAACGGCTAGCTTGTGAGTGAATGATAATAAAACAACAGGAACAAGCTAAAGCGACCCTGGTAGCCTGATGATCTCTGTGTTATATTTTTCATACATGAATTTAGCTCATCACATCCTTTTATAATCTTTTTGTTTTGTTTGTTTTTTTGCATAGTTTAGCCTTTTCATTAAGTGAAGTTCCTAAGTATGTACCATGTTTTATACATGAATGCGGTTTCCCATCCTTAGTGAGTATTCACATAACAAAGTATTATAGATGAAACGTTTGATACTTGAAGAGAAATCACTTCCACTGCAGACTTTGGCCCCTGACTCCATGTGGCAGCATCAGAAAGTGATGTTGGCCATATCCAAAACGAGCTGCTCAGCATAGGTTTCTAAAGATAATACTCAATTACTAGCCTAATAAAAAAAAGAAAAAGCAATCGCATCATAACTCAAATTTCTCAGAAAATCTGATGTGAAATAATTTGAAAGAATATCTTTTCAAGATAGTGAATGGTGATGTTTTTATTTACTTTACATTACCAATGAGTTAATTTGCAATTAACACACTGGACTCAAATGTTGAACCTTCAGGTTACAAGCTTCTCTAAAATGTATGCTCCTTTACCCCAATAATAAGGTAAGTGTAAGATTAACTTGGAACCAAAAAGTCGATTCAAACTTAGTCATTCACCCATTTTATCATCTTTATTTTTCTACTCCTGCGTGCCAACACCTAATGATTCCTCTCTAACTATTGGGGTAATGTTATGCATTCATGTATACATTGTCAGTAAACATAGCTACACCTTTTTTATTTAAAATCCTTTTACTCTCCCTTTCACTAGTTATTTAATTTATTTAAATAACTAGTTGTTAAATACTCAATACTTAACACTAGTCAAGTATATACTTTAGATATAAGTATACAAACAATATATTTTACCACACTTAGGATTTATTCATTTTATTACCAGAAAACATGCAAATGTGCTATGCTATATGCTATATCGCCCAGCCGTAACAGGGACATGAATGATGTTTGAGATCAGGCTGCACAGGTGGGTGAGTCAGAAGGTCACAGGCTGGTGTTGGTGGGAAAAGGTGGACGTTTTGGGAACAGTACTCAGCGGACGGAGCCCTTGATCCCTCGGAGCGTGTGACTGGGACTGGGAGCCCCTCTCGTCTGTGTTTTCACTGCATGGTTTTGTCTGTGGGTTATCTGAAACATTTCAGGAATCTCACTCCCAGTCGCATTCAGGAAAGGAACGGCAAAAACAAGAGTGCCGGCTGTTGGCATGCTTTACTTCATGCTGTTTTCTCATGCATGGATGTTATGTTATTTATTTATTGTTCTGTTGATTTCAGGTATGAACAGAACAGGGGGATTATAGGTTTTAAGATTGTGAATGTACATTTAGAAAACAGTTTGGAGAATGGAGACCATAAAACAGTAGCTCAAATCAAGCTATCTAAATAGTTCATAGCCTATATATAGTAGCTGCACACCACTGCCATGACGTCCTATTCCTTTGCACTTTTAATACGTTGCTGTTGTCGAATGCATCTATCAGGCGTGTCACTCATGCTGCCTCATGCCTACCACAATAGATATCAGATACCTGCTCCTCTTTCACTGTAGAGGTGTGTTCTTCTGTTAGTCACACGGCTGACACTGAGGTACTTTGCTGCAGTGGTTGTTGGAAATGAAAGTAATGGCTGACTGTGGAGCGGTGGCTGAGACAGTGTCACCTCTAGCAGACAGTTACAGAGTGCACAGAGATTCAGCATTTTGCCTCTACTGCAGGCAACGCCACCCTGTGTTACAGGATTATAGCCAAGCAGACAATAGTAAACCTTCCACCTGCCATCTATTGCCATGTCTGGTCGGAGAATAATGGTGATTCACATCTTGTTTGCAACTCTCAGTTGTTGGCAGAAGAATAATAATTTTGAATAAATAATTGTAATAAACAGGTTTTACCTATATGTAATTACAAATCCTAAGGTGGATTCATCTAATTATGGGGAAGGTAGTTGTTGGCAATACATTTTCAGCATATTGTTATTCAATAGTTCTGAGAGAAACCATACTTTGGCCAATTGTAGCTCAAGAAAGTGCCAATGTTGGCTGTTCTGCAAATGCAGACTGAATTAATGCTGGAGTATCCTTCAGGAAAAATTCCTTATCCAGCAATTGTAAATGCTGCCTATTCTGCTAAGACAAAGCAAAGTCAGACTTAATCATCACGAGAGTTCGACAATATAAGAAAATGGAGAGAAAATGTTTGGAAACAAGAAGTAAACAAGAAAGAAATGTAAAAACAAAAAGGTGATAGTCTTGTAGAGTATCATTTTTGTAGTTTGAAATGAATGACTAGTACTCCTATAGGTTACTACATAAAGTGTATATGCCTGTGGTTTCCTGGGGAAAGGGGCTGAGTCATTGTTTCTGATCAGAGTTTGATTTAGCACCATGATGCCGTCGGCACGGGATTCACAGAATGTGTCATGAGTGATCCCGGTTGAGCTGTTTGCATAAAAATAAAACCAGTTTCCAACAGTGCAGTTATCTGTAATGCTACATGAGACATTCCTAGATGTTACAAGCCACAGTTGTATTTGTAGCAGAAATAATGTATTACTTGTCATTAAATTATGAAGTGTCAGCATTCACTGAAGGAGATGCGCTTGAAATGCTACTTCTAAATATGTACGGTGTGAAAGATGCTTTGTGCTGCATCTCTTTTAAAAATCTAACAACTGTCAAGTTTTTATTTCCAGTTTCATTTCTTTGTGCACATACCCTACCTTCACGCTAGGAGTTGCATCCTTCGCTACAATATTTAGCAGGTGGTGCATTGTGGCGATAACGATGCGTTTTGCAGCGCAAGGTTAAATCACTTTATGTTACTGATAAATATTATTTAGGTTAATGTCTTCCTGTCTCTTTCTGTGCCAGGAAACTCAACGCCTGATTGCAGAGCCTGTCCCAGGCATCCGGGCTGAGCCAGATGAAGGCAATGCCCGCTACTTTCATGTGGTCATCTGTGGACCTCAGGACTCACCTTTTGAGGGGGGCGTTTTTAAACTGGAGCTCTTTTTACCCGAAGAATATCCCATGGCAGCTCCTAAAGTACGCTTCATGACCAAAATATATCACCCCAATGTTGACAAGTTGGGGAGAATCTGTCTAGACATTTTGAAAGGTAAGTCAACACTCTGTGATGTAACAGTTTATGCTTGGCTAGCTGTGTGTGGTTTACATTGTGCATAAAGGGCAGGTTTTCAACTGACAGAAAGTGTTTATTTTCCCCTGTTCTTTCTGTTGAGTCAGGCTTGTTACTGTAGAAACAGCGCTGTACGTTCTCTGTCCTCTGATGTTCCCCTGTGAATGAAGTGAGGGATTTGACCATTTTATCTTGCTCAAAAGATCAAGGGCCTCTTATGTTACACTTGTGACCCCTGACTGAAGCTTTTCGCCAATACTACTGCACCGTTTCTTCACTCCTGCAGCTTTCAAAAAAATATCATCCCTCTGCTTTTCCTGGCCTCAATTAGACTTTTATTAATCCCTGTTCTTTTATTTTTCAGATAAATGGTCACCGGCTCTGCAGATTCGCACAGTGCTGCTATCAATCCAGGCATTACTAAGTGCACCCAACCCTGATGATCCCCTCGCAAATGACGTTGCAGAGAAGTGGAAGTCCAATGAAGTTGAAGCCATAGAAACAGGTGAGGGCTCTCATCTGGCTGTGTTCAACAAAGGGTTTTAAATACATTGTTCTAACATTGAGTAATGAACCATATTTGTTACCTGAGGTCATTGCTGGTTATTTCAGTAATGGCAACCATACATTCTAAAATTGAATTTGCAAGCAGGAATGAGGCAACCTGGTTGATCTCCCCCAATGTATTGTTTACAAATATATAATTACATTTTGTGATCATTTTGTTTAATTTGGAGGGATAAGGGATTTTGTAAATGTGTCTCAATGCAGGCTTTGAACAAACCACTTTGGTAAAATGAACGTCATTCATATTGCTTTTGTTTTCTTACTCTTTCCAGCCAAGTCATGGACCAGACTTTATGCTGGAAGCAGAAACGAGGTGTAGAGCAGCCCTACAAGTGGAAATCAAGTGTGAACACAACTCCTCATGTTCTGCCTCCTCCTACTTCAATTACATTTAAAGGACACAGTCTTAAATATATATAAACATATATATATAAATATATATTATAAAATAAACGTGAAAATATTGTAAAGGAAAAAAACTCCTGCTGACAATTGGTGATTTAAATGCATACAAGTAATGAAATTACTCGTCTTTGTCCGTACTTACTACTGTTCAAATGCATGAGCTGAGATCTACTCACCTGGCTTTCTTTGTCCATGGATTTTAGAAAGCTTTCACCAACGTGAAAACAAGCATGTTGAGGGGGCAAAAGGGTGTATGTGTGGGGGGTGGGTTTTGGGGGCCCTGGAGTTGTGGAATGGGCGGAGATTGACTAGATGTGGTTAACATTGTATAATCTTAACATTTATTTTAACTTTATTTCCTTGTGTTGCTGCTTTTTTTCCAAGCAGCAAACTAGCTCACTGTATGTTGACCCTCAGCTGGAGGCCATCCAGAGTTGTGTGCTGTGTAGATGGCCCAACTGGACACATAATCTATCGTAGCCGTGCTTCTTCACATTTGACTGCATTGAAAATTAAATGTTATGACTAAAACCCAAACTGAGCCTGCTACTGTCACATTAACTGTTTCAACCACTCTCAATGTAAACTGTAGGCTTGTTGATGGCGTGAGAGAGTGAGGAGGGCGGAGAGGACATTGTGGATCTTTCCTTAGTTTTAGCACATATGTTTTATTACCATATCAAGTCTTTTATATGTGAATCTTTCTTACTATTACCATACTAAGTACTCTGCTTTCTCTCTGTATGCCCTCTCAGTTTAATGCTATAAGACTCAGTGGTTTACTTTGCATTTATTTCACAAAGCAGCGGTTACATTTGAGCTGTTAGTTGTTTGATAACCTGGTGGTGGATAGGGTGTGGTTGGTGGGTGAGGAGATGCTGGGCTGTTACAGGATCAAACTCCAAAACAGCATGAAGGCTTTCACTCAATTGTTTTGACTGTTTTTTGGCCTTAAAAGTCTGTATTTAATTTTACTGTTTGTAAATTCATTCTTTCTATCAATCTGGGAAGGAAGTGTTTTCCTGCTCTCAGAACGCTTTGAAACAGTCCATCTGCATACCTTTTATGTTCTGTAAATAAAATCTGTTGATTAATAAATGGTTGCCTTGGTGAAGTTGTTTATGGTGCACAATCCTGTCCTTTATTTTACACCTGTATTACGTTTTACTGTAGGCCACGTGGATTTTGTATCCTCACCTATTCCCATTGTAGTTCAACTCAACTTGAGATCTTATCATCTTCAATACGTGAAAACACATTTTGGGGTCTGCAGGACTGTTTGAAATGAGAGTACAAAAATAGTTGTTAAATAAATGTAGTAGATTATAATTTCCTTCATAAATATTGTAAAATAGGATAATAAAACAGCAAAACTATAATGTATTACATCACTTTATATTGTAAATTCAAATCACTATAGTTATTTAGACTGTACATGTGAGGCTCTGAAAAGGGGAAATAAATGAAGAATATCTCATAGTTGATTTACTACTGAAAAAGCTTTAATACTATTCAGAATAGTTTAGGCTGCTTATTTTATCTTGTAAATTGCTCATTATAGTAAAAAAAAAGTATGTTTCTAAATGACCAAAGGCACACTTGGGTTGATGACAAATTGAAATGCCCTTATTTAACATTGAATAAATTATGCCTTTTTAGATTATTACTGATTGACATCATTTTTATTTTCTGTGTTTTTAAACTAGGCTACTGGTAATTATAACTTAAGCTATTTATAGTATTTCATTAAATGAATTGGAATTTGTTTAAACTCAGCTTGCTACATGTCTGTTTTTAATCTATTTATTTAATGAGTGAGTGAGAATTAAGACGAACCATTTTGAAACACGGCTGACTACCAGAGGTACACATTTGTATCAGTGTCCCAATATTATGAGTGGCTTTGGTTACAGTCTTCAAGAAGAAAACACATCCAGCTACTCAGACACCGTCACTTTTAAACATCTCTGAACATTTTCACCCTTGAACACATCCTGGGGTCTGAGGAAAGTCCACCTCCACTAGAGGGAGGCCCTGAGCTTTGGTATAGGCCTCTGCACAGCCGTATATTACAGGCTTTGCTACAGCAACATGCTGCTGTAAATAACCATTGAGTGTCACCAGCAGGCTTCTCACTCAGCTGAACATCGTTTTCTTGATTTGACCTTAAAACTGCAAGGGACGGCCTTATGCTTGCTTCAGTTACAGTGAGAAGTTGGCATATCAGAATCAAAATAGTAGTAGTAGTTTAGTTGCCAATGTATGAGTTTAGGCATTTCAAATAATAATGAAAATGCAAGATTATGGTTTATTTATTTATTAATTTAAGTGTATATTTTTGGTCTGTGTGTCTATTTACTTTTGTTTCTGTACATTTCAATGTGAAAATGATTGAGCCCCTACCATTCTACCTCTTTAAAATATTTTTAATTTCTGTAAATACAACAGAATATAAAAATGTTCAGATAATTAAAAAGGGATGGTTGATGTTAAAACATAGGATGGAGGATAATTGGATGTATGTTTGTAACAAACGGTTAATGTCCTGTATATCCCACAAAAAGGCTCTAAAATTATCTTTAAGGGTGAAGATTTTATGAGCGGCACTTGAAAGTAGCATTTTTAAAGCCATCACTTGTGTTTCTGATGATTACTGTTAGCAGTACTGAAACACACCGTGGAACTGGCAGCTGTATGCAGAGACTTGATCTATGTTTGGCTTATCAATCCTGCTGTTAATGATGAACATGAAAGTGGTTGTAACTTGGGGCTGACAGGCAGCTCTCAGATCAGCTGGTAGCAGCTCACCTCTCCCAGCTCAGATGGGAGAGAGTCTGTTGAATCATGCGTGTTGACAGCGGCGATAAACCACCATGGTAGGTACAATATGCGAGCAGAAGCTGTCTGACATTGCCCAGGAATGAATGGACCCACACTTTGTAAGCGGGACTGTCTGTGAAGAAGCTTAAAGTTGTGAGTATTTCGGGAGATACACTACTGCCCTCCCTCTCTCCCTCGGAAAGCCACATTCTCCAGCTTCTGGTTGAATCCAGATTTTCGCTTTACAAACATTTTTTCCGGACACTCGACGATTGGGAACATAAATGATGAAGTTGAAGCCCAACCAGACCAGGACGTACGACGGCGAAGGGTTCAAAAAGAGAGCGGCGTGTGTGTGTTTTAAAAACGAAAAAGAGGAAGAGGTGAGAGGGGTGTTTTTCCACGGTTGGAGTTAGTGGTTAAACGTTATACTACTAAGCTTTATTGTTGACAATGTTCCTTTTTTACTAAACTCTGCCTGGTCATCGTTAAGTATTTTTAAAGTTTACGCCATAGTGTAGGCCGATTTTCAGTTGAATGTTGTGTGCGTGACTCTGCTCACGTGTTTTTAATTAGTGAAACTAACCTGGCCAAAATCCAAAATACTTTACATATAAAACAACAAGGGGTCTCCCACTGCATTTACTGTAACCAGCACACAGCAGGAGCCCCATTATTTTAATTTCCTGTCCAGGAGGAAATCCAGATAACTCATAATTCATAAAGACATCCTCTCTGTGTCCTCCTGCCACTGCACACTGTGCTGGCTCAAGTATTGACATTGACAGCCTTGCACCCTCAAGAATGTCTGTGGTTACATATCTCTTCAACCGCTGATGCATTTTATAGATCTAAAATAGGATGTGATTATGAACTTTTGTGTCATTTTGGTATGTAACGCTCCTAAGCCATTAAATACCATATGTCATTTTAAAATATTGCATCTACATTCATGCACATTGGTGTTGTTGTCTACCTTGCACTAGCATCAGCTGATGTGGTTATTGTACATGATCATTTCCATATCAACACATGCTTTTGTGATCACTAATCCTTTTGCTGAGGCATCCTGCCACACCTCCACTCTGTTGCTGCTGCCTTTTATAGTATCCCATGTGCAATTGACTTAAACTGTAGTAAGTTCACAATGCAGTTCTGCAACCTTAGCCTGATTTATAATTATGAAGAATAAAAAAGGCTAAGGTTGCATGTTTTAAAAATTCAATATTTGTATCTGTCACACATACAGTGCACAATTCTAGCATAGAAAAATGATAAATAAACAAAGAAAAACAATGCCAGAATGAGCATATCATAGGCAATAGTGAATGGTTAGAATTATACATTAAAAGAGGAACAGATAAAGCTGCAACAGTATATAAATAAATGGCAGCATTGCTGGTATAGTATAATCAATACTTTGATAGCAGAATTAGCATATGCAGCGAAACTTGTCCCACATTGGCTCAGTTTGGCAGAGGGGTCGTAGGGGGGCTGGTTGGGGGGGTTGAGTGTTACACTGTGTCCTAAACACCAAGTGACCTATCAGCTGCAATTTATAGAAACAAGGTGCAGGCACTTGCTGTCCCCTGACAGATTTTCTTTCCTGCTCCTCGTGCTCCCCCCATCACTCTCTCTGTTTCACTCTCTGCTGCTTGTCTGTGACAGAGTGCTGACATCAACTAAAAGTCACTTTGATTGTTGTTGATTGCGCTGGCACATGATACAATGGTCTCATGCCCAACCGATCTGATCCTTCACTGTCACCATGTGTGCTGTGATTAGATGTGCCTCACGTCATGTGGTAACTTATCCATCCAGTCTGCATGCCTGCAGTCACTTCCTCAACATCAGCTGGAGTCCAGGAACAGGTCTGCAGAAAACATTTGACAGGGTGACTTCATGTTGTTTGTACTCTGAACAATAATGTCATCTGTTCATTTTCACCCTTTAATTCAAGGGAACACAACATAATGACTTACTGTGTGTTTATTCTTGATATCATCATAGTAGATGTAACTGGCATATGAAGTACTGTTAGTCATTATGCTGTAAGTATGCTCCAGTGTACACTATCCAGTTAGTAGTATAATGCAGTTAATAAGATGATAATCAAATCTGGGATTTTGGCTGGGCAAAATGGTTGAAACCAGTGTTTCTTTGATATTAACTTAATATTGAATTGATATATTGGGGAATAATATCAAAGTATATTTCAGAAATTGATGTAAAATCACATGGTAGTTTTTTAGGGTTGCACAATAAATGCAGTTGTAGTAGCTAAGTCCTTTTTTATCCTTCAAAAGAAAAAAACAAATCTCAACAATACAGTAGTGCATTATTTTCTGAAACAATATTGGAATGTTATACTGAAAGCTCAATTAGAAAAGCATCAGAAGCAATACTGTATTATTGGTTTGCATTATATTGTATAGAAGTTATACGTCTAGTCACTGTTTATTTATGTCCTGCAACAGCTATAATACAAATCTGAAATAAATAGATTAAAATATAACCTCAGTGTCTTACGTAATGAGTTGTTGATCACCTTAAAGCTGATGTTGATGTGAGTGCCGGGGTCATTCGCCTCGTCTGCCCAGCTCTTTTGTTTTCGTTCAGAAAGGCGACTGCTGATCAGTGGTTTTTGAAAAGCCTTTTGGCTGGGAGTGTGTGTGAGTAGCTGCGTACGTGGACGGGCCTACGTGTTTCACATGGTGTTTGAGTGAAATCATGCATGTGTGTGTGTTGTGTGCATTTGTGTCAGTGAGACAGCCACCAGTGCCCCCCCGGCCCTGCGCTGTCTAAGGGGCTCTTGCAGGGCACACTCCCCACTGCTGCTATTATTCACCTCCTCAACAACTCTTTACTCCACATTAATGTCACACAGAGTGTAACACTCTACTGGACATGAACTATATTGGCATAGCCCTTATTTTGGACTATTCAAATTACAATATAACAATCAGATTTCACTTTGACATTACAGGGTGTGCTAAAATCCTACTTAAATCTGCTGTACTTTGAGTCAATGTTTTAAGACAATATACATGAAGTCATCCTTTTTTGGAACTATTCTAGACTAAATAAAAACTAAGAAGGAATGAAATCAAGAAGGTGCCTTAAGGGATGCATCGTTCTTTTTCATCGTTAAATTGGCAATTATTTTGCACTTTTGTAATAATTGATCATGCAGGTTAAATGATTCCTAATGCAAATTGCTCTATTAAGAGTACTCCGTGACCCAGTGAGTTAACGATCTAACCGCAGGTTTAAGTGCGAAGGTGGCAACTGCAGATTGAATTCACTGAATGTGATATTACCTGACAGTGGAATAACCTGTACCTCCTAACTTGGCCTGTTATAAGTACATAAATGTTGACAGAGTGGCCTGTGTTGAGAATAAGTCACACGGTCCCCAGAGTGTTTGTTCATGCAAGAACAGAGACACCCACTTGCATTTAAGCCATTATATCAACGACCCAAAGCACGTAAACATGTGAACAGGAGCTGTTTGAGTTTTAAGTTTTAGTTTCATAGTGTGCTATTCATGACGAGGTTGAGTCCTGAGATTTCTTGAGGGATTTATCTAACTCCTCATAACGAGGTTACAGAATTGAAATACAGCCAAGCCAAGTCACCGGTGTGAAGTTTCACTCAAAGTATTTTCTGTGCGATGTTAACCACCTTTCACAGCCGTGAAGATGTTATCATTAGTGCTCTTCACTAATCTGCCATGCATTCAATGTCAGGTCCAGGGAGGAATGCCGATCCATTTTCAATATACCTAAATCTCAGCTGGGACATTGGTGTTCTATACAGTGGGGCAAAAAAGTATTTAGTCAGCCACCAATTGTGCAAGTTCTCCCACTTAAAAAGATGAGAGGCCTGTAATTTTCATCCTAGGTATACCTCAACTATGAGAGACAAAATGAGAAAAGAAAATCCAGAAAATCACATTGTCTGATTTTTAAAGACTTTATTTACAAATTATGGTGGAAAATAAGTATTTGGTCAATAACAAAAGTTCATCTCAATACTTTGTTATATACCCTTTGTTGGCAATGACAGAGGTCAAATGTTTTCTGTAAGTCTTCACAAGGTTTTCACACACTGTTGCTGCTATTTTGGCCCATTCCTCCATGCAGATCTCCTCTAGAGCAGTGATGTTTTGGGGCTGTCGCTGGGCAACATGGACTTTCAACTCCCTCCAAAGATTTTCTATGGGGTTGAGATCTGGAGACTGGCTAGGCCACTCCAGGACCTTGAAATGCTTCTTACGAAGCCACTCCTTCGTTGCCCGGGCGGTGTGTTTGGGATCATTGTCATGCTGAAAGACCCAGCCACGTTTCATCTTCAATGCCCTTGCTGATGGAAGGAGGTTGTCACTCAAAATCTCACGATACATGGCCCCATTCATTCTTTCCTTTACACGGATCAGTCGTCCTGGTCCCTTTGCAGAAAAACAGCCCCAAAGCATGATGTTTCCACCCCCATGTTTCACAGTAGGTATGGTGTTCTTTGGATGCAACTCAGCATTCTTTCTCCTCCAAACACATCTAGTTGAGTTTTTACCAAAAGGTTCTATTTTGGTTTCATCTGACCATATGACATTTTCCCAATCCTCTTCTGGATCATCTAAATGCTCTCTAGCAAACTTCAGACGGGCCTGGACATGTACTGGCTTAAGCAGGGGGACACGTCTGGCACTGCAGGATTTGAGTCCCTGGCGGCGTAGTGTGTTACTGATGGTAGTCTTTGTTACTTTGGTCCCAGCTCTCTGCAGGTCATTGACTAGGTCCCCCCGTGTGGTTCTGGGATTTTTGCTCACCATTCTTGTGATCATTTTGACCCCACGGGGTGAGATCTTGCATGGAGCCCAAGATCGAGGGAGATTATCAGTGGTCTTGTATTTAATCCATTTTCTAATAATTGCTCCCACAGTTGATTTCTTCACACCAAGCTGCTTACCTATTGCAGATTCAGTCTTCCCAGCCTGGTGCAGGTCTACAATTTTGTTTCTGGTGTCCTTTGACAACTCTTTGGTCTTGGCTATAGTGGAGTTTGGAGTGTGACTGTTTGAGGTTGTGGACAGGTGTCTTTTATACTGATAACGAGTTCAAACAGGTGCCATTAATACAGTTAACAAGTGGAGGACAGAGAAGGCTCTTAAAGAAGAAGTTACAGGTCGGTGAGAGCCAGAAATCTTCTTTGTTTGTAGGTGACCAAATACTTATTTTCCACCATAATTTGCAAATAAATTCTTTAAAAATCAGACAATGTGATTTTCTGGATTTTTTTTCTTCTCATTTTGTCTCTCATAGTTGAGGTATTCCTAGGATGAAAATGACAGGCCTCTCATCTTTTTAAGTGGGAGAACTTGCACAATTGGTGGCTGACTAAATACTTTTTTGCCCCACTGTATATAGTGTATAACAAGCAGCGGGCATTCAGAAACTAGCACCAATAATGATCTTGCAGTGTGCATGCTGATTTTTGAGTTCTTGTTTTTGATCAACCTTAGCTGTCAAGAGAGCTCGACTAACATGTAACAAGTTCGAAAGGATGCAGGAAGTATTCACAGGTCAGTGGGGTGCCAGATAGGGTTTTAAGTGACTGCATCTCTAGAGGGACGCCGTCCTTAAAAAGACCTAGCTGCATTTGATTAAGGTCAGTTACTAACACTGTGCCGAATTAGTTTGATCCGTTCGGATGAGACGCCTGGCCTGTCATCTTTTGTCATGTTTTTCCACCAAGTTTTGAATGTTTCATTGTTGTCTGTTTTTAAACCAAAAACTTTTAATTATTAAGAAAATGATTGCTGGAATGATTTAATACAATGGTTATTGTGGAGCTTTTTCAGATACAATCTTATCCTACATTCTATGGCTGTCCATCGTGATAATACATTGTTTGGCAACGTATAGTATAGTCCAGGGGTACTCAAATACAAATGTTAAAGGTCCAAAAAAATGTTTTTAATAAGACAAAGGTCCGATGATTACGGTCATTCAACATTTTAAACAATTGCAACAAGATTCTTAACACGAGGTTGCAAAAACAAAAATAATCTGTGTGCAGCAGTTTTCATTGTTATTGCGTCTGTGCTTGATCCCTCAGAGTCGCAGAGCTGCGCAGTTATGAATAAAGGCAGCCGCACCCTCTTTCATTCAGCATTCCCATCATTGCTTTATAAATGTCTTGCCCCCTTGTGTGTCCACTGAGGTTCGTCAGGCCCAACACATCTTCAACAAACTCCCCCTTTGCCTCATCATAAAAACTCACAAACACCAGCAACTGAGCATTGTCAGTGGTGCCAGTGGTCTCATCCACAGCTAAGGAAATGCACTGTGCATTTTGTATTCCATCACAAAGCTGATTAATCAAATCACCAGCCAGTATTTATGTTCTTCTGGTTGCTGTGGAATCTGAGAGGGGGATTTGCTTTATTTGACCTGTTATTTCCTCTTTTTGTTTGCCTTCAAACATGGTCTCCATCACTTCAGTCATGCATTATTTTATACTTCAGTTATTATCCAGTGGAAAGTCCTTACCTACTGGCCTAGTTAAAAAAAAGTGGTTACTTTTTTTTGGCTGGGCAGTGTAGTTTTACACACCGTCTTATTTGACTTTCTCAGGACTTAGAACAGTTTTTTGGGGGCAGACCCCCACAAAGAAAAAACACGTAAGGTCATCATCTTAACAGTTTTGTATGCTCATCCCGTGAGCAGAGCATCATGTCTATTACAGCTGAATGCCGCGATTACCATTTTGTTCAGCAAAACGCCTCACCAAATTAGTAAGATCCAAAGCTTTAGTGCGTTTTGATTCAATGAACAGCCATTGATTCAATGTACAGCCAAACTTGACAGTCTCTTCTCTGTCATTGTAGACCGCAAATACCTCATTCCTTCAGTACTTAGGTCCGAATCAGTCTATGGTCCGAATGCTTCTCGTTTTGCGCCGTACCGTTCAAATGAAATCGCCGCCAATCATATTTCAACGCTCGCGCCATGGGTTGACGTGCGTTACAAGACGTGTGTCTTGTGCTGCATTCACTTGCACTCGGACATTAGAGACGTTCTCTCATAAATGTCCGATGAGCCACAACTTTTCTTTCAAAACAAAGCTGCCAACTGGGGTGGCAGCGCCTATTTTTAGGGTGGCAGTTGCCACCCCATGCCGCCCCGGGGTCCCCGGTAGGTGAAACTAGGCTGCTAGCTACAGTACAGATGCAACTAGATGAGCTGTTAACTCTCGCTCTGACTTTTTTTTTTTTAAACCCACATTTTTCCCACCCGCATTCCGCGAAGACCCGCCCTACTGTGCCTCTGATTCGCAGAGTGTTGGTGGGGGGGAAAAAACGCTGACGGGATGCTGAATGTGATTGGACCAATGCATTGACAGACACACACAGACACACACAGACAGACAGACAGATAGAGCGCTGTTTGTACACAGCGGAGAATTTTGACTCGTTGCGTTGTCTCAAAAATAACACAGATAATACAGATAATACATATGAAAAGTATAATTTCGCTCAGAGTCCAGAGACAGTTGTCGTTCGGTCCGGATCCGGACCGGAGTCCGGACTTTGAGGATGCCTGGTATAGTCCATCTAAAATATTAGATATTCCCTAAAGGTGTTGCTTTCATTATATCCTTTTATGTCAGACAGAAAAACTCTCAGGCAGGAAAAGTGAGTTTGGCTTAGGTGTTGAGAACTACAATTAAATTAAAAATGTAATTAATTTAATTAAATTAAAATTAAATGTAAATGTTACTTCATACCCATTAAAGTAAATATTTGTTTGTTTATCATCAATATCTACTTGTGCTTTGAATGCAGGAACATTTACCACCGGTTACTGGTTACTCTCATCTCAACTCTTATTTAGATTATGTGACAAATAACAGGACATGCTGAGCAGCCCAATCCACACCGTGGTCATATTGCATTAAATAAATGAATTGAATGACTGGCATGAGATGCTAGATTTTTTATATGGATCCTGCTGAATGACTCGCCCCACACTCAGCTGCCGCCAGACACCTAAAGTGATGACCGAGTCTAAACTTGGGCATGCCGTTGGCGTGTTTCTGGCACCCTGAACTCTGCCTCAGGGACCTGACCAAGGCCTTTCTTATTGGCAGGTGCTTCTAGTGAGCAGCAGTCGACATCCAGACCAATGGATTGTGCCAGGAGGAGGAATGGAGCCAAAGGAGGAGCCCTGTGGGGCCGCCGTCAGGGAGGTGTACGAGGAGGTGAGCTCATCCACTGAAAAAAACAGAAACAGGCATCATGTAACTGCGCTTATTTTATTATGTGTTGGAACTACTTTAAAGCAACCAGCAAAACATGTCCATAGTGTTTTTGCATGTGTATCTACAGATTGCAAACACGTTACATGCTTCCAATACACTTACGTAAAGTTTTGAGGTGCTTTGAGGATTTCAGATTCAGAATAAATGTAGGTGAAAGTACAGTAGGACTTGGTTGTTGTTGAACTCAACTGGTTGAGGGAATTTCCAACATGTGAGTAATGAGTCAGCTGATCAACAGCATTGCTCACACTAGCTGTGTTGTCTAAAAAGGAAAGTAGTAGATCAACAGGAGTCAGAGTAAGGACATTGTGAATTAGGTAATTTCATGTCTTCAAAAAAAATCTCTGCAACCTACCACATGAATATGAACGCATGAGTAAGAACAGACTCAGTCCTACATTGTTTGATGATAGAGTTGACAACTCAAAGCAGGCTAAGAAGTCGTTGTGGCTCATTATGCAATTTTTCTGAGACCCTTTAATGTTACATTACACTAGAAAATTAATTGACAACATTGATATGTTAAACTAAAGGCACAGACCAAAATGATCTTTATCATAAACATAAAGTGAGTATGGCAGCCATCCTTGAGAGTGAGTGTTGTCATGGGTTACACTTTGAGATCCTCCCGATGTGTATGGATCCAGATGATGGGTGGAGATATTTACCCGTGATAGTTGAACTACACGTGCACTGTTCTGTAGTTCAGTGAAGAAGGTGGCTGGTCGTTGAACTCCAGTGCGATGTGAGTCCCTGCCTTGGATAGAAGTGTGCTGACAGTTTTGAAGTATGGCAGTGACATTTGGGAACGGGTTTCCAGTTACCCACATCCTGTGCCTCCCACACCAGACATGCACCTGAATATAGATGAGCTACAAACCCACTACTTGTGGCAAACTAACAATTCAGAACGTCATGTTTAATACCCTGCTGTCACGATCAATGTTAGTGTGATTGCTATAATCTGTGCAGATGTGACATTTATTTATCTGATCAGGAGAGGTTGATTGTCATTTCTTTCAATAATCACTACATAATAAAGTGTGACATGTTGACTAAAGTGAATGGAATGTACTACAAATACAACTTGGATAAATCTTTTGTGGTTCTTAATTACAAAGCTACAGCATTCAGGTTATAACAGGCTGTGGCGCATTGGACTAGTAGGTTGGTGTTGGGATCAGGGGAGCACAGGTTCAAACCCCACTGCAGTCAGCATGTCGTTGTGTCCCTGAGACACTTCACCCCAAATTGCTGCTGTGGGGGGGATTGCCCACAGTATTGAGTATGTAAGTCGCTTTGGATAAAAGCGTCTAACAAGGAACATGTAATGTAATAACGTGATAGACACGGCAAGAGTCAAACAAAGCCGTGATCTACTGGAGTTGTCTCCCAGCCAGCCACAGCGACACTTTTTTTAGATAATTAAAAATGTAGTATCTGTCTAGCTTCATCTTCACTCTCTCATAGGATAATCTTTTTGCTTGAGAACAAATGTTTGTGGTCAAAGCAACTGTCATCACAAGGTGTAGTTTGTTTTGAGACCAGTTAAACAAAAAGTGTTGTTGGAACATGTTGTAAAAAGCCAGTATGTTTAGTGTCCAGTCAGGAAATGAAACCTATTTTGTAAAGCTGACTTTTTATTACTTTTTTTTCCTCCTTCCACTAATCATCTGGAGACCCTTTAATTTACAAACATTTTGTTGGTTTTGCTCCTACAAGACTTGCTATAAATAAAGAGAAAGTGAAGTCAGCTCTGCTTCTCTTTTTGCTGTACCGACTCTCTTTAAGATCCCTGAGAACAATATCCCAGTCTTTTGAGATGCATTTATCATATACATTGAGATGATGATAGCTAAGCAACATATTGTGTAGCATGTTGAATGCGGTTTGATGACTTTTCCACAACTAATTCAGTGGTCATAGTTGTGTACAAGTAAATACAGTAAGTCACAGACTGTGCATAAACAGGAATGGATGTCGACTAGCCCCCCGGTCTGTCTGTCCTCCTGTCATTCAGACTATGTTTAGGGCTACCTATGCTGCCTCACAAGTATGTGGCGATGCTGGGATAGTACCCTGCTGAAGTTTTCCTGTCCTAAATGAGACAAATATTCAACTGAGAATGTGCATACGTATCAGAACAGAGCGAGCTGTTCCTAGCACCAGGTCACATGGTCCGGCTGGGTTGCAGCTGTAAGGAAATATTGAAGTTAGAAGTGCTTCACAAAGATTTCATCTTTATCGAGTACTCGATGATTTACATCATGTTATGTTTCATACTGGTGACTAACAACGGAGTGTGGTCACTCTTGATGAGTTTTCTTTCATGTGTGTTCAGGCTGGTGTGAAGGGAAAGCTTGGCAGACTACTTGGGATTTTTGAGGTAAGCTTGTCAGACTATAGAAAAATTGTAATAAACTCTCACAGGGCATAACATACATTATATAATTCAGTATAAAATCCTGTATCACTTTAGCTAGTAACCATGATATAACGCCAATGTATGCTTCATGCTTTTTGTGCCAGTCCAATTTTACATGTTTAGTATGTCGAGACATCTCTGCAGCTCCACCATACTTTTAATTCAGAATCATATTTTGCCTCCAAAAGATACTAAATTTGGAATTTGCACTATTCCATATTGGGATTAATATTCAGATTACTTTTGCAGCCCTAGTTAATATTACATATTTTATTGTTTATGACAGCTTGGCTGGCATTGCGTTAATGTTTATTTCTGTCCTTTTATATAGTGTCATTTAAAGTTCCTTTTACTCTTTGCAGCAGAATAAAGACAGTAAGCACAGGACATACGTCTACACCCTCATTGTGACGGAAACACTGGAAGACTGGGAGGACTCTGTCAAGATTGGTAGGAATCCACGTTTAAGTCTCTCTTTTTCATTGTATTACTGATAACTGTTAAATAAATGATGTTGCAAATATTTACCTAGATACCAAGCCTTTTGCAAAAAAGTATTAAAACAAAAAGCATTTAATTTAGGGTATCAAACCCCCTACAAATTTGGGTTGGGGCAAATTGTAATATATTTGTATTTAATTTCATTACACCAATGACATTTCTGTGCACAATCATAATTCACAAGATATTCTGACTCTCAATCAAATTCTTAGATTTTGATGTCTCTTTGAGGATAAGGACTGTTGAGAATGACCGCTGGGGCCTCTTTTGTAAACGGAGAAACTGAGACACATACTTGGCTATGAAGTCAAACCATCCGATCTACTTTGTTCACTGTCCTAAAATACTGACAGAAAGAATTGAGCAACAACTAGTCTTCCTAAATGGATAACCACTGCATGTGTGCTTCATTACTATTTGTTTTAAACGTGTATTACATTTCAAATTATATGCAACTCAAAACTGTAGCTTTTACTAACTTTTGCCCTTATAACTACAGTTCACCAGGGGAGGGGTGTTTGCTGTGCACAGTTGTTTTTCAGTTCAAATTCAAAAGCTTTTATTGTCATTGTACAGAATACAGCAAGATTTATAGTTACTGCTCCAGCAAGTGCTTTAAAAACAGACATATTAAAAAAACAGATTAAAAGGTCTGACAGTTACGACCAGCAAGTACTGCACACAGCTTCGGATCGTCATGTAGATGACCAGGATTAATAAATGAATAAAATAGAATTATGATAAAAATATATATGATAAATATTACAGTATATACATAGAGACAGACCATGGTTATTGCACAGTGGGGATATGGGAAGTTATTTTTGTGTGTTTTAATGTTATTAAATCACTAACTCAGTTATCATCACTCTTCAATGCCCCCTCCTTATTGTCCTCTGTTGCACTGCATGTTTAATTTTTTCTCTCCCCCTCCACTGAGAGGCCAGCGTTGGCGTACCTCAGGGTGTCAACATATAGTGGTTGACCCCCGCCCCTCCCTCTCACGCCACCCTATGATAATCACAGGCCATGTACAATTCCTTGTTTGAGGAGTACAATTGGAGGAGATGATGGGTTTGAAGCTAAAGTATAAATAACTCCCAGCTGACAGTTTACTGGACACGTTGTTTTATTGGAAGGTGCTTTTTTTGGAAGGTTTGGTGACATGGGGTCTTCATAAACATCAACTAAAGGTCAGGAATGTACATTTCCACTCTGACTTCAGTGCTGCAACATGTGATGGAGAGTTTACCCTTGACCATGTTGTATGACGTAATGGTTTGGCAATTTAAAGTTATTTTGCCTATTGAGCAAGCTTCCTTACCACTCCGGTACAGTCTTACAGTAGCACTGCTAGTGAGTTTTATTATATAAGGTAAATATATGTAAAATAATAATAATTTTATTATTCATTTATCTGGCGATTGTTTTCTCAATTTCCTTAAGGCAGTGTCTTTGTTTTGTCAGTCTAAAACACCAAATTAAAAGAGAATCTATTTGAGGGCTTTTTTCTGCAATTCCTTTCTGAGGGATTACTTTTAAAATTAATCAAATTTTAAAATAATTGCTGATTATATTTCCATCCTTTTAATTTATTAGATGGCTCTACGTAATACTACTAGGTCTTGGGTTTAATCCCAACAACACCAACCATTAGGTATAATCCATATTTGTTGACAAACTGTCCTTGAGCACATCACACTTCTGCCTGTTGATTGGTCCTTGTCTTTCCCATGTTTCACAGGACGGAAGAGGAAGTGGTTCAACGTTGACGAAGCCATTAGAGTGCTGCAGAGCCACAAGCCTGTCCATGCAGAGTACCTTCGCAGGCTCACACACACCTGCGGCCCGGTGTGTAGCCAGAATAACAGCAACACCCCGAGCTCCCAAGTGACACACAACAACACGCCTCATTATGTTGCTCAGATCTAGCCGGCAGAAAGGACAATCACCAGCAGCAAGCCAGTTGTTCTACACTGGGATGGACATCCGGCCAAGACCTCTGCAGTGATTGCATCACTAACGAAGCCTCTTAATATGTACAGTATGGACTTCCTTTAAGTTTAAAATTTGAAACTCATTTTGAGGTAGTGCCAAAATGTTTTCCAACCATATTTAAGATTTTACATGTATTTTTTTTTTAATAACCATCAACAGCTATTTGAGCAAATGTGTCCTTTTTAAAGCGTTCAGCTTTAGACAGTTTTTCTGATTGTGCTGCTCATGCAATGTGAATATCTGTTTAGGCTATATTGCTGAATATTTGAACAGCAGTGCAAACAAGTATTTGGGTGGTCTTAATGGGAAGCGTTTGCTCTTCGAGGATGTCATATCCACAGGGACTCAGTGCCAAAACATGTGTATAAATTAAATGGCAAGGTTCAGTTTCTTTTTTAAATGTTTAGACACTTTAAGGCAGTACAACTGAGCTCACCTCAGTATAAGTCAAGTCTTGTGAGGTAGTTTGCCTAAAGAGAGCTGAGGGCAAAGTCTGATTTGATACAATAAGTGTGAAAAAGCTTGCTCCTCCTATATTCACAAATGTACACGTACTGTACACACAGTATTATCTCTAATCACTGGTAACAGCGTAACACTGTAATAAAGATTAGGTGAATATCTGCAAACCAGCCACCATAATGAAATGCAGATTTCAATAGTTCCTTCTCAGACAAATCTTAAAGTAGTTCAAATGAATGTTGTTGGAATGAGAAGCAATTCATACAGTTATAGAAATGTAAAGTCACCATATTCAAAATGTGTATTTCCCAAAGAAAGAAAGAAAGTATTTATCACATACTGTATCTTTCAAGAAATAATACTTATCTGCATGAGACACTATTATTAAGGGCATTTGACAAATGTGAAGTCCTGTCTGGGAGGGTTTTAAACTTTTAACGCATATTTACAGTGTGCTTTACTCTGATTCTTCTAAGTGCCTTAAACAATTGTACATTGTGTTTGGTTTTTAGATACTGCACACACACGAGTGTCTGAACCAGCCTCTCATTTATCTCAGCTGTGGTTAGGTTTAAACAATAGGATGTTGAAGGAAACATGGAAATGTTGTTACAATTGAATGTGCAGTATTTAATATGAATTGATTGCATTTATTTATTTATGTTTAATAGGGAAATACCCCCTCCCGTCATAAACAGGAAATTATGACAGGAACCATGACAGGAAGTCATGGTCAGTGTGCCAGACGTGTTTTTGTCGACACCACAGAAAGAGATGAATGCAGTTTATTTTCAAGAACTGGCTCTTTTATTTAGTGAGCATGGGGAGGATCAGTGATAAGCCTTTTTTTCTATGTGTGTATGTGTGATTGGAATATTTTTGCAATTATGCTGTATATAAAACATTTAAATAAAAAAACGTCTATTCATCCCCATTGCCACAGTGTGTTTATCAGAGCAGTATATGAGGAACTGAGTTATAGTCTTGAATATAGCCAGGCTGTGTCCTGCTTCACCATCCTCTCCATGACCCGCCCATTCGCCGCCGCTGCCTGAGCTCAGTCAGGTGCTCGTTATCCAGCGACGTAAACTTTCCATTTGGAAAACTGATTGGATTTAGTGTCAGGACAAACACAGTTGAGGCCATGCTAAGACGGATCCTTCAAATGGTAAGAGTTTTGTTCAACAAAGTCAACCGTAACGCTTTTGTTTGGATAACTGAGTCATTTTTCGTAGGAGACACAGGCCTATCCTTGTCTATTTTCATGGTGGGCCTGCACGTTTTACAACGCAGTGTGTGATGGGTGGGCGGCTTTTGTATTTGTAGCCAACAGGAGTTCTTCAATTGGAATAAGCCCCGCCACACTGTCAGAACGAAGTTGTCATATCAAGCGCTCCTTGTGTGGGGTTGACAGAGCTAGCCTTCAAAATGCTAACTTGGTACGCTTGGTTGATGCTACTATTGACATGGTCGTAGCAAGCTATTACATGTCTATGTAATGCAGTAGCAACCTATATAGCGTATGTGTCCGTCTTACCAGGATTTGACGAGTTATAAATAACTAGCTAACATGCTTGGGCTCTGGTTAATTTTATTTTCATGGTTTCCGTTAGCTAGCTTTGTGATGGCAGTGCATCATGTCATTTCCACTCATTACATGCTAGCGCTGACGTTAGCCTCAAGCTGACCGCTACATGTAACACAATGTATCCCTTTTAAGTTATAAAGCTTGTAATAAATGTCAATGGTGACATGTTTTGTCTTAAACACAAATTACCAGCTTGTCACAGCCTTCACATGTATGAGTTACAGAGGTTAGCTACTTGGCTAGCTTTTACTTAGGACTACATTTACCACCAGGGCATTGCTAAAGCTAACTGCATCATTGTGTACACTCTGAAGACCTTGTAATGCTCTTAAGTCTGTGATATAAAGTTACATTCTAAGGAATTATGTTGCAAACGTTTAGGAAATAAAACAAGATAAGGTTTTATATTGAATTAATGTTTCGTTCTGTTACCTCATTACATAAACCTAGCAGTATTTTGTCAGTTATTCAAACCGTGTAGCTAATACCAAAGTCATTAAAATGGCTTTAGGGGCCTGTAGGAAAACATCTGATTAAAGATTTCCATTCTAATGTTTTACATCTGTCCTTCATGTGAAAAAGTTGGTGAACCTCTGACTTGGTTCATAAAATGGAGTGTCAGTTATGGGAACTGACCATAGGAACTGACACTCCTCAAAATGTAGGTCACGTTCTCAAGATAATGATGACAATATTTTTTGAATTTTTTACTGACGCTTGTCAGAGCCATCACCTTTGACCATAATTTTTTTAATCTTTTTACAGTACTGATTATGAAGATGTATGTGCTTTATGGTGTAATACGTTGACATAAATAATGTTGTGAGTCTATATTATATAATGAACCCTTAAAGTGGTTAAGACCTCATTTAGGTTGCTGTGTTGAATCAATTATTTTAAAGTGGTGAAGTCGGCCTAGTTCTGATTTTTGTGTGAGTTGGGTCAAAGATTGTTCCATGATACAAATGCTCAGCCTGCCTTCAAAGTGGTGTTTGTCTACTGTCCAATAGGCTCTTAGAAAACTCAGTTCAAAGGGCTCAAAGTCCCCCTCCCTACTCTCAAACCCAAGTATTCACCTGATTCATTCATGCAGACTATCACCAGCCACAGCAAAAACCTTTTTGTGAATGGACCACCATTGACACTTCTACTATATGTGTGGGCTTCAGGCCAGTGGAATGAGCTGATTTGATATGACCCTATTCCTTTCTACCTTCAAACTATGTGAAGAGTAGAGTAAAATAGTAATCTACAGGTAATATACACAAATATACAAAGCCAGTATATTTTAAGGTCAAATAATTGCAACGGTATATGAAACTGAGAACGTCTGTGGTTAATTACACAGTTATCTGAAAAACCCTATTACTGGTTGGTTAATTTTCTTCCAAAAACGTTATTGTCAAAGCAATATAACTTCGCAAGCATTTGCAATAAGGTTATTTGTAGAAAGCAGGGAGGTCATGTAAGGTCAAGGATACAAGAACATTACCAAGGCAGTGAATATCCTTATTGCAAGCTCAATCATAAAAAAAAAACTCTTGCTTTGTCCTGACATACAGCTAAGAGTTTAACAATAGCTAGGCCGACCAAAGGCCTGTGGACACACAGATGGGAGGCACTTTGCAAGCTTTTACTGGGCTGCTGGAAAATACCCTCATATGACATCTTGGCTAGTGTTGGCCAGAAGTTGTGGGAGACAAAATGAAAGAAGGTTCTATGGTCGGATGTGAACTAAATAGAGCATTTAGCTGTCCTAAATGTTTGGTACCAAGCCAAACCGTGCACATCACCAGACCCTTACCATCCCTAACACAAAGCATGGGGGTGGCAGAATCATGCTTTGTGGATGCTGGGAGGCAGGGCTGTGATGGTACTGGGAAATGACAAAGAAAGGTAGCTGTTGCTAAACAATAATTTATGTGTGGCATTGCCAAATAATAGTCCAGACCTTTATCCAAAACTGCTACATATCTATGCAACGTGACAGATCTTTTTCAAAGATTGACCATACATGTAGTCCAGATTCAATCCTGGAAAAAATAAAATTCCAAGGTGCTGAATACATTTTACAAACATTATACAGCAGCAGTCACCACACATTACAGTGCTGTTAATCATGTTACAACTGTCTTTAACATTCATGCCTTTTTAAAGCGAAAAATGCAACAGCATTCCAGGGTAGAGCTAATTGTTTACATAACATTTGTTGAAGGCTTAAGTCGCACCCAGCAGAGTTGTTTTTGAGATGTGTAAGCCATGACTCTGTCCGAGCCTTGCCCTCTTTTCTGAAAAGTCGGTACTTTCCCAAAATCAATTAAAGTTAAGTAGATCTAGCATTTACCAAAACATTGCAGGTGAAAAGCACAAACATCAAAAACAGGGGTGTGTAAGCTAGGGGTTTTCAATTGTGTTTCTGAGAAAAACCTCTTCCAAGATGGATAATATACCAAATACATGTATTGTATAATTGTACTATATTATATATTTTTATTTACATCATGATTACTAAATAAATCTGAAAAAAGTTTCAATGTCTAGAATATAGTTTGTCAATTTGAGAGGGCAAAGGTAATCGTAGGGAATAAAATGTAAGGTAGTTGAGTTATCTAAAAAAGATTGAGTGTGTTTTAATACATTCAGACTAATATAGTGTATTCTCTCCTCTCCAGACTCCTGGGAAGGGAGGCTCCCAGAACGCAGAGTCGGAGCCGCCCACCACAGACCTGAACCACGATCAGACGTCTGAGGTAACGCTGGACTTTCATTTATCAAAAACCTTTTTCTAAACTTTGGAAGCAGACCGAAACACATGAAGAAGTCATTGTCACATGGTTGAGTCTGATGTTGTGTTTCCGCTTTTCAGGGCTTCATCTGTCCTCAGTGCATGAAGTCTCACAACTCAGCAGAGGAGCTGTTCAAGCACTATGAGCTGTTCCATGATACCGGAGACCTGCCCTCTAACATGGCCCCAACTCGGTGAGACTTTAATGTTACATTTATTATGACAATAAGCTCAACCTCATGATGACACATCTTTTGAGTTTATGCATTTTTGTAAACAAGCCTCTCCTTCTTGTAGGGAGGACCTTACGATGCTTCGGCAGGAGGTTCAGGACCTGCATTGTTCTCTTAAGGTAAGCTGGAGTCTCTGAAACAAACAGATGTGTACATTTGATGTTAAATACATACTTTATTTTGTATCTGTGTGTTGTTGTACCTGATTAGGAGGAAAAGTGGTTTGCCGAAGAACTCAAGAAGGAGTTAGGCAAAGTCCAAGGACAACTGAAGCAAGTAATTCCTTCAAGATATTTAAGATTTATTACAATGGCTCTCTGAATATAAAACTGCTTGATAGAACATGATGGAAATGCTTACTCTTACTGTACATTTTTCTCTCTTACTCTCAATTCCACAGAATGATGGACAGATGCCGGGCTCTGAGGATTTAGGTAGGGGGACATTTTCTGTTTAAGATAACTGGAGAAAAAAAATCCCAAACATCAATCACTTATATCTGGTGCTCTTTTCTCAGCGCTTGAAAAGAAGCTGAACGAAGCAGAGACAGAAAAGTTCAACATCAAGCAGATGAAAGACCTGTTTGAGCAGAAGGCTGCGCAGCTGGCCACAGAGATAGTAGGTTAGTGTGGCGCCAGAAAACTGAAAGGCCTGTGTCTCCGAATCTGCATCATCCAACAACACTGAAGAACTCTTTCACTAACCCACTGTTATATCTGCTCAATCCATCCATTGTGTTTCTTGTGAAGTAGTTTATTCAACATTTAGTTTTACAGAGTCGATGCAGGGTTTTGCATTTTCTGCTGATATGTTTTTTCCTCACATGAGTTAACAAGTGAGGTATTTGTGTTATTTTAAATATGGTAGTATTAACTACTAAAAATGGTTTGTTCTGACAGACTTGAAGTCCCGCTATGATGAGGAGAAGAGTCTGAGGGAGGCTGCTGACCAGAGACTGGGCCGACTGACCGAACAGCTTCAGAAGGAGAAGCAGGAGAACGAGAGACTCCAAACAGAACTGGTACAGAACACACTTCGTCAGTGTTGTGCTCCGGAGAGAAAGAAAGACATTGAATTGACACCATGAAATCGGTTTGGCTTTCAGATGTGTGCTGAAGGAATCAAAGCAGATCTAAGTCCGACAAAACTTTAGTTCAGTTATTGCAAGGATAGCCATAAGTAGGTCTGAAAAATGTAAGATGTATCTAACTGCGCTTATTTTGACTATTGTAATTACACTATGATTTGCGATATTGGGAAGAAGTGATTATTCTAATTTCTTTATGAAAAACAAAGGCAAATGGTCATTGTGTGGTTTTTATAACAGTCATACAAAATACTTTTTAGAAAATAATCTGTTACATGTTACAATTATTCTTTGTTCCCTGGTGATATAGACCCAAAGTGATGGCGGAAAGTAATGTACCTGTACTCTAAAGAAGAGTTGTCTAGTTTCACTTTTTCTTTGTCATCTGTCTTTATATTCTTATTTTACTACTCTCAGTGGTTCAGAGAGGCTTCATACTAATATACGTTATAGATCGTCAAGGAGACGTCCATATAGATTTGCATTGTTCAGCTATTACTAAGGATCTCGTTCTGATTTATATTAATACCAAAAGCCTGATGTGTCCACACTGTCTTCCACTCAGTTCTCCCAGCTTTAATCTGGTCCTCTGCTCTGCCCCCTAGCTGCAGCGGCCGGGATTGGAGGACGTGGAGGTGCTGCAGAAGGAGCTGGTGCACGTCCAGACCCTGATGGGCAGTTCCACCCGTGAGAGGGAGGAGGAGTCTGAGCGCCTCAAGACCCAGTACCAGCAGCTGCAGGCTAACCACACTACCTCTGAGGTGAGGGGACAAAACACACAACGTCTTGAGATGTACTTCTGCTCAATCTCACTTAAACTTTTTACCTGATGTGTTGCAGAATAACCTCCCGTTGAACCCTAAATTGAACAGTCGCATAAACGTGCACATTAATTCCCACAGTTTGCTTGATAATCTACAGGATTGTATTGTGAATGTAAAGTATAATTTAGTATTTCTAATTTGATCCCCTTTCCACTTAATCTAATTTCTTAAGCCGACCAACTGCACTTGAAAAAGAAGCTCTGAAATAATCTTTAAAATAGTTTCCAACATACTGTAGGGAAAACACATATATTTCTTATTCTTACTCAGTAATTCATGGTGAATAATTTAGCCTTACTTCTTGCATTTTTTATCCCAGAAGAATGAGAACATGTATAGAGAGCTTCAGGCCCGACCCTCTCCTTCTGCACATCTCTGCAAATGTTCTCATAGATAGTTTTGTGCAACCACATTCCTAAAATATTTGAAATGCATCTGTTTTTTCATTATGAGACAATCGTGGTTAATCATTAATGGTTGAGTTCCACAGTATAAAAGTATTGGAGCTGATCGCAGTCAGCTGTTATTCTCAAGGTTGGCCAGAGACAAGTCAACTTTGAATTGAAAACATAAGGCTAATGCACCACCTTCCCCAGCAACAGTACATGAAGCCAACCATCTTTCCTACAAAATGGTCAGCTTAATACTTTCATTGCATGATAAACTCTCATCCGAGGAGCATCGCACTCTTTGTTACAGATTGGCCATTTGCAGTTCATGGATGCATCATGACTGACCTCTTGTATGTCTCTCTCTCCCTCCCTTTGTCCTCCTCTCATACTGTATCCCTCCAAAACACTCACTATTTCTTCAAGAGTCTTAAACTGGAGGTAAAATATTTGAAAAAACATTTCAATTTGGCCCTTCACTTACTTCTACATCTTTTTCAGTTCCTTTAAACTCAAAAAAAAAGTGAACAGATTTTCTTTTGACCCATGTGTAACTTTTCCATGCCTTCGTTGGGTTTTTGTGCGACTGAATTCTCGCTGTAACTTATCCATGTTAAGTTCTTCGTTCATGTCATTCCCTCACAGTGGTGCTTCAGTTATCTGAATGTGCAGTCTATTGTTTGCCGACTGTAACATACAGTATGTTTCTATTGTGTTGCAGATGACCATATCCCAACTAAAAGCAGAGCTGGAGAAGGGTCCCCAGGAAGCAGCTGTCTACACACAGCAGATCCACCAGCTGCAGAGCAATCTGAACAATCTGCAGCAGCAGAGCCAGGTACCACACAAACAAACAATTATAATACGCCTGTAGCACTCCTTTGAACACATTTTACCTGGAACTTCCAGTTGGACTTAGCGATGGTCTGATTAGAATTAGATTGCAAAAGGTTACTGGAACCACACAAATAAAAACATGTGGCCAATACTCCATAATTCATAAGCCATTTATGACAAGTGATGACACTTTGGACAGAAATTGCTGTAAAATGTAACTTGAGTGGTTAGTGGAGGCACAGCATTGCTAGGAAGTAATTCTAGTCATAGTCATGTGACCGTTTTGTCTCTCAGCAGATTACTGCAGGTACATTAGGCTTATTCCGGTTTGTTATATCTACGATTTGAAGGGATGATTGATGGGATTATGAGGGATTATTAATCAGAGCGATTCATTTACTGATCTGCACCCTGCTGTACATTTGGAGAGGTTTTCGGTGGAGCAGCCTGGAAACCCAAATGTGAACAGTGGATTTCAAATCCTAAAAAATAATTTAAACATGTTGCCGTCTCTTGTTTTTTATATTATTAAAATTTTCCTACAAAATACAACACTATTATATAAAAAACAAACAAAGTGATTTTGTTAGAAAACTAGAAATATGATAAATAACATGTTTTGGCTCTTTATAAATGTTTTATTTACGTAACAATCACGGCATTGCTTGTAAAAAAAGTTAGAACGTTAGTTTATTTCAAATGTTCCATCAGACTCATGATGATGTTACTCATGCACCCCCACCCCCCCCACCCTCTTGCGGCCCCTGTTGTCCATTAACCCTGATTGGATAACATGGAAATAGAAACAGCTCCATTATCCAGCATATGACTGTGAAGGATTTACTTGTACTTCAGTGATGTTAATCAGCCTTCCCAGCTGCCCCTCTCTAGCACAGAGCACGCCTTCTCTGTTTCTGTGAACCCACGTCTGTTGCTCGGCATCAGCTTCTATCACAATGCTCTGCTGTCACCAGCCTCATTAGGCAACTCAGACATGTTGATACTAAACCACGCGCAGCTCTATAATTAAACCAGCAGGGGGGGAAGTCCGCTGTCACTTGGGGTGAAACACAATCACAGGTACCGGCACTGATCCAATGAGCCGGGGACTGGAGGCAGCGGGTTCCTGCCGGAGATGAAATCCTCCCACAGCTGGCATGTCACAGAGGTTTCTGGGTAAAAGGGGGATTACAGAACTGGATATCCAGTGTGTTGCCCCCTCCCAACGCTTCTCCTCGCAACAGGAGACCCTGAGACTTGAAACAGATACCAAACACGTGAGAAAAGTGATGGAGCAGACGGTGAGAGGATCAGGACTAAGAACAGACAGGTGAAAGACCAACAGGGGTTTCATTGGTCTGCATTAGAGAGACACAATGAAAGAGCGGGTAGAACAGAGAGGAAGGAAAGAACAGGAAGTGTCTGTAGAGGGTTGTTTAGGTGTGCCAGTTGCTGTGGTGGCCTGCAGAGGTTTATTGGACGTCCGAAGTCCAGGTGTCCTGTCACACTCCCTGGTTAGCAACACACTCCACTATTAACACCATTTTGTTCTTTATCACCCTGTTTCCAAGTTTACTGCCTGAGCTTACAGCAGGGCCGGTGCTATTCACACGCTACGTTATTCCCAGTCCTGTGTTGTAAACCTTTCCCCTAGAAATGCCATACCTCACTTTACAATAGACCGCCGACTGTTCTTTTCCATAGCTTACATTGCATGAATCATTTGTGACTCGTTGCATCCCCTATCATGCCAACTGTATTTTAATAGACAAGTCGTTACAGCGGCTTTTTGAAAGACCTCACTTTTCAAACACTGTCAATCTTTATCCTGAGAACCTGCTACCTTCAAAAACTAAGATTTCACTCACTTTTGATTTCTATTGTTACTTATGGCTTTTATTCCTACTTAGGAACATATTTCACTCCCATTACTTCCTAAAGTTCTGAACATCTGCCTCATGTTGTCCTCTCCTGTTTTTACAGAGCCTGTCTGAGAAGCTTCAACGTAAGGAGAAAGAGAACAAGGACCTGGAGGAGCGATTTGGAGCTGAGAAGGCTGCCAAGAAGGGTGCTCAAGGCAGCCTGAGAGAGAGGGAGCTGGAGGTTCAGGAGCTCCAGGCCCGGGCCACGGGGGCTGAAGCCTCCCTGCAGAAGGCCCAGGCGCAGCTGGGAGAGAGGGCTGAGGAGGTGGCAAAGCTGAAGAGTGAGATCACCGAGCTGGAGGTGAAGCACGCAGAGCTGAAGGTGGAGAGGAAACAGTTGGAGCAGCAAAGGGAGGAAAAAGACAGCCAAGGTGCTCAGCAGCAGACTGAGATCAGCCAGGTGAGCAGGGCGGACCCTCACACACAGTACATGCAGGAGAAGAAGAACTCTACTGTCATAACTGTTCAGAAAACACCAAGCATTTAGGCACACGTGTTATTTAGTAATGTGTTAAAACAAAGTAAAAAATGATTCCAGACATCCTCCTTGTGTTTCCTACATCTGCTGTTACTGTTTCCATCTTTATTCGTCCATCTTCCTCATCTCCCCTCTCCCTGCGCTCTCTCTTAGCTGCACGCCAAACTGCTGGAGGCGGAGAGGCAGCTGGGCGAGGTGCAAGGTCGTCTGAAGGAACAGAGGCAGCTGTCTGGGGAGAAACTAAAAGACCGCGAGCAGCAAGCCGCCGATCTGCAGCTCAAACTGTCCCGGGCAGAAGAACAGGTAGGCCTTACTGATCACTACAGGAAACTGACATACTGACAGAACATCTGGACATAAATGTTTTCAATGTTCGAGTGTGTGTCTTAAGGTATGCTGTAGGATCTGCATGTGTAGTTACTGACTGATAGTAATGAGACAGGATGATGCACACATTAAAGTAATAATCCTTTGAAGTGAATAGGTTTGTGCTAATCAATGCGCTTCTTTGTTTCACACCTGTAGTTGAAGGAGAGTGCCAGTAAGAATACAGACATGCAGCACCAGCTGGAGAAAGCTAAGCAGCAGCACACAGAGCTGCAGGCGCTGCAGCAAAACACCAACGGCAAACTGCGCGAGGCACAGGTTCTGTTCACAGGAAAACCCCTCACATATTATTATCAGAGGGCATAAACATCACCAGGTCGCACTAAACACTATTCTCATACAGACATCAACAACACTTTTGTTCCTAATACAAACCTCCCACAAGACACAAATTAAACATTTCTACCAGACTCTCCTAATGTAATCGTTCTCTTATGCTGACTTGCCTTAATGCTGCAGAACGACCTGGAGCAGGTCCTGCGTCAGATCGGAGACAAGGACCAGAAGATCCAGAATCTGGAGGCTCTGCTGCAGAAGAGTAAGGACATTGTGACCCAGCTGGAGACCGAGAGGGAGGACCTGTGTGCCAAGATCCAGGCCGGAGAGGGAGAGACGGCTGTGCTCAACCAGCTGAAAGAGAAAAACCACGCACTACAAGAACAGGTATATGTAGTGTCACTCTGAAACCTGTAGATCTTCTATTAGCATCATATAGAAAGGCCAGTGTTATTGAACAGTAACCACAGGGGAATGTTGTTTTGCTTTTCTAAAACTGTTCTTTATATGTGGGTCTTAAAGGTCACACAGTTGACAGACAAGCTGAAGAACCAATCAGAGAGCAACAAGCAAGCCCAGGATAACCTCCATAAGCAGGTCCAGGAGCAGAAGACCCTGCTGCGCTGCGCCCAGGACCGAGCCCTCACCCTGGAGACCTCCGTCACCGAACTCACCGCCCACCTGGCTGACAGCAAGGAGAAGGTAGCCCAGCTGGATGCTCAGGTAAACCCCTTCAGAAGCACGCCTGAGCAATATGGATTCAACTACATACAGTGGTGTCTCTGTCTTTGACTTTACTCAAAGAATCTGTATGTTGTCAAACTGATTTTGAAAAGAGAATAACATTGTTTGTGCGCCTATCTTTCTTCAGCTGAAGGCAAAGACAGAGATGCTGCTGTCTACAGAGGCAGCCAAAGCTGCACAGAAAGCTAACCTGGAAAACAGCCTGGAGACGGCCCAGCATGCACTGCAGGACAAGCAGCAGGTTAGCACCTCCTTTGTGCCACTTTATGTCGGCTTTGAGCATATTTATTAATGCCTTACCTCACCTCACTCTTCCTTCTCGTATCCTGCACCCTCTCCCCTGTCGTGTGAAGGAGCTGAATAAAGTTCAGAAGAAGGTGGAGGAGCAAGCCCAAAAGCTTAAGGAGAGACAGGAGCAGGGCTCACAGCTGGACTCCAGTCTGAAGGAATGCAAAGACAAACTCCTGGCCTCAGAACAGCGTATAGAGCAGCTGGAGGGACTCAATAAGGTCTGTGATGATTCTTTATTGAGAGTACAGGATGTTAGACGGACATGTTGAGGCCTTAACTGTCCTCTCTCTGGTGTCCTCAGTCTACATACATTTCGGTTTTCAAAACTAACTTGGTGTTTTGATCCAAACACAGAAATTGGAGTCTCAGGTTGGGGAGGTGCAGGCCTCACGTGAACAGGTGCAGCAAGAAGTGCAGAAGCTGCTTAAGGAGGGGTCAGAGGTCAAACGGAAAGCAAAGGAGCTGCAGCGCTCACTGGAGACGGAGAAAGCAGGGTGAGATCAAATCTACTGGTGCATAGTAGGGCTGTACCCGAATATTCGTTCGTTGGAGTACTCTTCAGGTTTCAATCTAGTTTTTTTTTTTATTCGTTTTTATCTTATTTATTGAAATCTCCAATATCAACGTAAGAGCTTGTGCCTCTTCGGGGGGTGCTAACACTTAACCATAAACGTTATCGTTTACTTTCTTCGTCTTTATATGTAGATATTACTTTTTCTTCACTAATCTCTGTCACATTGTTTCCATAACAACAACAACTTCCTGTCAACTGCGCTAACTCTCCTTCAAAATAAAAGCATGTCCATACAAAATAGAAAGCCAAGCCAAATTACACTTAAGACATATACAACTGCAACGAAAGTAACAAACACAATGCGATATCCTTTTCAATTTCAAAGAACACAAATTGGGTTACATTAACAAATATCTATAAAACAACAATACTGTAGAATAACAAAAAGAATGCCGTGAATAAACCGAAATACACGTGTCGAAGCGGTTCGCTGCTGATTACTACACCCCCCCCATGCAATGTGTGTAAATCAATTAGTTACTAACTCCCTTTGATTGTATTCAGTGCCGGTACAACCTCATGCTATTATTCACTTTTTCGTGATGAGTTCTAACAAAAAGACCTGTCTTTCCATTGTTTAGGGCTGCAACACTACAGGAGGAGTGTAAGAAAAATGCAGCTGCTTTGGGCGACGTTCAGCAGCAGCTGGAGCGCAGTGAGCAGGACAAAGCTGCTCTGCAGGTGAACCTGGACAAGCTGACCCAGGAGGGGAAGACTCAGCATGCAGATCTGGACAGGAGAGCTCAGAGCCTGACTGCAGACCTACAGAAGGCCCAGCAGGAGAAAGAGGCTCAGAAGAAGGAGCTTTCCTCAACACAGGAGAGCCAAGGAAAGGCTAAAAAAGCTCTGAAAGAGAGTCAGAGTCAACTGGACATGGAGAGGAAGAACCACAAGTCAGCCATGGAGGAGAGGGTAGGTTCAGAAAGAGCCTGTTTGGAGTAACACACTGCCAGCTTATTACCAGGACATTCACAACATGAATCTGTCTTAATCCCCAGGAGAAGGCCAATGAGAAGGCCAGACAGGAGCTTCTTAAGAGTAACGATGCCATCACCAAGGCAATGAAAGAATCTAAAGAGCAGTTGGAGCAGTCAGGAGAGGTAAGCGTCTGATAAAACGTTGCATCAAGTCTCATTGTTTTCGTTTTTTCTTTGAACCTGTCATGTGTCGACTACATTTCCAGGCAGAGAAAAAGTTGAAAGTGCAGCTGAGCACGTTGGAGCAGCAGCGCTCAAAGGCTCAGGGGACACTGACGGAGAAAGAGAAGGAGTTAGAGAAGCTGCGGGCTCAACTGAAGACAGCCCAGGGGTCCTTTGAGGAGGAGAGGAAGAAAATGAAGGCCCAAGTTGCAGAGTTACAAGAAAGTAATGTCAAGAAGGCAAGTAGAATTTAAAAAATACAGACATACTGTACTTATTTAACCACACAGCTGCACTTCCTGTACCTTGAGAGCAGAGATAAACACCGCATTGCCACAGGGTTCACTTGTTTATTTGACCCTTACCTCCAGGCAGAGGATGAGAGTACGTTGAGGGCGCAGGTGTCAGCGCTCGGCCAGGAGCTGGGCTCTGAGAGAGGTCGGACTACAGATCTGCAGAAGGGTTTGGAGCAAAACAAGGAGAGCCTCACTACGCTTCAGTCTGACTTCTACGGCAAGGAGTCGGAGGTGTCGGCCCTGCGCCAGGACATGAGGGTGGGTACTGCAGGAAGGAAGGAGGGGGGGGTACACACTGATCAGGCTCAACCCTTTGAACCCCCAAACCGTGATTTGCTCCCGTCACGTTTTACTCACTGTAGCCTCCTTTTTCACTGCAGTGTATAAATCAGACGCCCCATATGAAAACAGCACAATGATGAAATGAAGTAGGGAGGGTTCAATAAGGTCTTTGGTGTATAGTAACAGTTATAAGGCCATCATTAATACAGGGTGTCCGCGGGGTCTTAAAAAGTATTAAAAGTTGATAAATCAATTTAGCGAAAATTAAGGCTTTTAAAAAGTATTAAAAAGTATTAAACGGCATTTTCCAAGGTATTAAGAAGTCCCACAGCAACGACAACATGAAACACCCTTTAATTTACTGAAACGACATGTCGGGAAACCCCCTCAAGGCGGCCCCCATAGCGCGCCGTAAAATGCTGCTTCTTATTTTAAGTTTCGTTGCCTTGCTCCGCTCTGTGGGGGGGGGGGGGGGGCCCAAGGTGGGTAGACCAGCATACGCAACGCTCTGGGGGTCCAACAGCTCCGTGTGTAAGCCCTATATGATCATTTTCTGATTACGATGAAATAGCCCGCCTCCCTCTCCCAACGTCTCCTGATGCTGCTGGGCTGTCAGAAGAGGGGGAGGAAAAGAGAGGCAGGCACCGTTTATTAAATATTATTATACAGAGAACAGAGTCATCATCAATTTGTTTTAAAGCTCAATAAATAACAAAGAAGACCTCTGACCGGCACTTTTCTAATTTTGTACGGAAGATTTAAACTTTAACAGACATGTTGACCGGCGGAATTTTTTTTTTAACGGAAACTGCCGCACGGTCCCCTCGTTCCTTGGAAGAGGCGGAGAGGTGGGTGTTTTTCATCTGCTGGTGGACTACCTGAGAGATATACAGCAGGAGAACACGTCGTCCACCGCGGAGAATAAACAGAAGGGCAGCCATGGCAACCATGCTCCGGGGTCTTCTTCGCTGCTTTTGGTGTATGTTGTGGCAGCAGCAGCGCCACTTACAGGCCTGGCATATGTATTACAGCGTTTCCAGCATTTCCAGCGGTCTAGTGTGAACGGACACATTAATGAATCAAATGCGTGTGAACGGAAGACTTTTTTGCGTTTGCGTATTCGTTTTACCGTATGCGTCCTCGTGGGGCCGGGGTCTAAGCCAAACTATATCCGGTCCCAGAGATCTGCTATTTTAAAGTAAAGTCAACACATATAGACCCTAACTATAGTCTATATTAAGAACGAGAAAAGTCTTAACATATATATCGTTTTTTGTAAACATATGACAAATGTGTGAGGGTGATGACGTCAGAGCATCGTCCTATGTGCCAGGGCTTAGCCCCGGACAGCCCCAGCCCAATTTAACCCCTGGGTATTTGTGAGGGAGCTCCTATGGCATTACCCCGCTGAAGCTCACCAAAGTTTAATATAATTCATAGTTCAAAGTTTTGTCAATTGTTTCGTTTATTGGTCAAATACTCGTTTCTAATGGTTTCTGAGGAGTTTTACTGGAATGAAAGAGCACAGAGTACTGAAGCAACAAAGCAGCATACTGCATTAAACCTGACCTTCACAGAGAGGTTGAAGTTCATGTGGAGAGGAGGCTTCAGTAGTCTGTCTGCACTCTGTTTAGTTGTGCTATCTTACAATCAATATAGTAAATGTGAGGTAAAGTGTGTCACCAATGTAACCGATTAGAACTCAAAGTTGCGATGAGGTCTTAAAATGTATGGAAAGGGTCTTAAAAAAGGTCTTAAAAGGTATTACATTTGACCCCAGGATTTCTGCATATACCCTGTAATAGAAGAAGTATACAATATTAAAACTATAAATACAAGTTGAACAATTTTCATAGTTTATTTTACACAAATAATGAAGACAAATTTAAGCTACATACGCAAACATTTTGCACGTGCTGATAAGCGTTTGCAAAATAAGGTCTCTACATTCTATACATATTGAACTATTGACATTTGTACAGCCTCTCCCGTACTCTCTTGTCGGCTTGTTATGAACCGCCTGCAGTTATTGGACGCTTCACATAGTTTTCATCACATGACTTTTGGTCTCAGCCGAGTCAGTCATGGCTTACCAGTTGTTTCTTAAAGGGGACGGTCCTATCATGCAAAATGCACTTTTGTAGGTCTTTTATACTTGAATATGTGTCCCCGGTGTGTCAGGGAACTCACCAAGTGTCAGAAAACACAACCCTCTATCTTTTCCTCCATACCCAAATCTCTAAAAACGGGGCTGCAACGGATCTGATACAGACTGATCCAGATTTGAAATATCTCTGACGTCAGAAACGAGGAGCTCCGCCTATATGGGCAACTCTCCACCTATCAGGAGGAGACAGCCACGGCCATTGCCGTTCGAAAGCGCTGGAGACGCTGTAGTACATATGCCAGGCCTGTAGGTGGCGCTGTAGTCTGCCACAAAAGCAGCGAAGAAGACTTCTCATAGAATCAGCCCTTGCAAAAACAAGGCTTGAAAAGAGCAAATAGAGTGAAATGAGGCATGATCTGTTTGGTATTTTGAAAAAAAAGTCTTTGCAGACATGTTTTATATAGGTATGGCCCTACAATATATTATTCAAATATAGCATGATAGGTCCACTTTAAGGTATCTGTTTAAGGTATCCATATTTTAGGCTTTTATTCGTCTTTTCAAAACTGATGCATTTGTGACATGATTCGTTCAAGGACATTGTGAAATTTGAAAATGGACAATAATTCCTGTTTTCACAGCGTCTGGTTATGGTAAATTACGTATTTTATTAGTTGATTTAAGAGAAAGACAACATGCCTTTCTAACCCACCAGTCGGTTGTGGGGTTCAAGTTGTTAAGTAGAAATGTTGAATTAAGAAGCTGTTACTGTGGGTTGAACTTTGAACCAATCACAGATGGATTAAAGTAAGTATATGGATGCATGTTGATGATTCAGAACCATGTCCCTGCTGCTTCCTCTCCCCGCAGGCGTCGGAGGAGAAGCTGAGCGTGGCTCAGGAAGAGCTGGCTGCTAACCGGACCCATCAGAGCGGTTTAGAGACTCAGATCCAGGATCTGCAGACGGGCCGGGGCTCGCTGGAGAAGGAGCTGGCTCAACGGGACCAGAAGCTCCAACAGCAAGAACAAACCCTGAGCGAGCTTCAGCAGCAACAGGTCAGACCAACCGTTTCCCTCATATAGACATCAACTCTTATATTACTTACTGATTCAGTTTATATGTTCTAAATGTTGATTACTCCCCTATAGAGTCATGTAAAGGAGGAACTGGAGAAGGAGAGAAGCAAAGCAGAGGAGCTGAACAAAGCCAAGAGTGTCCTGGAGAAGAATAACACCAGACTGAGTTCGGAATTAAAAGCTCTCGCCGAGAAGAACGAGAAGGTCGGTCAACTTCTATCTTTCTTTTGATTTAGATGCTAGAGAGAGGCTAGAATATTCCTCAGATAAGCTTTAATAGTACAATGTATCTCTCTTACCGGCTGACGTGCCCTGCTTCCCACGCTTGCTCTTATGCAAACAGCTTTAACCAGGAATACTGCAGGTCATCTGGGACACATTCCTTAAAGTCATAACTGTGCTTCACTCAACTATTTGACGTGAGCATCGGATTATTCCGGTCTTCAAAGACGTCTTTAAGATTGATCCGAAGCTGTTGTCAGAGCAATAACTTCCTGAGCCTAAAGCCTTTTAAAGTTTAAGCCCATGCGTGAAAAGAGACGCTATAAGGGCCTTTAACATCATCCAAACATTGTGCATGAAGCCTGATGCTCTGCTGCATTCAGGAGCTGGTAGAGCTGCGGGAAGCCAAACAGCTGTTGATCCAGCAGAAACTGGAGCTGCAGGGTCGGGTGGAGGCCGCACAGAAGACCCTGGTGAATGAGCAGAAAGAGCACAAGACCAGCCGGGACAGCAGGAGCCAGAGAGAGGAGCAGCTCCTCGCACAAACCAAGGGGGCCCAGGAGCAGTTGGTAGGCTCTAAACCCCATCATTAAAATGTCATTCACTTCCTCTCCTGATCCATTTCTTGACTCGATCAATGCTTCCTCCCGCAGTCGGCGGAGAAGCGAGCCAGACAGGAGCAGGTGAAGCGCGGGGAGGAGGCGGAGGCTAAGATGGGGGTGCAGGTGACCGCTCTGAACGAGAACGTGGCCACGCTGAAGAGAGAGTGGCAGGGCAGCCAGCGCAGGGTGGGGGAGTTGGAGAAGCAGACGGACGAGCTGAGAGGAGAGATCGCCGTGCTGGAGGCCACGGTGCAGAACAACCAGGATGAGAGGAGGGCGCTGCTGGAGAGGTGAGGGGAATACATGAGACATCGTTTACAGACGTTTGGGATGTTCTTGATTGGCATTAAAACTCACTCAAATATGTGGAGTTATATCAGCAGGATGAAGGAATGTCTTTCATCTCTGTTTGGAAGCACTTCTGTCTGTTCCGCAGAGCTGGTGACATGAATCAGCTTCTTGCAGATTCAACTGAAGAGATGCATTGCAGGGGTAGACATTAAGGGTTCTGGCCCTCCAATGCAATTTTATTATCACTGGCCCCACCATTGTAACCACTGGCCCCGAGCATTCGTCCCAAAAAATCAACTAATAATGAAGAAAATGAACCCATTTGTTGCAATAGCGAGCACTGCATTGGTAATCTATGTTCAGAGTATTTCTGTAAAGCTGCTTTTTATGTGGAACATCCAGATTATTGAAACCATTTGCACTCAGAGCCGGCCGCAAAAGTCACCAGGATTTTCTACGTTGGCATTTTTCAAGAATAAGCTTTTCTAAAGTATCACATGGCTTTAATACAGGAACTTGAATGATTGTATTTCGCCATCAAGGTCCTAATGAGATATAAGATCTCTTCTTCAGGTGAGTGCAGGTCAAACCAGCAGCATGAGCCGTTTCACATTTAAAAAGAAAATGGCAATGACCTGAGCCAGGATTTTGTAAAATGTCAACACCTTCAGAGCAGTTTGTAAAGTACCCGTTAAGAAGGAAGTACTACTAAGGTCATAGTATTTAGCATGTAATTCCGTGCCCAGGGTGCATATAAAGATCAAGCAGTGTTGCCAAACTCTTAGTCGACTTGGGGACTTTTTAAAATAACCCCATTAGTAGATCTAGTGCTGTAGTTGCTGCGATGAAAGGATAACAGGCTGGAGATATAATACAATGGGTAGTTGGATTGTGTCATGGCACTTAATAGCTTGTGTATTTGTTGTGACATTTGAGTGTGTGATCCTACATTTGTTGGGAAGAGGTTTAATACAAATAGAAAAGAGCTTTGCACAGTTTTCTCTCAAATGGAAAGCATTATTTTAAAAGAAAAAAACCATCGCCTTTTTCTATTAATTATAAATATGCACATTTTAAAGTTAACTTTTCAACAAGCTATAGACTGATGTCAAGCTTTGATGACCTCCTCATATCCTCATAAGTCAGCGAGAGAAGTTTCACTCTAATTGATGGTCTCTTAATTTCCTTGTGCGTAACAAATGATGATTAAAATGATCCTGTGAAGTTCATTATAAATGAGGCCTATTTTAGGCTGTTGCTCACAGCACACTCATAAAGGGGAGAAAATAACACTTTGATTAACCGAGCAAGAAGAGATCCGTTAGGACAGACTATCAGAACAGAGGCAGGCAACATATTGAATGTGAGTCAGCAGGATTAAATCACTATAGTATGTGTTCTTGAAGAAACAACTGCTGTGATATTCTGGATTGTTAGCAGCACTACAATACATAAAAAGGTTTACACGCAAAAACATGAGTCTATATTTGACTGAGTGTATTGTACCTGGTGAACCGGTTCAATGTGATAAGTCAAATAGAGTGTGTGTGTGTGGTAAATATAAATCACCACCAAGACACATAGTTAGTCTCCTGTGTATCTAAAGTATTCTGTAACAAGCATCTGTGCAGCCTGCCGAGATGTGGATGAGCCACTCGTTAGATCTTTAATAAGAACACACACATCATCAGTGCTCTGTGGCTGTGTTTCAGGTGTGTGAAGGGGGAAGGCGAGATAGAGAAGCTGCAGGCCAAGGTGGTGGAGCTGAGGAGGAAAGTGGACGACACGACGGCCGCCATGCAGGAGCTGGGCAGAGAGAACCAGTCGCTACAGGTCAGTCAGAAAGCCCTCCTCCTGTTGGAACACTGAAGAGACGATTATGTAACCCCCTGCATCTGGTGCTTTCTTAGATCAAACAGTCCCAAAGTCTGACCAGGAAGTGGGCTGAGGACCAAGAGGTGCAGAACTGCATGTCCTGTGGGAAGGGCTTCAGTGTGACTGTCAGGAAGGTGAGGAGGAAGCTATCTGTATGAGTGACGCTAACATGCGAAAGGACAAACATTAAACTTCTTGCATGTGATCATGACTTGAAACAGGGGAAATGGCGATCATATAAATAATATCATTTCAGTTTCTTTAGTTGTTACAATCTGTTCGATATACATCCTATGATTCCATCATTTTGAAACTTGTTTTTTAGCTTTAATTGCCAACTTGTAACAACTCCCTCTCCTTCTCCCCTGAATCTCCAGCACCACTGCAGACATTGTGGGAACATTTTCTGCAACGAGTGTTCAGCGAAGAACGCCCTCACGCCGTCCTCTAAAAAGCCAGTCCGGGTCTGTGAGACGTGCTTTGAGGATCTCCAATGATGATTCGCCTCTCCCCCCTTTCCCCCCCCCAAACCCCCTTACCCTCCCCCTCTTACTTCAGCGGGCAGAAGAAGGCGTCTCTGTCATATTTAATGTGCACTATTGAAGACAGACCCTGGGCAGAGACTCCCACCAGTGTGTGACGTCTGGCTCTGGTGGGATGGGGAAACAACTGAGGAGACCCCAGAGCTGTGTGACTGGGGTTGGGTTGTGGGGGGGGGGGTAGGTTGGGATTGTCTGTATCTGTTTTTGTGCCTTTGCTACTCCTGTGGACTGCCAGAACGCGGAGACACTGAGAGCTTAACACCGCCCATCTCTTTAAGTTCGCATTCACATCTCCGCGGCTTTTTGGAATTATTAGAAAGTGCAGGGGGTCGCTGTGTTTGTCGTAGGGTGATTGACATCTGCCGTCAGGAGGCGGGACACTGAGGGAAGTGAAATGTTGTAGAGGAAGTGTTGAAAGTCACTGCTAGCCTACAAAGGTAAATGCAGGAAACTGAAAGGCGGCTTTGTCAAGAAAATAACATCTGTAAATACCAAATATGACATATTTTAGTATAACTGCATCGCACCGATCACTAAGAAATGCAAAATTGGATGTTTTTTTTTTAAGAAAGGTAAACTCAAGTTATCGGTACTAAATCATTTCTATTTGGGATTTTTTTCTTTTACGTGTCAATACAAAAGTGTGATATTTTATTGTTTTTTGAGGAACCTCATTTAAATGACCTCTAGGAAATCTTTGTTCTTGCGTTAACAGAATAACATGCTCAGTCAGTTGGCCCCCACAACTCGTCCAAAAGTTGCTCATTTAATGTTTTCATTTAATGTTTCATGGACAGGATTTCATGAAAATATCAAATGTAAGATGTTAAATGTCAAAATACACATTCTATTTTGCAAATTCACTTTGTTATAGAGCACTGGTCCCCTTTTTAATAACATTGTGCTGTACAGTATAACGCATTCAATCATAATCTTTGGTATTATGAATGTTCAATTGTAAAAACTAAAACTGCTCTTCAGAAAAAAAAGGAATGAGTTGATTTATGCACCAGCGATTTCTCTGTACAGGACTTTTGACGTTGAATCAGTTACTGCATGTTCCCTTTGTTCGGCAGCGCGTGTGTGTTGTTTATTATCATTGATGTATTCAGCCGAATTCATGACCAAAGAATGTCTGCAGCAGGAAAACAGCGGAGATGAAAACCCTGAACTCGTTTCATGTCAGTATTTTTCTAAGCGTCTCTTAAGAAGCTTTGAGTTTTAAATGACGGGGTCCTACAATGTTATCTGGAAACAGCATGGATGACGACCTGAGAGGCTTTTTATGCGCAGCCACATTTCTCTTTGCGTGTTCATTTCTGCTTTCTGCAGACAGTTAAAGCAGTCACTAAAGATGCCTGCATGTACATTTTAGCTGTGTGTGTGTGTGTGTGTGTGTGTGTGTGTGTGTGTGTGTGTGTGTGTGTGTGTGTGTGTGTGTGTGTGTGTGTGTGTGTGTGTGTGTGTGTGTGTGTGTGTGTGTGTGTGTGTGTGTGTGTGTGTGTGTGTGTGTGTGTGTGTGTGTGTGTGTGTGTGTGTGTGTGTGTGTGTGTGTGTGTGTGTGGCGGGCGTGTTGCTGTAGTAACAGTGTGTTTTAGTTAACGCCTGCTGTGTGTGTGTGCGCGCTGCTGAGTTGCACTGTATGAACGTTGGCTGCTCAGAATCTCAGTATCTCTCATTCTGGGATGTCCGTGCTGCCTTCAGGTGCAGCGTTTTCCGTCGGTTCTCTGTCAAACCTATGTGCAGCTGAGGACACTGTAAAAGTAAATTCCAGATTTTGTATAATTTATAATTGTTGACAGATATTGGTAAGATCTTTTGTGCAATTGTCTAAAGACTGGAGCGGGCGAAAACACTGTAAGCCAGGCGACAATGGAGGCATTTTGCAACAAGCAGCTTGTCTCAGACTTAAGAAAATTAGCTATTTTTGCTAAGAAAAAAGACGTCCATCTCAGTTGCAAGCTCTCATGAACACCTGTCTCTTGTGTTGCATTGGTTTTTGTTATGTCTACCTCAGATCGGCACAGGAAAAGCACTATTTCTAAATCTTAGTGGTCACAAACATCACGTCATTGCCTGCATTTGATTAAAGATGTTTGATTTATCCGTCAAGCTGTACAGTCCTTTAGAGAGATGATTTGCACCTTATTGTATTCTGGGATCGTCCGTATGAGAACCCAGCCTCAAACGTAGGACCACCGACTTTATACAGGCTTCAGCATTTCTAGCCCTGATGTACTAAACCGCTCATTAATGCTAAGGCTGTCATAATTATCTGTGTACATGTTTGTAATGAAAGAGAAAAAGGAATATATATATATATATAACACTTGTGGATGTAGAACATGACAACAGTGAAAATGTTGGTGGATTCATCAGTGTCTTACTTTTTCTTTTTACATAAAGGCACCACAGTGTTGACACACTGACTTGTGGCTTGGTCTTGCTGTCAGTTTGCATGCATGGTGACTTCACTGGCTTGTGGCTCACATTTCCTCTGTGTTTAGAGTCATCATAAGTGATGGTTGTGAAGGTGTGCCTTAGGCCACGTCTCGTATGTCACTGCACACGGTTAGCGGTGACACGCACCATGTATTACACAGTCTGAAGGGATGAGAGGAATAATGTCATTTATGTTCACACGCACCAGTTGATTTTCTAATTCATCGTCATGACAAACATAAATAAAACCTAAAGTATGTTTCTATTTTCTCGTGTTGTTTTCATTCAAAGACATTACTTTAATACTCATGATAAAAAAAGTATTTAATTATCAATATTTGTAAGCAAATATATTTGTAAGTTTGTTTATGTCCAATGGTGGACTTTAAAGCACTTCTGTTAAATGCTACCCTACTCAGCATGTAGCATATAATCAAAGGTAAAAGAAAAAAATTGAAGTGTTTTTCATTTGTGAAGGTGATGTGTTCTTAAAAAGGAAAAACATGCAGACACCTTTTACTACATAATTAGATATTTATTGTAAACTACTGCAGCCGCTGCCTTTAAAGCCAGACATTCAATTTACAAAATGATCCTAGTGGTAATACGGTAATTTACAAGACGTCAGGAGACAGTGAAGTGCACATTGACAGTAGAGACATTTCCTATGTCTCAGATCTGTGAGGACTCCAGCCACAGGGCGGCGCACTTCCCGCGCGGACGCTGAGAGTCCAGCTTCAGCAGCGCCTCCACAGCGCCCTCTATCTTCGACATCCAGGTTTTCTGCAGAAAATCACATGAAGGTGGTCATGAAAAGATTTTCCATCATGTTCCTAATCCGGGAGTTAGCAGCTATTTTAAGCTTTGATCATGTGAGAGCTCTGGAAAAAAATAGACCACTCCAGCATCATCTGTTTTGAATATCTATAGGTATGTGTTTGAGTAAAATGACTATTCTTTTATTTTATTCTATAAAATACTGACAATTTCTTCGTGTTGGAATTCAACAGATAATTGAATTGAATGGCGCCACACATGCAGAGATTGATGATCATGTGCATACATCTGTAAAGTAATATGAATCCCAGCATGGACATTTATAAAGCAAAAGACAAACTTGCAGACAAAAAATGTAAGCACATCTAAAGAAAATACATTTTCATAAAGGAACCCCCTGGCAGAAGCATATAAGGTAAATATAAATTACTCAGCAAAGGACAGTGGGTTTGCACAAATCCTTTAAACTTGCAAAAATGTCAAAAGATGACTTTTGTTTGTTCTCTGTGAAAGTTTAAAAGTGAAATCTGGCATTACAGAAATGTATGTTAATATAAAACAAATCCACATATGAGGCTGTACATCTTTACAGAACATCAGAGGGATTCACAGCTGAAGGGATGTACCTTGGCAGCCTCGGAGGCAGCTTGCAGGATGAACGCTCCAATACACTGTTGGTAGCGGTTCTGGTGCATGATGATGAAAGAGTGAGGCAGCCCCGACGCTACAAAGGAAGCACAACATCGCAATTGTCCCGTTAATTTGGATTTACACAACAACGGCTGTGCACACCGTCAGAGACGTCAATTCATTCAAACAGAAAGTGAACTTCTATTACTCGAGGCATTGAGCTGATCAACGTTCTTGAGCTGCAGCCGGTCCAGAGAGACGGGCTGGTCCAGGACCGTGAAGGTGCAGCCCTCCTTCAGGAGCTGGTCCAGCTCCAGGCTCTGAGGCAGCCTGAGGGGGTTCTGCTCCGGGCCCACGGACCGCTGCACAGGAAGTGATTCAAGTTACAACAAGCCTTACACTGGATATCTGTCCAGGTGAGACTGAGCAGGAGAACGCAGCACAACATTATCATTATATTTATTTAATCATTTTGTACAAACTCTTTTTTCCCAACAAAACAAAGAAACATGCCTTAGCGCAGTGCTACTCAAAGTGTGGTCCGTGAGTATATTGGTAACATTTCACATTTGAAATAAATAAATACATTTAAGTTTTCCGCACTCACGCGGGAATATCTCCACAATGAAGCGAGCAGAAGTTCCATTTTCGATTGCATGATATAGCCCAGCGCAACACCTGCGTCACACATGTTGCCACTTGTTTGTACCATTTTGAGACGATTTGTAATCTGTTCTAGAAAAACGATGTGATTTTGGATATTCGTGGAGTTAGGTGGTCCGCGAGTGTTTTTGTATTGGTTAAGTGGTCCTTGGTATGAAAAAGTTTGAGAAACACTGCCTTAGCGTATGCCTAAAATAAATTGAGAATAATATTCTTTTTGAATCAGGGTGCTATATAGAAAAGATCTATCGATTAGTAAACTGATAAATTAAAGATAAAATAAAAAACATATATATTAAAAATCAGATTAAGGGAAGATAGGTATATACTATACTATTAATAATATGATATCATCTATAATGAGAAAAAAAAATTAAGATAAAGAGTGAGATTAAAATCGATTGCAAAGCGTCGTACCTTCTTGTTTCTCTTTATCTTTGTGATCAGCAGGAATTCGTCAAACAGGAACAGATAAACATCGTTCAGCTTTGTGTTCTCTGATGATCAAGCACAGAAAGATGACAGGAGTTAGATTGTTCCTAAACCGAGTCACTGAGCATGTGACGTGTTGGAGCGGTACCATCTGTACACACCTGTGAGCAGCATCTTCCCGTCGTGCAGGAGGCTTCTGTGAGAAATGAGATTCTCCAGAGTGACAGCCTTTAAGAGATGTTTCAGATTCTGAAGGATAAAAAAAAGTATGTTCACCTTTCGAAACGTTATCTGATATCATAAGTGCCGATACTAAAGTTATCGCTAATGACACATATATCTGATGTCTAATCTAGATTAATGATGTGATCATTTTCAAGTGTTGCTGCTCTATCACACACACACACACACACACACACACACACACACACACACACACACACACACACACACACACACACACACACACACACACACACACACACACACACACACACACACACACACACACACACACACACACACACACACACACACACACACACACACACACACACACACACACACACACACACACACACACCTCAGGGACGAAGGCGCGCTTGTCTCTCTCCCACACAGGCAGCCACACGAGGGCGTCTCTCAGCTGTTTCACCTTCTGGTAGTTATCCAGCCATTTCACCTTTCCCTCTAAGTCACCTGGAAGCAGAGAGGCATCGGTTCAATCAAGAGGACAGAAAGACACAAATCTCTCTTGCTGCTTTGAAGTCATCATGTATTATGTATGCGTCACATTAATAACACACAATCACAAAGATAAATGCCTCTTTAGCACTACTTAATTATCTTGTTGTGCTTTCTTCAGTGTAGTGATGGTTGCCTACCAAACACGGGTGTGACCGTGTCGTAAGAGATTTCCGCACACTCTGATTTTACGGTAAATATTCCGCACACACCCAGAGGACATTGGTCGAGGCGACAATGCTCCTCGTCGTCTTTGCGGCTCGGCCTCGCCTTTTTAATGGTTTTATGTGATTGTGTAATCAAAGATCAGTGCAGTGCTACAGCACATTTCCCACAGCCTGTCCATCTAGTTACAGAGTAAACCGATACAACAGGTCTGTAAAAAAAACAGACTCCTGGCAGCCAGCCAAAACGTGAAGCCAAAAGTGCCCTTTTGTTTGACAGTGATACCCAGTGTACATCTATTTAACATGCTGCTGTATTTGACTGCTAAAGGCTTGTCAATCATCCGCCTGAAAAGAAAACTAGAGTCCTGATCACCTGAGTGACATAACTGAGATGTCTAACGCTCAGAGAAATGCTCAGCTCGTCATCAGACGCTGAACAAAAACCTGTAAGTTATGAAACTAACCGAGCATCGACACCAGGGACGTGCACAGGCACGGGCTAATGTTACCCGGGCAACAGCCCGTTTGGCCTTTTTGGCTGACCTGCCCCCTCTTGAGAGAGCGAGAATTTGTTTTTAAAACTGCATTAGAACAGAATTGTCCCCATTTTGCCTTTAATAGTTACTAACATTAGATATTCTTTATGAGATATGGACCAAAAGACAAAAAATGTCCCTGGTTTTCATTTTTAAAATCAAGTTACCGAATGCAAGTAGTCGCCTTAGCTTATTTTGTTATGAGAATTACTGTTCAATTTAGTTGATGTAATAATTGTTTGGTTTATTTTACATTAAAAACAAGTTACAATTTTCAAAAAGGTCTTTTTATCGGGGGGAGGCCCTCTTTCCAGTTTAGAGCAATAGCCCCTCCAAATGTCTGTGCACGTCCCTGATCGACACTGTGCTGACTCACCCAGGGAGAGTCAGATAAGGCAGCGCTGACATGCTCAGTGGTGAAGAGCATCACTGTTTATGTAAATAATAGCATATGATGTACAGATTATCTTGGCCAGGATGAATGAGATTCACTATCTTATCTTGATAAAAGTCAGACCATAGAGAAACCGCAGTCTTAAACAAGGTCATTGTAAATAATAAGTTCCCCCTGCATTCATTAAAAAAAGCAACATAGTTTTAGTTGTTCCATCTTTCATGATAACTCCTGTTGTATATTTCAGGCTCTATTATTAACTTCTCTACCATCAAAGCGAGTAGGACAGTCTTCCTAAGTCACACGTTAGGATATTCATGATTCTCCCAATATTGGTAATTCACCACAATCAACTTTTTTTTTTATCACGAACCTGGAGGGAAGCCTATAATGTCCCATTTGTATTTCTCAGTATGGGTTTTTCAATGAGAGGGAAGTAACTTGGTGTGCTCACATATGGAAGTGTCCACTTGCTCTGCTATAACCTGCAGGCCTCTGGTCTCGTCCTCCATCTGGCATCTCTTGGCGATGTTCCTCAACAGCAGCGGGTACCGAGTCAGCCTCTGCAGCGGCGCCACCAACAGGTCGCGGAGCTGCAGCCTGCGGCACTGTTCGTTCCTCTCGCACCACTAGGGAGGAGAGAGAGAGGGGGAGAGGGTGAGAGGAGAGCTGTCGGTGGGCGAAAGAAGAAGGTCAGAGGGGTGAAAGAGTGGTCATGGTGTTTGTTAGAACAGAAGGGTAATTGGGGGGGGGGGGGGGATGGGCAGTGAAAAGCGTGTGATATCTTAAAAGCAAAAACAAAAAGGCCTAACAAAGACATAAGCATGAGGACAGGGAAGGTTACAAAAGGGACAAATGGTCACATTCCTGTCTCTGAGAGGCCTTGGTGACACAGTGAGCTGGTTGTTTGCGGTTAAGGCCGTGGTGAATCGCTGCCTGCCGCGTTTTTAAGGTACATGGCGTCCCTGCCACTGCTCTGACACACACACACACATTCAGCTGCCCTGGGCGAGTTCCCCCTGTACCTTCACGTAGGATCCAAAGTCCTCTCTGGGCTTCAGGCTGTCCAGATAAAGCAGAGCCGTGGAGTAGTTGAGGCAGTACTTCTGCAGGCAGTGACAAACGCTCTCCTGGAAAGCCTGACAACAGATAGCAGTGTTACACAAACATCAAGAAACAGACTGCAGCAGGCATCGAGCTGCAGATAAACTCATCATAAAAAGATTTGATACCAGTCTGCAGTCGAGCACAGCATTTACCCTGTTTCTGAAATATAGCCGATTGCTGTGATACATAATTTAACAGTTCGATGAAGAGGTTTTTATTTTTCTCCTTGATATTTGGAGCTGAGATATTCATTATAAAAGAACACAATATTAAACTAATGTTCACACATTTGTTTTAAAGTGTGAAATGTTTTCTTTGTCTTATCAGTGGAGCTTTACACTGGAACCATTAAGTGAGCGTACAGTGACAGTCAGCGTGTGTGTGTGTCAGTGTGTGTCCACGTGTGACTGGGTCAGACTTGCCTTGCTCAGCAGCTCCAGCAGGGTGGGCCCGCCAGCCTCTGTGATCTCAAACGTGTCCTTGATGACGCGGAGGAGGTTGTTCAGGAAACCAAAGCTCACCTGAGGCAGTAAACACTCAGTGTTAGGTGTCAGCACGCAGCCATGCAACACCCTGGTGCGTCACACACCCTCAGTTTGTTTACAATATTAACACTATTTAAAAAAGGTCCCCTATTATACTGTTTTTCATCAATATATTGCTGGGTTTGGCTCCAAATACCAAACATATCATTGTAGCATCCCATAATCCCCTTTGTTTCAGCCCTGTTTTAAAAGTGCTGATTCTCTGTCTGTTACTTTAGATGAAAATAAGGAGCCACTCCCCACACCCCTCTGAGAGATGTTTGGTTACAAAGAACACAATGGTGCTCTAGGAGGAGATTCAGGTGATAAGGTGGGGTGGGGTGGGGTGGGGGGGGGGGGGAGGGTTTACCTTGGTTGGTTATTGGCTAATGGTTACACAAACAAAAAAATCATTATAACATCATAAAGAGGCCAAAATCTGATCAGCTCATTTTCAGATAGGTTTTTATATAAATGGATCAGGACAAAAAGAGAGCCAATCTTTTTTCCTGAAACTTTCAGAATCTCTTTCCACAGAGGGGACACATGTTGATGTATAAAAGACATGAAAAAGTGGATTTTGCATAATAGGAAACACTGTTTCTAATGACCAATATAAAAAAATAAATAATCACAATTCAATCAGTAATGGTTAGAATGCTGTGGCGTGAGGCGTCATACGAAAGTAAGGAGATTTTCGATTAAAAAACCCTCTCTAATAATTGATATGCTGTAATAAACATGGTTAATGAGTGATGATGAATGAATACAAAAATAAGTAAGACAGTGACCAAACTCCTCAGTTTAATCTCTGGTACCACCAATTAGGAAACTATTTATGTTGTGAGATAAGATACTGTTTTAGACAGTATATTTATATATCTATAATAGTATAATTATATATAATAATAATATCTATATATATATATATATCTGTAAAGCGTCTTTGAGCACCTGTAAAAGCGCTAACAAATTAAATCTATTATTATTATTATATTTCATAGCTTTAGACATGTTGTTTCATTGTTTTATGAACGTTGTTTCTAAAGCTTTTGTATGATTTTAATTTAAATGACATGATGTTTATGTTTGATTCTTTATTGCATGGCTAACTGTCCTATGCTTTTGGTATTGGTGCCTCTTTATAAATAATGTATATGTTGTATTGAGGTTAAGACAGAGTTACAATTTGCTGTCTTTTACATTCTGATTCAGCACAAGAAATGAGACTAAATGACAAGTGCTCCCAATATTTATGTATAATAAACGTAAACTAACAGGACTTATGCTACGTATTAGCATGGTGTCTCACCAGGCAGAGCTCATTGAGGTTTGCAAACAGCCTCCAGGAATCGATGTCGGCCAGGCAGTTCGTCATCTGAAGGTTTGTGAGTGTAGCCAGAAACACCTGAAATCAACAAGAAGTCCAAAAGAGAATAGGCTCAGGCTATTAGATTTATAATCCCTCAGTGTGAAGAATGGGAAACTAAAGAGACTTTTACATGAGCCTCCCTGTAAGGAATTTAGTGACAGGAACACAACACAAAGCAGCAGGTGTTTGGTTTCCTTTGGGTTGGGTCGATTTATTTGTGATCCTGTGTGTGTGCGCGTGCGTGTTTGCATTTGCGTGTGCATTTAGAGGTTTGTAGGGACAGTCACCTCTTTCAGAACCATGAGCTGATCCAGGAAGTAAACGCACTCGCTGGTGAAGAGTTCCAAGATGGCCTCTTGTCTTTTGAAGCCCTGAGGGTCAGAGGACGCGCTCACCTGGGAGGAATGGTCCTGCAGGAACTCTGCCAGAGAGTATTCCTGCACACGCAGGAGAAAGATTTTATTAAGAAAGACTGGAAAATTATCATTATATGTATTAGTGTGTTGGTATAAAAGGTCAACTGTGTCACTGTAAAGCTCCGACTGCCACCCTGACACAATGCAGCGTGTGTCAGTGTTTATTTACATTCACGTGCAGGGTCGACCTGACAGGTAACTGCCTAGAAATTCTGGTTCTTGAACAACGTGACTCATCTAAAACGTTGCGGGAGCTTCCCTTTAACTGCCGTCCTGTTATTTCTGAGTCACTCGTTAAACACTGAGATCTATTTGGTTTGGAAATCTGGACCTTTAAGCCTAAACTCTGACTTTGCTTGCATTAGAATCCACTGCAAACATGGTCATTTACATAACAAACAGCCTGGATGCTTAAGGGCTTTTGCTGCTGACAGTGCTCATTTCTCACCTTATACCTCTGCATGTCATGGTTCCTCCAGTCCTGAATCTGTGATGTTGACAGATAGTTTTCAATATCTGCTGCCGTGCCTGTCTTCGACTTTCCTTTAGTCTGAAAAATACACGGGTATTATATTAAATGAGTCTTCAAAACACTATGTCCAAAAACTGAACTTTGGTTTAAGTTCTGCATTTCAAATGTTAAACCTAACACAAAAGCTGAATAGAGGAACCACATTAATCTGCTTTGAGAAGTGGGTCAGGGAACAATGTCCAAACCAACTGCTCACTGCTAAAACAAAGTTCATAAAAAAAAAACACAAACACACAATTGGCAACAGCCACACACGCACACAACATCTAACAGAGAAGCAACACCTACCGTGCTTCGCCGCGAAAAGGGCCACTTTGACTTCTTTGTATCTGTACAAAATCATAAACATACGAAAAAAAGATTATAAACAAAACAGATCAAGCAGGAATATGTGCTGGAGTGCAACAGATGACAGGATTATAATGAGACAAACTAAACCGTGTCGGGCTTTAGGGTTACAACTTTGGACTTTCTATGCAAATATAAGAGGTGGAATTAAAGACGAAGTGGCACAAAACACTCAGACAATCTATAATCTGATAAACCCGTTCAATCTGAGGCTAAGAACGGTTTCAGTGCTAATGCTCAGAGTCTCTAAATCAGCATCAAGCATGGAGGTGTTGCACATTATGGTTTTCTTGATGAAGGACTGCATTGGCATTCAAGACTTCTGATGGATTAAATAGAGAATTGGGGTTTGTTTAGGAACATTACAATGCAAATTGATAAAAGTTCTGAAGTGGTCAAGCATCATAGCTCATTGCTGAAAAACTAATGGGACAGCAACTTTGGGCTTACAGCAGTCTTTTAACTAGAAAATATTACAGGACTGTGATTCAGGTTTTCTCAAGTCAAACCAGGTTACTCATCCTCCTAGGTGTCAAGGGTCAACACCTAGACTGTGAGGGGTTTAGAAAAGCATCAAAATCAATTGATAATCAAACCTGTGATGCTCACATGTTTGGATATTCAGAACAACTTGCGAGGATGGGTTACAGCATGATAGCTCATTTTGCAAGGGCCAGGTTTATAAATGTGATAAATGAGGTTGAAGAAGCATCAATGAACTTATACTGTAGGGTTAAATCAGCCGTTTGGTTTGCATAGCACATATTATTAGCATTATTTATAAAAGCAATGTAGTATTATACCAGAGAATGAGTCGTTTAACATGTCAGCCGCTCCATTGGAAACAAAAAGGTCTCCTGGTGAAACGTCCGATCCGGGTAAGCTGACCACCACGGAGCTGCGCCTCCTCTCCTGAAGCCTGAGGGAACTGACAGACACGCCAAGATTAAAACCAGTAGTAACACTTAACATCTTCCACACAGCATCCGATACTCAGATACAAGAACTATCTTATTCTATTGTAAATTAAATACAGCAAGATGGCCACAGGAAATAACAGAATTCCTCTTGGCATTTCACATGGTTCAAATACCTCCAAAATACCATCTGCATTGTGATGCAAAATGGTGATTAAAATGAGCAAGAGAACTTATCAGGGATAAAGTGTTATGTGTGTGGTTTATGCGCTATTAATGGCTCACTATATTTGGGTGGAAGGCAGCGAGCTGTCAGTGTGCCAGTTGTAATCCTCCTGGTCTCTTTTTCATAGTTAGTAACCAAAGCATGGCTGCGGCTGGAAAAACACAGACCTGCCTTTTACCCTCAGGCGAAGCTCGAGCAGCCACTGTTTTGACTTATACCCTGCTGTACTCCAGGGATTACTGCTAGATGTTAAATGGATAGGTGTTAACAAATAAAAACCCTTCTAAATGTAATTCAATGTTTTATTTTGTGCCGAGCCGACTAATAATCTCGACAGGGCATGGCCAACATGAACATTTTTATCTGTTAGGCCAATAAAACAATTCTTAATGTAGTCAAACTTGATTGTTGACTGCGTTACTCAAACAATCACAATCCCAACTGTAGCTCTGCTCACAGGAGCTTTCTAGTCCTTCAGCGTGGCTGCAGTCAGCAGAAAAGGTCTGCACCGCAACAAGAAGAGCTGGTTTAGCCAAATCTTCACTTTCAGCCCGCTGATCGACAGCTGGCCACTGCTCTGCGTCAACATGCTGACGTTTCACTCTTCACTTCTTTTTTTTTTTTAGAGGGTTTGCCTTTAAAAAGAAAAGTTTAGAGTTTGGAAATTGATGGGGAAGGAGAGATAGAAATACAAAAACTGAGTTATAAAATCCAATTCAAACCATTGGTAGATTATTTACACAACGGCAATTATATCTGGGTTGATCAACTCAAAAGGTAAAGGTTATCAGGAAAGGATCAGACCATAAGGAAATCTGTTTCGAGATGCGGGCTAATGACCCTGTTTATAAAAACACACAGAAGTGGAGCAGAAGTAAAAGCAAGGGAACAACGCTGGTTCTGGTTTTTCTCAGTTTACCTTTAAATGTAAAATGTGCTTTATTAGACTGAATGATCTCTTTGAAACTTTCTCTCTTACCACTCATAACATCCACTCACACAGTAGCTACAGTTGCATAAGAAGCAAACGAGACTAACTTGAATGCACATGTGTGCCACATGACTGACATGGGGACATGATGTGCTGGGAGGATAAGTTAGTCCCAACTGTTTTCCTCACAATGACATCTTGTTGCTTTGTGACTGTTCAGAAAGCTTCCTGTGTCAGCCTCTCTGCCAACGAGAGCACTTGAAAAAATGTTGTTTTGTTCCTGTACAACAAGAGAAATAATTATGCTCAAAAACAAAACTGTCCCAGCCAATGGCTCGCGGGGCCCGGCACTGTAAGAAGCACAGTGCCAGAGAGCAATTAACGGGACAATAGCTGCCTAATTATCCAGTGAGGGGAAGAGCCCAGCAGCCCAATAGGAGGGTGTGGGTGGCAGTGAGAGAAAACAGCCTTAATGAGGGTTTGTCTAGCCCGTACATAACCATGGGACTCTCAAAACGTAACCCACCAAGCTTATGCCCCATTAACAAAGACATGAATGACAATGAATGAACAATGGGGCTCCTTTAACCGAAGGTCCAATCATCCTCGCTCACGAGTGTCCTGAGAGCACATGGGAGGCCCTCATGATGCTGAGTGTTGTAGCACACGTTGTCCCAAATATTTTGGAAACAGCAGCGTTAACTATGGAAATTAGAGATGAATCAGAGAGATGGAAAAACAAACGTGAACACTAAAGTCCAGTGTATCAGTTACAGGAAATATATTTGACTACATTCCGGATATGCAAACATTATCTCATGGTTTTTTGACGTCAGGGCACACAGACGACATGCAAAGCAGTCCAAGAGACACCTACCTAGTGTGGCAGAGCTCTTTCTCCTGCAAAAAAGAGGAAAACACCGCATCAGTCAATGGAAAACCATACACAAAAACATTGAGTAATTAACTTCTCCTTGAAGTTTCAGCAAAACAAGTTCTTATTTGATGTATTGCTCTGAAGTTTCCAAAGCTCTAATTATTAAACTATTTACATGCCCTAATTTTATCACTGTCTTACATTGCACTCAACATTTAATAGAGGGTGCAGAGACCTCCTATGGCCAACGATACCGCTGTATCACTTTCAAAGACATTCACATTTGAATCAGTGTTTTAAGTGGTCGCTTGAATTGAAAAGCCTCTGATATCTGAGGAGAATGTCGGGACTCTATTGAGAATGGGCTCGGTTGAATACCACGAGCTGATGAATAGATCTCCCCATTATCTTTTTCCATCGCTCACTGACCCCTCCATTATTGGGTGACTGCTGACTGCGGTGAATAGGGGCCCAAGGAGAGCACTTCCCAGGGTTCTCCAGGCAGTGGGCTTGGTCAGAGCTGTCAGTGCATGTAACTGCTGATTCATTTGCTGTCAAAAGCTTGCATTGTGAGTGACCACCACAGGAGGCAAGGCAGCATGAGGGAGAGAAGGTTTCCGCAAGGAAGGAATGTGTAACCATTTAATTTATAGGCTTTGGATAAAAAAACCTCACCAGACTAGAGCATGTGACTCGTGGTGGTGGGGAGATGTTTGCGTGATGATTAGGGCATCAAATGATTATATGTGCAGATATGTTTGAATTAAAGTCACTCAGACAACTTATAAAAACTCACCTGTGCTCCACTTTCAGGAAATCTAAAATCTTGCATCACAGTAGGATGAGCACTGCGACATTCTTGTATTTTACAAGTGATGCCGTTGTCAAAAGTCTTTGATCTGTGCGATCTTGTTCTCTGTCGCACTGAGGATGAGATGGGCTGAGGATCGGGATAGATCTCTCCATCAGAGAGAGGGCTGGCTGCGAGAGGAGACTTGACTCTGTGTACTGGGGACAGAGGGGTTGTGGGGGAAGGCTCCTCCTGGGTGCTCCCCATCATCATGACAGGGTCCCGGAAATCCGGTAGGATAGGACGTCGGGTGCTCCTCATCCTCCTCAAGGTGGGAGACGTGGAGATGCGTGCGGGGGCTTGTCGGTCAAACTGGAAGAGAGGTGCGACCAAGCCATCATTGTCCACCAGGGACGAATGTCTCAGCTTGGAGTGTGTCCGTGAGAGATCTATGTGCACTATGATTGGGCTGCTGGTCTGACACTCCTTGTGCTCAAATGTCCCACAGTCCGTTTGTGTCTCTGCGTTTGCCACACCTGTAGTGACAACTTCATTTTCAACCCACTCAATGTAACTCCAGTCCAGCTTCTTCTCAACGTCCTGGTCTTTATCCTGTATAATAACGTGCTGCAGCGTAGACATTATAACCTCAAAGGCATTGTAGTGTAAACGTGTGATCTGATGGTCGGGTTGGTCCGCCTCCACTGAGTTAAGGTCAGATTATAATCCTGTTGCATTCCAGCACTGTTCACACCATTCACTTCTCAGGCTTCTGGGGAGAAAAGTAAAAAATGTGTCAATACAATAAATGTGTTCAAGAAGGGTGGGCCCAACCAGCCTCCTAATATTCTGAAAGAGGATTTGAACAGTGTAAAAAAAAAAAAGACAGATGGCAGTAAAGTGGCCAATAGGAGATACAGTGTACAGTTTAGTAAACCTTAACACTCCTATGTGTGTGAATGTTGGCAAACCAAGTGAAGTAGATTCAGTTATTGGGGGGGGGGGGGGGGGATAGTGTTGCTACAGCACACATGTCACAATGTACAGTAATTGCATAGTGTGGCATTGTGGTGTGTGAGACACACAGAACCAGAGGCAGCAATGCAATGTATTTCAACTCTGTTGTCTCGGAGTACTGTTTGTACACTGGTATTGATTTTCCCCTTTGGTAGCCGACTAAAGATGGCCCACGATAGTTTTTATTATCGTGTTTCCTACATATTAGGTTAATTTCAAGCCTTGCATGCTGTTAAGTCACATCCACGAGGCAACAAAGGTTAGAGAAACAATGTATGAGAAAGTTTACAGCACTAATCAACTGCTCTGAAAAACACCTGTGTGAAAGCAGAAGGAACATGTGCTCGGAAAACAGCTTGTTACATTTTAAGAAAGTCTGGTGTACTACTTACATATTCCGGGAAAGACTTGAACGACTCGCGGTGAAGTGACGAGTGACCGGGAGAGAAGTCCCGCCGCTGTCGGAGGCAAACTGAGCCGGCTCGGTATTAAACTCGCAGTTTGCAAAAGAAGAAGAAAGCCTCCGACGGTGTTTAGCTTTCTGACAGAACACACGAGCGAGGACACAGGTCCGTGGGCTGCTGACTGACGGAGGGAGGGAGGAGAGCACTGTCCGCGAGCTGGTGGAAAGGTGCGACTGCACTGCCTACACGGGACATCAATACACACACACGCACGCACGCCCACACGCACACTCTTTCTCTCTCAATCTCCCCAACCCATACAGAAACAGTAAGCAGTTAATGGAACCTAATTACATATGAATATTTGGTAGGATTATTGAGAAATGTATTACCTATCACTTTATTGTTACACTTTATACGTTCAAAAATATCTTATTTTATGTCACTCTGATTAACAAAAACGTACTAAAATACAAGCAGTAGGAGCTTTAAGTGTCACCAGTAAAAGTAGGCCTACACAAATTATCCTCTGTAAATTAGTGACATGGAGTAGCATAAGAGGAACAACATAAATTCAAGTAAAGTACCTCACAGTTTTATATAACTTGAATACAGACATATATGTTATTGATCCCAAATTGGGAAATTCTTTAATATACTTAGTTACTTTCCACCAAAGAGGCAATCTTTTATTTTGTATATCAATATTGTGGAGTAAAGAGAGAATGACGTGTTGTATTTCTTTCTTGCATTCTTAATTATTTGTACTTACATTGTACAAAATGAATACAGAAAATGTAACTATAAAGTACAGTAATATGTTTGCTTAAAGGCAAGCATAAAGGCTGTACAGAGGTTATTTCCCGTGGAAGACATAAACCAAAGTGTGCCAAAATTAAATTATTTTACGGCATTAAAAAGGTCACTAGTAGCCTAATCTGTAGATAGATAAAAGAGTAAGCTGTAAAAAATAAACACCTCCTTTAGCAACTCTAGAGCATTTATATGGTTCTCATGAGTGAGTATTTCATAATGAAACACCCTTTGTTCCACTTCTCCTACAGTGTGTAAAGTGTACCAAGTTTTTGTAATTTAAAATAATTTTGAATAACATTTTATTTAAAAGCAACAGGCTATAATCTCTCTGAAATCGATGAGTGTTTAGTGGTATTTTCAATGTTGTGGATGAGCCCATTAGAGACACTATATTCCAGAGGAACAAGTATTTCGCACCACCAGTATGAAATTACTGTTACTGGTGCATTTGTTTTGATTTAACACAGCAAAAATAACCTGTTGTTTCGTAAAGTGAGCACTAGAGAGCGACAAATGTCAAATTATGGGATCTCCTATGGCTGGATCTCTAGCGGCCCCTGCTGTGTGAATGTAGTTAGTACATAAAAAACCCCGCTAACATCCTTCTGTAAAAGCCTCTGTCACTGTTTCCCTGCTGGCCATTTAGGTCACCTTCAGCCGTTCAAAGGATAGGGATAGTATCAGTTAAAATAAGATTAATGTTGTCACTTTCCTTCAGCCGACTCCACGTCTGTGTGCCATGAGCACACACTTGGCTATTACTTAGTTTTATGGCTTACATTTTCAAAACCTGTTCAAAACAATTCACAAAAACATCCCAACGACTCATATTATCATTGTTATCATTATAGTCTTTGTCAGTGGTGGAAGGAGTATTCAGATATTTTCCTTAAGTAAATGTACCTATAAAACAATATCAATATATACTCGGTTACAAGTTGTCCTGCATTCCAAACCTAGCCTGTGTAAATGTAGGGAATCAGATGCATGTACTTCTGCAGATATCCCCTTTTTAGAAATATTATAATTATTTACTACAATGGTTCCCAGCCTTAAGGCCGGACCCCTCCAGAGTGTCACAAGATAAATGTGAGGGATTTGGACTATTGATAGGAGTGGGGAAAAGCTCTGATATATAAGTTTGTAGGCTATGCATTCTTTAGATGTCTTTATTATTTCTTACCTTTTTTGTTTTAAATATTATTATATTATATATTGTTATTAAATATTTAGACTAGCCTATATAAAAAATTGGGGTCCCACTTTAGAAACATTGGACAGCTTTCCCTTTTCTGCCTTGAACAGTTGATAAAATCACACATTCAGACACTATTTATGGTAGGGGGACATTGGCCCCTCAGTAAACAAAAAACAGATTCCATAAGAACAAAGGAAACTCATGTAATGCAGGATTGTGATCAAAGTCAATATATTTCACATACAATTATAATAAATGCTGCATGTTTCAGTAAGGTTATTTGGCTATAGCCTATGTATGTATTTTTAGAGCAATAACAAGTGCACACAATAAAACGTACTTATATATATAGTGAACCATGTCTTCTGTATTTGGCCACAAGTGCTCATCCACATCCTAATGTATTTCCTGTCATAGTACAGCTGAGAGATAATCTTGTTGCATGCAGGCCCGCCCCTCCACGCAGATCACGCAGACTGCGTGGGGTCTCATCTCGCGGAGGGAGCCTCATCCGTAGCGCAAATGCGGCGCACCTTTATGCGTTTAAGCGAAGCGTGCCACAGTTTCGCCGCTGCGACGCTATTAGTAGAAGTAGTTTATTTGCATTATTGATATTAAAAACTGCTCTGGAGATGTTGTAAGTTCCTCCACAAAAGTGAGTTACAGGAACTATACCCAAATCTCTGGATTGCCCTCCGCATTGCAGTAACTCTTCCTGTTACAGTTGTAACATCTCAATGTCGCTTGGGGCCCCAAGTTGGCCAGGTACGGCCCTGGATGTAGTCATAGCATTGCAAATGTTGTGTCAAAGGCAAGCATGGTAAAATGATCCACATGTTATCCAACAGTTTGGAAAAAGAGAACTCACTATTGAGAAATGTTTGTCATAGGCTAAATTAACAGGGCTTAGCGTGCAATATGTCAATAGGCTATCAAAACACATGTAGCATCACTAGTCTGTGAAGCAACCGTTATGCTACATTTATCTCCTGAAATAATACAGCTATAGGGACAAGTAAAGGTATATTTTTAATGACTTTTTGGGGGGCCTACCCCGAATAAAAACAGAAACGTGTGATTGAGCGGAATTTGCTCAGAGCCTGACAGCAGCAGTCTCCTCCCCCTGAAGTGGATGTGAAGACGAGCACCCTCCGGTTTGCGTGACATACAGGAAGAAGTTAAATAAGTCTCAAAACACAGCGTTATCTTCAAAAAACGCCAACAGTTTTTTCTACAGTTTCGCTCTTTTGACACTCGATTGTCTTGCAGGATTGTAAATATTGAAGAATGATAGTGAATCTGAAGGCTGCTGCTGAACCAAAGCCCCTGTAACGTGCGGACTACTTCACCCGAAGAGAAGAAGCGCTAGGCGTTTCTAAATGGAGAAACCGGGACCTAACTAAATCGATTGTTCAGTGAAACAAAATGTCAGAGCACAGGTCCAGTTTTCTTCACATTGGAGACATTGTGTCTCTTTACGCGGAGGGCTCGGTGAATGGCTTCATCAGTACTTTGGGGTATGTTCCTCCGCCTCTCAATTTCTACTCACTGGGGACTACGTATGGATTAATCCTCACACCTTTAATACTTTCACTTTGCATCTGTCACCACCTAAACTTTTCTATGTGTACATACCGGTAGGCCTATATACGTTCCCTGCAAATTAACAAGTCAAAAGTTAAAGTGCGACTTGTGGCGGAGGCCTGTCAGGGAAAACTGCTGCTTCTCAGGAAACTTCACGTTTAGGCAAATGTAACAGGAATGCAAAGCAGCGTGTTGTCCAGGTACACTTGTGGTAATGGTTACACTCACATTTTAATTGGTTGTGGACCCCAAAGTAGGGGACCTAATGGGGTACCATGGGGGAACACTTTTTGTATTCATTTGAAGTTAGGAGAAAGAGGTTTGTTGCTCACTCCTCCTCACCTGCAGCTTTAAGTCATGTAGATCCTCAAATAACATACTTTATTTGAGACCTTTGCAGAAGCATTGTGTCTGTATGTGGGTTTAATGACGCTAAGAAAACACGAATGTTACACACCTCTTGAGGTGTCTTTGTGATCTTATTGTAGTGGAGCAGTCCAATTTGAAAAGGGATTGATTAAGAAGAGAGTGATTTGGAGTTTGCTCCATAATCATCCTTCATTGAAAGCATTGGTGACCAACCTGGGGTCACAAGATAAGTAATGGGGCAAGAAAGAAGAATATTTTAGACTATTTTTACTAATCTTTCATTTTGTGACATTCTCTGCAGTCAAATAATTGCTCACTGCTCATAGACATATTTTGATGAGGGTTTCCAAGCACACCCCTTCACTTCAAACAATAAGAACTTAACGTGGCTTTGATAGTGATAGAGTTATTGTTCTTCTTTCAGTTGCCTGTATGTCATACTGTTAGTTGTCAGGTTGTGTGTAGGTGTGATGGAAGCTGCTTTCATTGTGTGTCGCAACACTTCAGTGCAAAAAAAGAAACATTCCACCAGCAGGCTGTGGTTATTCTTACTGAGCTGTGTCACCTAAGTTAAGGTGAAATACCTCACTGGTTCCCGGTGCACTCTGAACTCTTTGCCTGCAGAACCACCCTGAGGAATAAATGCGCCCCACCCACCTCCTTACTCTGTTCGCCACTCTTTTTTAAAACTTCCTTTTTAAATTTCTCTTAAAAACCTAAACTTCAGAACAGAGGTAATTATTTGAAGTTAAAACCTCTCTTTAATGCCATGCGCTGTGGAGGATCAAAACAAGCAGAGGTCTCAGGGAAGATGGCAGCTGAAACATGTGAGCAACTTTACAAACAACCTGTTTGTAAGCAACAATGTCCCCTGCCTCATTATCTGAGTGCACACAGCTATCCTACTTTAATTTGCTGAATGCGCTCTTAACAGTTAAGGCTTTTGCCTACCCAAATGCAAGCAGCACAGGGGCTATAAACTTCAAAAAGCGAACATGCACAGCGGTGATTGTTCACAGCTCATGATGTTGTGAGGCAAAGCCGCCAAACTCTTATCAGCCTTTCAATAACTCATGTAGTGTGACGGGAGCACGGAGTATTTTATTAAGGGCTCACCAAGGCCCAGAGAGCGAGCGTCAGAGCGTGGAGGAACCACGGCCCCTGTGAGCACAATGTAACCTCGGCCTTACATGCCCTTATTTGCTTTGGATAACATTAAATCTGCTAGTTCCTCACACACCTAACAATGCAAACATTTGAAACTAAATTACCTTTTGACTTTCCTTTTGCGGTCATTTGACAGAACCACAAGTGGACTTAAGTTAATTAGATCCATAATATGTTTTGTTTTATAGTAATCAATCTAGTGACTTGAATATATAGATAAGAAATACATCATAAGACACAGATACAATACTTTTGCACACATTATCTAAGTGTAAACATTATTTCCCCATTAATTTAGATTAATTAATAAACTGTGAAATAATGGCAGGATACATTTAACGAGGAAGTGTGTGACTCAATTAGATCACTGGGCCACTATCAGCACGTTGAAACATGCAATAACTGGCATTGGTTGTGAAACTTCACACTTTTCTCACAGATTAGTAATTTCTCAGTTGCCTATAGTTTTTCACTGGAAAACAATTGACAGAACAAACATCAGACCTGCTGCTCTGCAATATGCTTTATTTTCCGGGCCTTGTTGTCTCGACACAAGCAATATGCTAAAATTAGCTTCTCTGTGTCCAACCTGCTATCATTGGTTCATGTTTAACTCGGTTATGGAGCAAACTCGAGTGCCACTGTCAAAGTCTCTCTGTTTGAACTAAAGCACAGCTCTCTGCATACTGAAGGTTACTTATTTATGAGCTTGAGGGACTTATCCAGAGTATTTCCTTCCTGTTTAGCCATTTAGCACTTGATTCTGCTTCCTGTTGGGCTCTATTGTGTCTCATTAAGATGTAACTCTGATATCGAGTTGGTGGAAATAGTACACGCCTGTGGATTGACACTGATCAAGTGCCGTGGCATAAAGGGCATAAACGGCTCAGCTCACTTCAGCGGGGCTGCCAACATTGTATGAATTGGAGGAATTGTGCATTGCATTATGTTTCTCCTCAGTGGACGGGATGAATGGATGTGTTTGTGCACCTCGGCCTTTGGTGCAAAGGGGAGAAGTGGAATGGGATGATATGGGGTTTTGACAGAAATGTATAGCTTGTGTCATAGAATACACCACAGCAAGTTGAAGTTAATACTTTTCTGCAGTTTTAAAGTCACAGATGGCTTTCTACCAAAGCTTAAAAACTCCTCTTACCCTCACCCTCACATAACTGCTTGTCCAAGCATGAATTAAACCGTACTCTAAAAAAAAAGGTGTACTTTAACACCAGATTATCTCACTTTCACAGGTTGAGCCTTGTCTTGACATTTAAAAAAAAAAAAAAGATTTCCTGAAGGGGGAATATAAGGTTTTATTTAAGGCTTCATTTGGTCTGAGGGTAACCCTCAGACCAAATGAAGCCTTAAATAAAACCTTTACTGAAAACAACATTCAGACTTAATCCATCATTTTGAAACATTTCTTTAGGTGTACAAAGTAAATGCACACCTCAGAAAATTCCCCCTGTGATCAGTGCAATGTTTTAGGTATTCTCTTAGTGATCTCACTCGGTTTTCCATTGCCATTGTTTTGCCTGCTCTCACTGCTCCACTAAATAATGTGCTGCTTTGTTGCACCTTCACCCTGAGTCTTCTCAGTGTGGACTATTAACATAGGTGCCTGAAATGGATTCTGTTTTACATGATTATTTTCACAAAGCCATTTTTAAACCAGGGTTTTATATTCCAGATAAAGACCTGGGAAACTGTCCAATACAAACCTGTCCCACTGATGTATGATGTAATGAAACATATGAATGCATGTTTCTTTTATTTTACATGGATAAGGTAAATTGGCCTATACGAAAACCAAACACTTGGCACCTTCCCTTTCTTATGCAGCATACATTCCGGCCTGTCAGCTTTTCCAGTTTCTCTTGCTATCTGTCATCAGATTAAAACAGAATTCAGTCCAACGTGTGAATTCCATCTACATGCAGTGCATTACTGAACCTGTCAATGAAACACCACTAGTCTGTACAATTGTCAGTCATAAGTAAAAAAACAAATAAGGCTAGGATGTGGGAAGCGTGGCAGTTAACTTGATGACATCACTCCCATGTCCTCTAATCAACCCTGCACAGAAACCACATGCATCCTTTGCAGCCCACTGCAGCGTAGACAAGCTGCATATAGCTTAGACTTTGTCTTAAATTTACAAAACATCTTGACTTTAAATCCTAATTTTTACACTGCTATGTTGATATCTAGTTTTGTTATCTATAATCAGTTGGGGTGGGGGGGAAATTGATTATGGTAAGAATCAAGAATATTATCTTCTAAAATCAAATCTAATCATATCTTAAAGTAATTTTTTTTTACAAAAGAACCATATTGCTTTTGTTTGATAATAATGCTACAAACTAAGTCAAATTGAGCCCAGCATTATTGTTTGGGTATTTGTTGGAAAAAGTCAGCTAGCCTAAGCCTACCAATGTTATGCATGGTACAGGATGCACTTTATTTTTTGTATAACTTGAACCTGTTACTATTAAAGTCAACAATAATTTTGAAATACTACCACTTTTTCAGTTCAAATTTGTGCAATTTTAGCAATAATTAACGTGTGTATTGACATTATGACAATCCGTTAAAGACTTAAAACCGTAAAAAGCTTGAATCTGCTTTCATGCCATAAGTTTTCCTTACTGCCTTTGTTCGCCCACACTGGACTGCATCATGACATTAGCACCCCCATATTCTGAATCATTAATAATTTTGAATCCCGAATAGGTTTGAAACGTATTTTAAGATACAGCAAGATTCACACACCTAATAATTAGATGTATTCACTATCAGTCTGTTCCACTCTGCACTATAACAAACCCCAAGAGATACCAATCACTCAGTTTATGTCCATACAACCTGTACACTGAGCAGACCCCTGCTGTGCTGCTAATCGGAGATCAGAGTCCTGTTAAATGAGAGGAGCTCGTTCCAGACACTGGGAGAGCTCTGGGAGAAGAATGTGAAGGCGAGCAGAGCCATTCCTCTTTCTTCTGCTGCCAGCTGAGCTTTTCATCCTGCAGGTGGCTGATCAGCTGTAGAGCAAGCGTGGTTTCGAGCTGCTTATTCAAATGTTCTGCTTTAATAGAAGTCCGGGACTCTGCTTTGTGTATTTGCATTTGACTGTGATACCACTATCAGACTACAGTGTATAGTACACACCTTTGTTTTCAAGGCGGGTGATTTACTTAACGGAACCATTGCATACATGTTTAGATATGAATACATTATGCTGACTGAATGTTAAACTTCCTCTTCTCTGCAGGCTTGTTGATGACAGGTGTGTGGTCCAGCCTGATGCTGGAGACCTGGCCAACCCGCCCAAAAAGTTCAGAGGTGTGTACAAAAATACTAGTCACACTGGTTTTGAGGTTACATCCACAAACACACACACTTTTCAAGGCTGACCTGAAAGTTTGCCCTCAATGTACCACAATGTTGTTACACACAACATTGTGGTTTTAGAGAAGCTTGTATTTTTAAAAGCAAGTCTAAATAACTCTGGTGGGTAAATAACCATTAACCTAAAACATGCTGCTTCACCACATTAAGAGCCTTGAGTGCTGCTTAACCTGACCCACAGAGTGTGTGTGCCTGAATGCTTCTCCTCCCCTGCAGATTGTCTCTTCAAGGTGTGTCCCATGAACAGATACTCGGCCCAAAAGCAGTTTTGGAAGGCCAAACAAGGGAAACAAGGGAACAACAACACACAGGGAGACCTGTTTAAGAAGTTACAGGTAGATATTCATCAGTTTTGAAAAACATTTACATCTGATCTCCGTTTTCATTTGCAGACTAACACTTAAGTAAATCTCTGTGTCTGTCTGTGTACCCAGCATGCAGCAGAACTGGAGCAGAAGCAGAATGAGTCGGAAAACAAGAAGCTCCTTGGAGAAGTTGTGAAATACAGTAATGTCATCCAGGTACAGCTCCTCGGCAAAGATCTGTGCCGTCACACTGTCTTTAGTCCAGAGCCTTGTTTTGGTTTTCTTGTTTACTAAGGTTGTGTTACTGTCACCAAATCCCTGATACCTCAGTCAGTAAGTCCACAATGGCTGTATTTGCTGTGACTGATTGCTAAACTCTTGTTTTACGAGTTTATTTGAGAAAAGCAGCAACTTTAGTGCTAATGCAAAAATGATTTCAAGGCAAGTCTCCATTGTTCCTTCAACAAACAGGCTTTTTTCAATAGAGCATGTGTTAGTATTCCCTATATCTTAGCACCTGTTTGTTCAATGGAATAGGGCCATGTCATGTGTGATAAAACCCACACTTGAGGCCATGTCAAATAAAATATTGAACAAGCTGTTTTAAATCAAACAAAACGTTACATTGAAAGTATAACATACCTCTGTTTTTCCCAGAAAAGGAAATCTTCTCTTACACTTGTACATTTCACTTTGTACTTCCACTCTACTGCAATTCAGAGGGAAATAGTTTACTTTTGAATTGACAACAAGTATTTAATAGCTTTAATAGCTGTTACTACATATTGAAATATTTCCATTTAAAACACATGACAACCTTATAAAATATTGTGCTTTCTCATGGATTCAAACATACGGTATATTCAGTTGGAGCTGAAACAAGTAGTTGATAAATTGATTAATCTATTAGTTGATTGATAGTTGTATAAGTCAGTGTCAAACATTTCATAGTCCCAGCTTCTCAAATGTTAGTATATGCTGCTTTCCTTTAAATTGTTGAGATAATTCATATACATTTTTTTTAATATTTATTGAGGTTAGACAAAATGCATTGTAGAGGTGTCACTTTACAGGGCTGTGGGTTAATGTAGTGGGAATAAAAAACAAACAAACAAATTATACATTGAGAGTATAATCAAGTGAAAACTATCCATAAGGAAACAATATTTAGTTGGAGTCCCTATATAAATATGTCTTATTGCATGAGTAAGAATAATATAACAAATAAAAGTTGTATAAAGTGTTCATTTTAGTACTTTTGATACTTCTGAGATTACACGTTTCCTAATTTTACTTAGTGCAGGTTTGAACTCTTTATGCAGTTTTTCTACATTGTCGTATGAGTAATTCACTTAACGAGTTGAGTACTTCCTCCACCCCTATGTTGCTGTATTTAATCCCTTTGACTCTTCTGTCCCAGCTGCTGCACATTAAGAGCAATAAGTACCTGACGGTGAACAAGCGTCTCCCTGCTCTGCTGGAGAAGAACGCCATGCGGGTTTCTCTGGACATGGCCGGGAACGAGGGCTCCTGGTTCTACATCCAGCCCTTCTGGAAGCTCCGCAGCGAAGGAGATAATGTAGGCCCCCCCCCCCCCCCCCCTTTTCACATTACTATAGACACAGAGTATTGTTCAACAACTTAACATTCCTCTCTGTTATAAGTAAAGCAGATGTCTGACTTTTTCATCCTGTCAGTTCGCTGTTCGTCCTGTCCCAGTAACATTTCTGATTTTGTCCTTCCTCCTTTGGCTTTAGCATCCTATGGTTAAAGGTATTGCTCCTGATTGTGCATGGTGTTTGTGCATTAGTCAGATACAGAATATCATGTAAACAGCATGGACGCACCAACCTTCCCATTGCATGTTAGACTCTTAGGATGAACTTTAAAGCATCCAGTCGGTTGTTATTTGCTATCCACTGAAAGCCACTGATCCTGCTTCGTGTTATTTCAAATGTTTTTAAATATTGCATGAGGCTGGTTAACATGAGATACTGTGTGGAGTCTTTTATAACTTGGATTTGGTAAGAGAGCATGTATTGTGTAACTGATGATACAATGACAGGCAGTGTACCTCTGTGTGCTGCATTCATGTCCTCTCAACACCGTATGATAAACTTGTTTGCTGTGAACTAGGGCTGGCAATAATTCAATATGATAGTTTATGGTCTTTTAATGGAATTGTAACGTGATGAAGTCATCCATCTAGCTATTGTGGTACACAATTATGTTGTCTAAATGAATAAATTGCACACATAGTAACTCTATTGTAATAGACAATGATCTGAAATATTTTAAAGGAATGTCATTTTAAGATTTTAGTTATTATTCATTAAAGTTAACAATACTTATCAGTTCAATGTGATTACAAAAATGTCAATATACACGGTATAAATGTTAATTTAATTATATTTATTTTCAGAAAAAATTGGCTTGTTAATTTTGCACATATTTTTTCATTAATTTAGAAGAAATACTCATCAATATATTTATTTGATTCCCATAAAACATGCTATATCTTCATGTATACTGTTATCATAGCATGACGATAAAAGATTTTTGCGATTCACTCATGTGAATCGCTCAGCCTGTTGCTGCTGCACATATCACCTTTTTGTTTTTTATTTTGAATCAGGGGATGTTTGCAGACTTTAGACAAGCCCCTTGCATGGTCACATTCTTACTTAGTCTATTTAAACACTTCTGGAAGTTTACCAGCCTGTGTCTCGTCCCGTGCTGCAATATGACCGCTGTCTCTCCTCGTGTTGAAGGTGGTGGTTGGAGACAAGGTGGTGCTGATGCCGGTGAACGCAGGGCAGCCTCTCCATGCCAGCAACATCGAGCTGCTGGACAACCTCGGCTGCAAAGAGGTGCGTCTGTTTTGTCTATTGTTTATATATGGGCTGAAACATAGTAGTCAGTTTTACCACAAAATACCAATTGCTTGTCTTGCTGCTGTAGTGAATCAACCTTTTTTTCCTTAAATGTTCACAAAATACAAAAATATGTCAAATTTAGCCAGGCCAAGTGTCAATACATCGGTGGTGGCTGGTGCATTTTTCTCGAGGGGGGGCTCTACCAAAATGTAAGTAAACTTATACACAAACTCAAAGCATACGTCATAATACAACGCAGGGCTAACTCAAAGGCACACAGCACTTGATCCAGTCTATTTTAGCCTGTTTTGGCCAACCTCCTTATTATGCTTACAGATCCCTATCCTGTAGCCCTCATTGGACAGCTGTGTTTACTTTCCTAAACATGGCTAGTCGCATAGCATCATCCATGTGGACTCTCGTTTGTTCATGCTTTTTAGTTTTTTCTGATATGTGCTTTAAAGGTGGGGTAGGTAATTTTGGAGAAACCAGCTCGAGTGCGCTCGAATTTGAAAATACACAGTCGGAAGAAATCTGCTACTTCCTTACAGAGCCCCTCCTCCAACACACACGAACGCGCACATGACCAATGAGGGCATTAGATAAGTTTGTGCACAGGTGGAAGGCTGACAGGCAGGTAGGCCATCCAGTTATTTTAGCCGGGCCGGCTATGGATTTGTTGTCAAAGCACTTAAGATATTCATTGCTATCGGGATGTTAAGAGCATTCCAAGGAATATAACAAAAAGTGTATCTCGAGCCGGTTTCTCAAACTTACCTACCCCACCTTTAAGTCACTCACATCTGTCTGGATCCATGCTGGGTCTGGTCCATAGACTGGTCTGACCCTGACGCTTAAAAAGGGAGGCAGGGAAAGCAAAATATAGCACTGGTGTTGCTACAGGTAGTTAGCCCAGCCTTCTTGCTAAACCAGATCCTTGAAAAAGAGCAGATATACTGCCTTCCTCTGTCCTTAACTCCTGCCTATGTCAGGCTGATCAGGTCCGAGCTCTTTTACTCTCAGCTTTCCCTCCACTGTCCTCCTCTCAAAGAGTGTTTCTTTAATCTGGACCCTGAGTCTGTAATAATAATAAAGTTTTCATTTAAGTGATGAAACATCATTGTCCATCTCCATATTCGCTATCTAGTCTTGTTTACACTCCCTCTCCATCTAACTCTCTCTCATTCAAACGTCAATCACTCACTCTGGTGGTGTAAACAGCTGCTTGGGGCGCAGTTTGGTGTGCGCCCCGAGGTGCTCCTATCACTTATATTGAAGAGGACTGCGCATGCACCACTTATAAGGAGAGTCAATGGGTAAAGATTTCTGCGCCCCAAGCAGGAAATACGTGACTTATCACTAACTTTAGACATCATAAAACCATATAACCACCGTATATAATATGTACCTTCTTCATTAAAAAATGTTCTTATAAAATAAAAAATCTAGAATGTGGGAAGAGGTGTGTCGGCGCCCCTAGCCACTGCAAAACATCAAAACAAATAATAAACACACTGTACCCAAATGGGTTGTAATGTTATGGGAAAAAGACAGAGCAATCAAACTATTCTTAAAGTACAAATAAAGAAAAATAAATGTAGAATTAACTAAACTTAGATACAAGTATAAGCAGGGAACTGAACAAATCAAAGCAGTTTTGCTCGTTAAACTATATACAGTGTTGTGGTCTTCATGATTCATGATTCAATAAACTCAATAAAAAAAGACAGCTTAAATTATCTAAATAGTTGTTAATATTATTACATTTTATACAGTCGTAGTTCCTAAACTGGTTGAAACTCGTTAAACATTTGTTTTTTGCAGGGATTTCAACAGCTGTGTGTGTGATAAACATCTTCATTTCATGCTGTGTTTTCCTCATGCTCCAGGTGAATGCTGTAAACTGTAACACCAGCTGGAAGGTCACCTTGTTCATGAAGTTCAGCGACTACAGAGAAGATGTGTTAAAGGGGGTGTGTTGTTTCATCATTTTTACATCTGTTTCCTCATATTTTTTGAAGCCGACCAGCATAAACTCTGCTCAATCATTTTTCAACCTTCTCATGTTTTGCTTTTGTCCAACGTCAGGGAGACGTGGTGAGGCTTTTTCACGCCGAGCAGGAGAAGTTTCTCACCGGTGACGAGTACAAGACGCAGCAGTACGTCTTCCTAAGGACAACCCTGCGGCAGTCTGCCACCTCCGCCACCAGCTCCAAGGCTCTCTGGGAGATCGAGGTGAAACACAAACACAGGAATTAACAACATGTGCTTTGTATATATCTTTGAAATGTCAAGCCATGTTGGAGTTTGAGTAACAACCAGACATAATAATAAAAATGACCCTGCTTAAGCGGAAGTTGAGATTAACATACATTTTAATAGGAGCATTTCCTAATTATTTAGGACGCAATTTCCTCTTGGATAATACATACTGTCTGCCTTTTTTAAGCCTCTAGTTCCTTGTCATTTACTGTCTATTGTACTGTGTGTTCCTCTTTATCAGCTTGCACTAGTGTGAGTTGAAGTTCCTGTTGTTCCTTTACTGTGCGTGCCAGTATCAACTTATGTTACCATATCAGTTGTTGACGTGACGTTGCGCCACTATGACAAACAAAAATTCCTCTTGTACATTGCACAAGGGGACTTTTAGTCTGATTTACCATAGTGACAGAATTAACTGGATCCCATAAGGTTTGTAACCTTTTCTAACTCAATTAAAACAATATAATAACAAAAATATGAAATCCTCCAACTGCTGTTGAACAAATCCTATCCTATAAGGAGCTTTTCTGTGTGCTGAACAAAACCAGAAACTTAATAAGCAGTGTTTTACACTAAATATGACAGACAATACAACACATACTGCAGTAACAAAGAAAACTTCATAGACATACAGCAAAATCTTATGTTCCTAGCTGCATAACTATCATTTGTTGTGTTCCCATGCCAGGTTGTGCACTATGACCCCTGCAGAGGTGGAGCCGGCCAGTGGAACAGCCTCTTCCGCTTCAAACACCTGGCGACTGGGAATTACCTCGCAGCTGAGGTGAATTCCAACATGTTTTAGCCCATTAAATGACGTAGCTGCATCTTGCTTTTATTTACTCAGAGAACCTTTAGAGAGCAGCCTGTCTCAGTCCTTTTTTGAACTGAGAGGCTCGACATTGCATTTAAAAAGATTTCAGGTGGTGTGGTGTGCTGTAGGTGGCAGTATTCCCATTTGATATTGCTCCTATCACCCATCTTCTGTTGGATAGTTTGGATCTAGGGTGATGGGGATGATAATGGCAGGATAATCGTCAGTGTTTTCTATATTTGAGGTCACATAATCACCCCTTAATTTCTCTGCAGGCGAACCCTGAATTCAAAGACAACACGGTGGAGCCCAAAGGAGAGGTGAGTCAGTCGAACAAGCACATTCAGCTGCAAAGTCACAAACACAGTCTCACCCTGGCTGCGACTAACAGATTGTGCACATTATGAATGGGTCGGATTGACTGAAAAAGAGAGTGATCTAGTGACCACAAGGGATTACTCCAGTGTTTTAGTGGAAAGATCAATTATCTCAGCGCTTAAGCATTGTCCGTCCAACTTCTTTGTCTCCTCATTCTTTGGTTATGCAAGAGCAGCAGTTCTCTGACACTAACAAACAAACTCTGGATCTATATCTAGAAATGTCTTTCAGCTCTCAGCTACCTTGCACATTTGTATTCTGGCAGTGGGAGGAACACTCGCACAAACTCTGCCAGCCTCGCACACTTTCTCATGCACATGCTGAATTTCAGACACACAGGGGGCTGCTTACATAACGTCTGGGTGTGGGGGTGCCCTGCGAGAGGGGATGGAGGGGAGGCAGACGTGCTGTCTGCTCCGCTCCACTCGCCTGTGCTAAGCTGGTGGGGTGAGTCACCAGCGGAGGAGGGGGTGAGGAAGAGGAAGAGGAGTGGGAGGATGGAGAAGCTGAGGTGTGGAGGCAGCTCTAGGGAGCTTCCCATTGACATGCAGAGAACAGTGGGAGAAATTAACCCTTGCCATTATGTGCTGCATCTGCACTGCACTAACTGTAGCAGCCTCCGTACCGCAGTGTCTAACACCACACACAGGAGGCTCTCTGGCTGCCGCTCGTGTCATTTGATACCTCATTAGTGTTAGAAGCTGTGACGGTTTAGTTTGGCTCACATCCGTGCGTTCTCAATTATAGATCTTATCAACAGTTGGGCTCATTTATCAGAGTTTATGTCTGGAAAGATATGTTAACTTGGAAGAAAACATGTCTATGCTTCGCCTTGAATGCACTTACTAATACTAAACATAACAAGTGTCATTTGAATTAGGCTGTTGAATTTAGCAAACAATACAATTTATGAACAAATGTAAAATGTGTGCGTGCAGATATACATTTTGACCCATTACTGCTGGGCACGAAAACAACGATAGGTGTTATCCTGCTGTGCAAACTGCCTTTAGCACTACACTATTAATCATTAGCGGACAGTAGGACATTTTAAGTTATTATAACACTCCACTATAATATCCTGTGTAGTTTTCATTGTTGATGCCATAGTGTAAAATTATTTACCAAACATTGTTGCAGCTATACAAATTAGAAAATGCGCCTTTTTTCTGTACCTTTTTTATTAGAAATGGGGTTATTCTGATCTATCATTTTGTCCGTAAAATATCAGAACATGCAAGTTTCCAAAGTCTAAATGCGGCTATATAGTTTGTTTTACTCAACCAACACTAAAAAAAAAGATATTCAATCTGCTATCAAATATGACCAATCAGTACATTTGATAGGCTTGAACCAGTCAATGATTAGATTTCAGACAAAAAGTTTGCCTAATTTTCCCTTCCCTTTAATTAACCATTGATTATTTGTACATACATTTTTTATTTACAAATAAGCAAAATAAGCAATTTCATACACAAAGTAAATTCAGGCTCTAAAACTTTTTTTTTTATTATAGAGACCTCATAATTATAACAATGAATCAATGAAGAACAGCTTACATTATATTCTATGATCAAAGAAATGTCATGTATGTATGTATGTATGTATGTATGTATGTATGTATGTATGTATGTATGTATGTGCGCATGTGCGTGCCTGCCCAAAGTAAGATATATTGACATGCAACAGTTACAACACACTCATGCGAATACTTTCTGCATGCAGTTTTTTCTTTATAGCCTTGAAAATGGACTGACTATTTAGTGCTATATGTTTAAAGATTGTCAGCGGAGAATATAATCCACTGTGTCAGACATTGATGAAGGATTTAACTGTCTTTGCCATTCAAGCTTTAAACTACAGATGCTAATTTCTACTGTGTGTGTGTTTTTGGCAGAATGAGACAGACACTTTGTTCTCTAAGAGGAAGCACCAAGCAGCAGAGAAGATTGCTTTCACCCTGGTTTCTGTTCCCCATGGGAACGACATTGCCTCTCTGTTTGAGCTGGATGCTACCACTCTGCAGCGAGCCGACTGTCTGGTGCCCAGGTCAGTCACTCACATGGGGGGGGCAACGGCAACAACAACAGGTTACATCTGATGTTGTTTTATCCACAGGGGGCATTTTTCACCACACTTCGCACAACAATTTCATATTTTGATTCCAATCCAAAATAAACCAACACTTGGTCCTGGAAATGTTCACAAATAATTGGACCTGGAATAGAAGCTAGTGGGAGTTTCTTATTTAATTTGCATGATATACGCACCATACACACGCAAAGATTATCATTTTAAAATCAAGTTATAATGAACCTGACTATGATGTTTAGCAGGCATAATGTATTCCATGTATTCCATTTTCATATTAGTTTAGCGTGTTAGCAGGCTAACATAAGCTTTCTAATTTCAGCTGAGGCTGCTGGGCTACTTTTGAAGTTATTCGGTCATAAATAACAATAATGTTTTTTGAACACGTTTGAATTTTGACTTGATGTTTTGTCTTGGTAAAACATCATATGAACAGTTATGTTTTTAGGGTTAGGGTTAGGGACAATTTTATCCTGAGGATAACATAAGTATCTGGGCCAAATCTCATGACAATTCCATAGTTGCAAAGATATTTATGTCCTCATCAAACGACATGACAAAAATGCCATGCCTCAAGACATGCTAGCAGCTAATTGACACTTGATACTTGTTAGTTCAAGTACAGCAGCAAGCATACAATAAACTTAAAATGAATGTGGTGTTAATGGTTGGTCCCATCTTTCCCCAGAAACTCATATGTGAGACTAAGGCACCTGTGCACCAACACCTGGGTGACGAGCACCAACGTCCCCATCGATGCAGAGGAGGAGCGTCCGGTCATGCTCAAGGTATACACCTTTCCACATTTATTGTTGACATGAATGTTTAGTCTTTCTTTTCCTTTTTTTTGTTGTTATAACGCCTTGTGCGGAATGCTTTGGCAAAGTGTAATATGTGGGCATGCCATTAAAGCCCCTTTGTATTGTATTGTATTGTATATTGTATACACACACCCACCAGGGACGTGCACAAGTAAGGGCTATTGTAGCCCGGGCAACAGCCCGTTTGCCATTTTTGTCTGACCTGCCCCTCTAGAGAGAGCGAGAGTTTTTTAAATTATTTTTTACTGTGGCCGAATAAACACGATAAGCCCACAATTAGTATTGTAGCGTCTCGCAACAAATATACTTGTTATTGTGCTTCTGTCTTTCTGTGTGTTTTACTCTGCTCCGTAAACTCCCTCAATGGGGCCGCTCTCTCTCTTTTCTTGATCACCTTCTCACGGGAGAACACTTCACTGCCCCGCTTCATTGTAGGATTTCTGCCATGTCTCTACCACTTTAGTTTGACCATCTCTGTTATGAAGTTATGGAATACTAAATAAATAAGTAATTAGATACCTTACCGTTACTGCGCTCATAAAGAATGATAAGAATAAGAATAAGGCATATTGCACTGGTTTCATTAATTAGTGAGTTTATTTAAAGTTATTATATAAGCCCTATTTTATCAGTATTTCTGCACAGCAGTTACAATGGGCAAACTACATTCAAACAGGATTGTCCCCATTTTTTCTTTAATAGTTACTAACATTAGATATTTTAATGAGATTTGTTCGTAAAACAAAAAATGTGCCTGAATGACGAATTTAGCAGTTGGACATAAAAGTAAACTGAGAGTCACTTGCAATGACAGTGTTTTATTTTATGAACCTTTTACATTAAAAACAAGTTAGAATTTTCAAAAGGTCTTGTGTTTTTGTTTGGGCCCTTTTTCCAGTTTAGAGCAATAGCCCCTCCAAATGTCTGAGCACGTCCCTGACACCCACATACACTAACACACATTTACAAGTCAAACAAATATGAATACATTATTTAAACATTTCTTTTGGCTGTCACAATAGATTGGCACCTGTTCTACGAAAGAGGACAAAGAGGCTTTTGCCATCGTATCTGTTCCTCTGTCCGAGGTCAGAGACTTGGACTTTGCCAACGATGCCAGCAAAGTGCTGGAGTCCACCGTGAGGAAGCTGCAGTACGGCAACATCGCTCAGAACGAGAGGAGGTACAGAGGCGTTAGTGTGACGACTCGGGTGACACGAGATGATGTGCATATTTTATGATCTCATGTGTTATTTTTGCCCTTCATATATATTTCAGGTTTGTGACTAAGCTCCTGGAAGACCTGGCTTTCTTTGTGTGTGTGGTACCAAACAACGGCCAGGATGTTCTCTCTGTGGTGACCTCCACTCCCAACCGAGAGAGGCAGAAACTCATGAGGGAACAGAACATCCTCGCCCAGGTCAGCACCAGTACAGCACTTGTCTAGCTCTACAGAATGCAGATGAATCTTAGGTTTAACTCGGAGTTCAGTGAGGACAGTGATGCCAAGTGAAAATCTTATTATCAGATTACTATTGGGTGATATTTTATAATAACTACAGATTGGCCATAAACAACCAGTGTGTAGAATAATCTCTTATGGCATAAAAAGACCACAATATTCATAACTATGTTTCAATTAGTGTAAAATCACCTGAAGCTAAGAGATGTTGTGTTTTTAATGCCTGAGAATGAGCTCTTTGTTCCAACATAGTCCTAGATTGGGGGACACTTGACTTGCATTGCCCAGTGTTTACCTTTGCCATTTGACAGGAGACCTGTTATCCAGCATTTCTAACCTTCATTAATAAGACTTTATAGACTGTGGATATTGCAATGCTTAGTATTTAGGTTCTTGGTTGAACAAACAGTATTTATGGGTTTCTGTTCTTCCAGATCTTTGGCATCCTGAAGGCTCCGTTCACAGACCAGGGCGACGGTCCGATGCTTAAGCTGGAGGATCTGGGAGACCAGCGCTACGCTCACTTCAAGTACATGTTGAGACTCTGCTACAGGGTGCTCCGCCACTCCCAACAGGACTATCGCAAGAACCAGGCAGGTTCCCATGTCTACACAATAGAGCTGTCATCAGGCTCATTAACAGGCTCATTATCACGGGCAGAGAGAGACCTGACTTATGACTGGGATCATATCAGTATATAGATTCTGGCAGACTGCCACTGGATGCAATATTGGATCAGAAAAACAAACTCATGTTATGTGGTGATTTATGCCTTTATGCCATATTCACTACTTTTAAAGTGGGTAAAAGAAAGGTATACCTGCTTTTAACAAATCAACAAAATATACAACATTTTCTAGTGACACATTTTGGAAGATGTGCTCACTTTTCTAAATTAAATTCCATACAAAGTTAATATTTTAGTTATTTTGTGTGCTCATTAACCAAACTTGCCTATTGTGCAACCTCACTTGGTCTTTGCTACATTTTAATTTAGCTAATGTTGCATTTTACAAGCTAAAATGTAGAACGTAGATTCATTGATAGAACCCAACCCCTTGATGAAAACAGTCATTATTTGCTGCTGTTGCCTAATTCTAAATAAATCATGTTGAGCTTTCAGTGGCTAAAAGGCTGTGGGTGAGACAGCCTGATCTCAGTTCACTACAGTATGTGTAACCTTTTGAATCATTTTGCTTATCTTTTTTTATGAAAATCTTATCTTGTTTTACAACTTCTCCCTGGGTGATGGTGAAATGAACACATAGCGATTCGGCACATTTTTATGCTCTCTGTATTTCCCAGGCTTTTTTCTCTTAACTTCACCTTACCACCATTTCTATCTTTTTTTATAACCAATATTCTCTTGTGCCACGTAGGAATATATAGCCAAAAAGTTCTCAATCATGCAGTCTCAGATTGGTTATGAGATCTTGGCTGAGGACACAATTACTGCCCTGCTGCACAACAACCGCAAGCTGCTGGAAAAACACATCACAGCCAAAGAGATCGAGACCTTTGTCAGCCTGCTGAGGCGCAACAGAGAGCCCAGGTCAGACATGGACACCTCCAGGAGATTAGACGACCAGAGAGGAAAATGATATAATATATCCAGAAATCTGACAGTGCATGAAAATTAGCAGTCCTACTGTACATATGACTTTTGTTGCAATTGGTTGATTTTCTAACACAGAGACAGAACACTGACACAGGAACACGGTATAACGCACAACAATGCAACCGGTACCTCTTCTTACCTACTTAGCTCTACTTTTGTGAAATTTGAAATGTTAATTTTTCTTTTTTGAATAATAAAATATCAATTTGATATTCTTTCCTGAACCACACTTTAATAGGGTTCAAGGTTCTTTATTGTCAAACTAACATAGCTACAGAGTAATTATGTTGTTGAAAATCTTAGGTCACAGGCTTCTCCAACAATGCAACACAATAATACAGATAAACAGACAATATTAAAACATTATTAAAATATACTATATTAAAAGTAATACAAAAAGCAAAATAGTTTTTTAAAAAGTGAGAAAAAAACATTGGAATACGAGTCTATATACAAGTAATATACCTTAATAGTAAGATAAATGGAAATAGGAAAGGATTTAACAGTATTGAAACAATAAATATATAAATAAAATAAATGTGTTTTCCTCCATTATATATTACAAGATGTCAGTTATTGTGGTTCCGCTGCTTTATAAAGAATACACTGTGAAATACATACTGTAAGAGAGAGTTTTTAGATGGAAATAGAAGAGACAAAAATGTTACAGGAACACACAAACCTCATGTGTACAATCAGTTTATGAACTCCTTTGCTGTAACACTTGTGTGTAAAACATTTATTAAACATGTTGATTCGTCTCTGCTCTTTCAGATTCCTGGATTATCTGTCTGATCTCTGCGTGTCCAACAAAACTGCCATCCCCGTCACACAGGAGCTCATCTGTAAATTTATGCTGAACCCCACCAACGCAGACATCCTCATCCAGACCAAGTGAGTCACACCCTGTGGATCTATTTTTAAGCATCCAAGTTGATCCGTTTTTAGTTCAGATCATCATTTTCAAACATGTACAAACACGCACATTCAGTACGCTCTGAAGCCTGTGCTGTTTCCTCCAGGGGCCCCATTTAGAAAAATATATTTTCAGCAGCAGCATCATGCAGAATGTTATGTGTGCAATTTTTCTAGTAACAGCTTTATGTCACACTCTCTGCCTCGCCCTCCCTTCTCCCACCAGACTAATCCCTAACACGGAGACCACCCTGGAGTCCTCTCTGCTGCAGGAGGAGGTGGAGGAGGAGGAGGTGTGGCTCTACTGGATCGACAGCCACAAGGAGCCTCACGGAAAATCCATCCGCCACCTGGCCCAGGACGCCAAGGGCACCCACAAGATGGATGTAGACATTGTCACCTATTACAGGTGACGCTGGAATACTTGCTTCTAGTTCCTCAGTGTACTACTCCTTCCTTCCCCAGCAACACAAAACTAGCTGAAACAAAGATATAACTGTCTATGTCTATAATGCATGATAAACATACTTATGAGGTATTATAATCTGCTATTAGCATCACTTTAACAATCATCATAACACGAGACCATGTGTAAAGAACATCCATAAACATTCATCTGTTTGCATCTTGCAAATTATTTATCTATATATCATATTCCATGTACTTGTATATAGACTCTAATGGCACTATTTAAAAAAAATGTGTATTTACTCTCAAAACATTCTCTTGTACTATTTTATTTGTTTTTATTTGTTATATGTCCTATATATTCAAGTTGCACTGTTGGAGGAGCCTGTGACTTACGTTTTTCATTGCCATATGTACACTGTAGCTAATTTACAAAGCCTTGAATCTTGAATCTTTACGTTTATATAGCACTTTTTTAAATAATACTTTATTAAACTGGGCAATCACCGACATTTTCTTATCTACCATTATCATCCACCTTCTGCAATCTGCAATAAAAACATGTCCTTCTCCTCCCGTAGATACCAGTTGAACCTCTTTGCTAAAATGTGTCTGGACCGCCAGTACCTAGCCATCAATCAGATCTCCTGTCAGCTACCAGTGGATCTGATCCTGCGCTGCATGTTCGACGACTGCCTGCCCTACAACCTCCGAGCCTCCTTCTGCCGCCTCATGCTGCACATGCATGTGGACCGGGACCCTCAGGAGGCTGTGGTGCCTGTACGCTACGCCCGCCTCTGGACCGAGATCCCCTCCAAGATCACCATCCATGAGTGAGTGTTTTTCTGTGTGACTATGCGTGTTATGTACAACTTTTTTTGGTGATCCAACACAAACAGATTTGGCTCCTTTACAGGTATGAGTACGAGTCCACTGACACGTCAACAGACGAGATGAAGAAGAAGTTTGCACACACCATGGAGTTCGTGGAAGAATACCTTAAAGATGTGGTCAGCCAGCCGTTTCCATTTGGGGATAAAGACAAGAATGAACTCACGCTAGAGGTGAAATAAGCTCTACTTTCATCCACACTTATTTTCCAAGATACAGAAGTCTTCTTCAGTCTTAAATTGTGCTCTATAAATTAGATTAATTGTGCCACTGTTCAGGTTTAGAACATCACAATGTTTTCCCTCGGTCTTCCAGGTGGTGAATCTGGCTCGTAACCTGGTGTACTTTGGGTTCTATAGCTTCAGTGAGCTGCTGCGCCTCACACGCACTCTGCTGGCCATCCTGGATATTGTCCAGCACCCACTCACCTTCATGAACAAGCTCAACAAGAGCCCAGAGGCCGGTCAGTGCACAGCATCAGTGCTTCATTCATTCCGTTGGCAACTTTGTTATTTAGTACTTAAATAATAGATAGAAAGTTGAAACCTAATGAACAGAATCGTGTTTGTTGTTTCCAAGTTCAGTGACTAAGATAATGAAACAAGAGAGGGCAGTTCCACATTTTGGTTCCAAATGTTAGGAAAGCTAACAAAAAAAGTAGGATTCATTTCAAATAAAGTATAGAAAAGATCCCAGCGTCAGTAGAGTTTGTAGTTGGGAAATATGGATGCAGCAGTTGATAAATGTATGCAGGAGCAAGGCTATGCATGAACACATCAGGATTTAGAATTCAACTGTAGAAACAGGGAGTCACAGAGGGAGACAAATGGGGTATTAGTCTTGCTTTCAAGTTCTTTTAATAAGAGCTTTTGGTCCAAAGAAGCCTGGGTGTCAGTGAAACAAAAATAGTAAGTTAGAGAAAAAAGGAAATATGATTATATGAGATCAGAAATCACTGAAAGAAAGAACAGATCTGCTTTTGGGAAGGACATAGGATGGATTGCGAAGGATTGAAAATAATATATTTATTTTATTAAAGTGGTTAAATGGTCTGAAAACAATTACTACGGGTTTATTATTATTATATATATTATATTATTATTATATATATAACTTTGACAGGCTTGAGCTGAAATGTCAACCAATGGAAATAGATAGGATAGGCTTTTCAAACACATGCAAGGCAAGGCAATTTTATTTATATAGCACCTTTCAGCACGCGACAATTCAAAGTGCTTTACAAAATAAAAACAAAATACATTTAAGAATAAATACAGCATAAACACATTATTAAATGACATTTAAAAACAGGCATAAAAAAGCAAAGATAATGAAATAAATAAATAAACACACACACCATGCAAAATGAATGAAGATGAATGTTTCTTTTAGGCAACAATGTCCTGCGAACGATTCATGGAGTCGGAGAGATGATGACTCAGATTATGATGAGTCGAGGTGTGCCGCACAGCCTCCCTGACACCTCTCCGTCCCTGCGCTACGGGAGGGGACACTTCCTGCCGGATAATGAGGACATCATGGTGATGGACACCAAGCTAAAGATCATTGAGATCCTGCAAGTAAGCGCTGCCTTCGGGATGTACTCAGTGATTTGTGATTTGTGATGACATTAATGATGGCATTAATACAAATGTTTTGATTTTAATATTTGATTCTATTTTTTTATTATTATTTTTGTTTCCTTTATAGTTCATCCTGAGTGTGAGGTTGGATTATAGGATCACATATTTGCTGTCCATCTACAAGAAAGAGTTTGGGGACAAGACCCTAACGGAAAGCTCTATCTCTGATATGCTTCCTATGCCATGTGAGACTTTAAAATCTCTTCGTGCAAGTACTTGAACGTTGTTTTGATCTTTTTAACCAGGTGTTTACTGATCTGTTGTCCACTTTCTTATAGCTCTAGCTCCTGAACCAGACATAGATGAGATTGCGACCAAAGCAGAGAGCATGTTTGCAGGGAGGTAAGTTTCACTCAAACATTCACGCAGATAAATGAATAGGAGAAGTAGGCTGATTATGTTTGACCAGCTTTCTTTGTCTCTTGCCAAATGATCGCATCTGCTTTAAAACTCCTGTCTAAGTTTAATTGCAATTTCAGCTCAGAGTTGAGTGCGGTGGAGCTGGACGATGAGGGCGGCCGCACGTTTTTGAGGGTTCTGATCCATCTCATCATGCAAGATTACCCTCCGCTGGTGTCTGGCTCGCTGCAGCTCATCTTCAAGCACTTCAGCCAGAGATCTGAGGTGCTGCAGGCCTTCAAACAGGTAGCGAGACAGCATTTCACTAAAGCATGTGACAGAATGTGGCGTTAGACACTTCCTGAGATAATCAGTCTGGATTAGGAGGGTCCTCCTAAGGGCCAAACACCAGCTGTTGTAAACTCTCTCACTAAGAGCTTCCTCAGCTGGATGATAGAGCTGCACAAACTCACTTCTAAACAATGCTCTGCCTTTCCAAAGTGCACTGGGACTATCTTGGCAGGGATATGCTTTCATACACATTTTGTTTTTTTAATATCTCGATGTCTGGTTTATTTCTCATCCTTTGTGTGTCCTCCAGGTCCAGCTGCTTGTGTCAGAGCAGGATGTGGAGAACTACAAGCAGATCAAGACAGACCTGGACCAGCTGCGTCTCACTGTGGAGAAGTCTGAGCTCTGGGTGGAGAAGAGTGGAGTCTACAGCAGCGAGGACCTGGGGGTCAGACAGGGCAAAGAGCAGAACCTAGAGGTGTTGTACCTTTTATTAAATGGTGTCCAGCAATAAAGTATAAAAGTTCAGATTTAAGTGAGAGATATTTCTCCGCAGGAAGATACTATATTTACCTCAAACATCTCATCAGTCATTCCGCTGCACTGTAAATACTGCACTTGTTTGATGTCATTGTTCATCAAAGCTGATGGAAAGCTGTTTTGTTGGCTTAGTACAAAGGAATAATACATGATAATGTCTGGCAGAACGGGAACCTGCCCTTAATCAGTTTTTATTAGTCAGGCCCATGTCATATAGTGTGCCTTTTTAACATTATTATTTTTACAATAATGTTATGATGTGAATGATAAAGATCATAGCGGAGACTTTATCCACGACTCTGACAAATGGCTGGAAAATACAGGATGTACTGTGTGTCGTAAGTGACACATCAGAATAGTGGAGCTTTAGTTCACTGTGGCAATTCATGAATTTAAATGAATGTTTTTCATGTATTTATCTTTCCAGGAAGTTGTCCTTAGCCCAGTGCAGGATGGAGATATTAAACCTCAGATTGACAGCAACAAATCAAACAACTACAACATTGTCAAAGAGGTGAGCTCCTTGCCTTTATTTCCAGATCATTTGTATCTATTGTTTCTGTATTGTGTTTGTGTGTAATACATTTGTGTATAATATATTTATAATACACCTCTGTGTCTGATGTGTAGATCCTACTGCGGCTCAGTAAGCTGTGTTATCCCAGTAAGAAGAGTCGTGTGCAGCAGCAGAGGCTGCTGAAGAACATGGGGGCCCACACTGTGGTGCTGGACCTGCTGCAGATTCCCTTTGAGACGGTGAGTAACAAGCAAAACAGCCGAGTGCTTATCTCATTATGTTTCATTGAATTCTTTGCGAAACGTGGTTTTGGTGTTTCGCTGTCTTGCATTCGCTCAAATTTGTCCTATCTGCTCTGCCTTTCCACAGAGTGATGACAAGATGAATGAGATCATGACCCTGGCTCATGCATTTTTGCAAAATTTCTGCAGGGGAAACCCTCAGAACCAAGTTCTGCTACATAAACACCTGAACCTCTTCCTCACTCCAGGGGTATATTTATATGACCTTATTTTACTTTTCACTTGTTGTCATGCCTTCATTTTTATTGATGTCCACTTTGGTAGTAGAGTGTGCAGTAGCATCATCAGAATTAACCGATAATGAAACTAACAAGGTCCAAAACAACAGCAACCTGACATCAGGAACATTAGTCCTAGTTTTTAAAAACAACAGTTTTCTATGTTAATTTTCTGTTACTGAATCATGCCTCCCATTTGTCACCAGTTACTTGAAGCTGAGACGATGCGTAACATCTTTATGAACAGCTACCAGCTGTGCCACGAGATCAGCGACCGTGTGGTCCATCATTTTGTCCACTGCATTGAAACACACGGTAGACATGTGCTGTACCTCAAGTTCCTGCAAACCATTGTGAAAGCAGATGGAAAGTACGTGAAGAAATGTCAGGACAAGGTCATGACAGAGGTGAGATTATAAACGTTTCAAATCAAACCACTTTGTACTTTAATTCATTTGTGATGGTTACTGTTTCTTTACTTTGGATCTCTGTCTGTGTCCAGCTTGTGAATGGAGGCGAAGACGTGCTGGTGTTCTACAACGACCGCTCCTCATTCCCGGTGCTGCTGCAGATGATGGGCTCTGAGCGTGAGCGGACAGATGAGGATGGAGCTCTGGCCTACCACAACACACTGGTGGAGCTGCTGGCCGCCTGCACCGAAGGAAAGAACGTCTACACTGAGCTGAAATGCAACTCTCTGCTACCACTGGACGACATTGTTAAAGTTGTCACTGATATCCACTGTATACCAGAGGTAAGGGTTTGATAATAATACAAGTTCTCTCAATTTGACACATTAATTTTTGCCTGAAGTTACCTTGCATCTCATTTCTTTATACTCCAGGTCAAAACAGCCTATGTGAACTTTGTGAATCACTGCTACGTAGACACAGAGGTCGAAATGAAGGAGATCTACACCTCCAACCATATCTGGAAGCTCTTTGACAACTTCCTGGTGGACATGTCCAGTGTAAGGCTCTGTCAGACTGAAAGGTCATGCACTCTGTCTGATGCTATTCCAACGAGGCAGTCGAGAGACACCGAGGCTTACTCGTGTGTTAAATACATTCACAATTCACCTGCAAAGAAAAATGACAAAGCTGTGATGTAAGAGTGAGCTTGTTTTCTCTGTTTCTGAAGGTGTGCAACACTACCACAGACCGTAACCATGCCGACCTGGCCCTTGAGAAGTATGTGACGGAGACGGTGATGGGCATCATCAAGGGTTTCTTCAGCTCACCTTTCTCTGTCAACCACTCCAACCTGCAGGTAATGTTTTCACAATGAGTCCACTAAGCCTTAGGGACGCTTACTCAAACCACGGCTAAATCCTCTGCCAACTTTGAGCTCCTTTACGGTAAAATACAGTTGGGCAAAAAAGTATTTAGTCAGCCACCAATTGTGCAAGTTCTCCAACTTAAAAAGATGAGAGAGGCCTGTAATGTTCATCCTAGGTATAACTCAACTTTGAGAGACAAAATGAGAAAAAACAATCCAGAAAATCACATTGTCTGATTTTTAAAGAATTTATTTGCAAATTATGGTGGAAAATAAGTATTTGGTCAATAACAAAAGTTCATCTCAATACTTTGTTATATACCCTTTGTTGGCAATGACAGAGGTCAAACGTTTTTTTTCAGGATCTCTGCATTTCTCTACACTTTGAAAGAATATTATCCCTGCTCTCTCTCTCTTCACAGACAAACCAGTCTGTCTTCATCAAGCTGCTCCAGTCTTCTTTCAGGATCTACATCTGCACCTGGATCAACTCCGCTCAGAAGGCTAATATCGAGAGCTGTATCAAAACACTGGCTGATGTTGGTGGGTGCTGCTAATCTGCTTGAATACCTCAAAATGATGGAGACAGATATAGAAATACATTTAAGAAGTATCGATTTAATGTAATAGTAAGATCTCGCTGACACTACATTTCCCCGACATCTGACCCTCCGTGTTGTTTCTCAGCTAAGGCCCGGGCCATAGCCATCCCAGTGGACCTGGACGGTGAGGTCAACACTTTGTCTCTCAAGGTCCACAGCAACATGGTGCAACGAGCAGCCAAGGACTGGAGGACGTCTGCCCGCACCCGACCCCGCAAGGAGCCCCTGGGGGTCCCCGACTACAAGAACATCATTGAGAAGCTGCAGGTGAACATTTTTTACATTACTATGATCCTATACTTGCTAGCTGCCCAGAGACGACACAAAGCCACAGCAGAGCTTGAAGCCTTATACAAATGTCAGCTTGCTAATGTGCTTGCAATGACACTCGTTAAGTAAGTATAATGTTCATTCTTCAACCACTTTACCTAAACAATTTCATGAGGTCACCTAAAGATGTGAAGCAGGGTTTAAAGGACTATGCATAAGACACCCTGGCTGTTTAAAGCAACCGATCGAATAATAGTTGACAACATTTCACTTAAACTAAATGGTCAACCTCATAATGCTTCTATAGAAAAGGTTATAGGATCACCAGAGGTACGAGGCAACATCCTTTAGGGACCAAGAATATCTGCACAAGATTTCATGGCATACAGTTTCTTGAGATACTTGAGTCTGTACCAAAGTGTTAGGCATTTCCATTCCTCTAGCATGGCTGCTAGCATTGCTACAAGTTTACATTCACAGGATGTTTTTGAGGGCTTTCTGAATGGTCTTCAGCCGTATCCATCTATTCAGGACAGCATCAGATTGAGCCTTAATTTGTGTCTGTCTGTGATGTACAGGGGGTCGTGTCCCTTCTGGAGGAGCAGTTCAGTCCGAAGGTCCAGGCAGAGTTCTCCGTGCTGGTGGACGTCCTTCACAGCCCGGAGCTGCTGTTTCCAGAGGCTGCTCGGTTACGCTGTGAGAGCGGAGCGTTCATGTCCAAGTGAGTCAATGTCCATAACCTCGATATGGACCAAAAAGTACAGTTTTCATTTCTGAGGGACTGGAGGCCACTAGCGGCATGGTTTATGTAGAGATTTAGGATTGGGTTAGAATTTTTGACAAAAGTTGCAAATTGCTATTATCGTTTTTTATCTGATATTGTGTCGTGCTAAGTTTAAGATTGGCATTTCAAAATAGTGCCAGGATGTAAAATGAGCATTTACTTAAAGCTATACTTTAAACTACCACTTACTATAATTAGATTAGTTGACGAGGCTTTGGAGGAATCTTTTTTAAGTCAAGAACAATAGCTCAAAATATTATTCAAAAGTAAAAAGACAAACATTTAGCTTTTAAAATAAGCAATAGCAAATGCTAAAGAAAACAAATGTAATGTATATGTAGTCAGTGAACCAACAGATTAGATTTTTACCAAAGAAATTCACTGAAAAATAGTTTAATACATCATCAAACCTGCGGGGGTGCTATTAATCTGCTGCTACTGTCAGACCCCCCTGGAGAGCAGAGAAGCAGATTTCACCTGTAGTGGTGATCAATAAAGTGTTGCTTTGTTTTTACTCAAGAGCCAATGAGTGCATTAGCAGGAAACGACTGTGAATGATGCAGCACTTCTCTTGTCCCCCTGACAGACTGATCAAACACACCAAGAAGCTCATGGACAAAGAGGAGAAGCTGTGTATCAAGATCCTGCAAACACTCAGAGAGATGCTGGACAAGAAGGAATGCTTCCAGGATGCTGTGAGTGCATGGGCAATATGTCACAGAAACATGGTGTTATTTATGTGATTAAATTATTATTGAAACCCTTTTTAACAGTCAATATTTAGGAGTCTTCAAGAAATTATATGAATCTCTTACAATCTCACGGCTACATAAAGAAAAGGGTGAATAGGCCATCTTATCTCAATGTTTTCTGTGAATCTAGCCCTGTCTTTGAGTGCCAGGAGAGCTGTTCTCCCATCAGCAGTGCGGTGTAGTCCTTGTTTTCTCCCAGGTCTGTCGGCCCAGAGCCCAGACTCCCCTTCATCAGTATGCTGTGGGCCTTTCTCTGTTACATAAGACAGGGAGGCACTTGAGGACACACTCACACTGAGAGGGAGAATAGGAGGGAGGAAGGAAAAGGACGAGGAGGAGGGGGGCAAGCACTGAACAAACAAATCAATACTGCAGCGAGGGGGGGGTGCAGGAGCACATCTCCTGCTGCACCCCTCAGAGCCAGGGACTCATGGAGGAGGCTGTGTGTGTGTTTATTTGTTTGCCGAACCAAGATGGTTGAGGGTGGAGGGGGTGAGGGCCAAAGCACAAAAAAGTCAGGTCTGTAATCACCTTGTTGAAGGTTCAGGAGCGTTTGTTCCAGCTGCGTGGTGAGAGGAGGTGACGCTGTGCAATTCACACAACACTACGTGCTGCCTGGTTTGAGACTTCACCGTGTGCATGAAGAATAATTCTTAGTAAGAAGACAACAACTCAGTTGTTTTGGATTTCTCAGAGCTCAGTTTATTGAACATTGTCCTGAAGTGAACTTGGGGAAAGCATGTGTTGCTGTCCTCTGACCATGTGGAATTTCATGCAGACATGATTATTTTGGCCTGACACTGCTGTCCTGCTTAAGGCTTGTTGTTGCAGCACAAAAGCAACTACATAAATACAATGCATATGCCTTCACCCATGTTTCTGTTTAAGTGCATTATTAATACTGTCAAGACAACCTTTGTCAGTATAGTACATGCCAGCAGGTTTCACTTACAGCTGATGGAAGAGTCAGAGTTTTGTTTTCACTATTTGTGTTTGCTTCCTGTGTCAGCCAGCCAATGTAAATGATTCAACAGTTGTGTGGAACAAGATCTGAGGAATTTAAAGTGGAAAAACAGTCACTTTTATAAGAGCGGCTCGGAGCATTCGAGCAGCCAGACAGTGCGGTAACGATATGTGAAATGTCAGTTTGTGTAGGTGTGTGTGAGTGTGCTCAAGCATGTATTTGTGGCCTCTCTTTGTCATATCCCTGTAGCCCTGAGCGTGGAGCTGCAGCCTCACTGCACAGGAGCAAAGGAGAGGGAGGGAGGAGAGAGGGAGAACGATTGATGGAAATAATGAGAGAGGGAGAGGCAGACAGACAAAAACAGAAGGAGAGAGAGACAGAGTGACAGCCTCGGCAGCAGAGGTTGGTGGCTCCCCTGGGGTGCAATGAGTGGGTGGAGGAGAGTGAGAGAAAGAGATGGAGGGAGACTGATTGAAAGAGGGAGGGAGGGAGGGAGGCAGGCAGCCATGTGAGGAGCCATGTGAGTGGAAGGAAAAAAAAAAAGTGGGCAGCGGCTGCAGGGTGAGGGATTGGAGAAAAGCAGAGTCTGCTCGGTCCATGAGGAGACAGGGCAGGGGGTGCGCTTACGTAACAGCCTGCAGTGCCTGAGCCAGCGTCACGTGCAACATCACGTTCTGCCTCCCTCCCTCCCTCCCTCCCTCCCTACTCACTCTCACTCTTCTGTCCGCTCGCTGCCTTTCTCTCCCTCCTCTGCCCCCTCCATGCTTTGTCTCAGTCTTTCGCATTTTGTCTGCCCGCCCAAGTTATTTGTTCTCTTCCTCTCCCCTGTAGTCCGCCCAGGCTCTGCTCTCTGTTTGCATGGGTCATGCCAGGAGAGCTGAGCGGGCAGCAGAGGGAAGGTCTGCAGCCTTCACTGCTGCACTGCTCTTATTGGCTGCCAGATTTAAGGGCAGCCTCGTAAATGAGTGTGTCCCTGCTTGCCCTAAAGATGTTTGGGTGACAGTTTTTTGGGTAAACAATGGAAATGGAAGATTCAATTTTCAACTTCAAATCGTCACACACGTGTACAGCACCGAAAAATTTAAATGTAAACTTAACTCTTCCTTTATCTCATACTAGTATAATGAGCAGTGGGCAGAAAGCGCATTGGGGAGCAGTGTGGGGGTCCCTATGGACTGAGACACTGACACCCCAGCCGACTTGTAGCAATAATGCCATACTTTTACATTTTTCCATGGAGAAAATATGCATGACATACTGTACTATTTTAGACTTGCCATTTGTCATTTAAGAATAAGTTGATATTCTATAATTTTCAGTTTTTCAAATCCCATGAAAACCGAGTCAATAATACAACCCTACCCTGTCGTAGATACTCAACAGCAAGCACATGTGTTGCTACTGAAGACATACATCTTTAAAAGAGGGTCACAAATGTATAGATTGACAAAACAAAATCGTAATCACTTGGGCACAGTAGTGTTTTAAATAGTTACACTATCAGAAGTCAATAATGCATTTGTTGGGGACTATTTTCTGCTGAGGATTTATACACATTTGATGTGGGGTATCATGGGCACCATGATTGTATATGATGTCGGATTCAACACAATAAATTGTCATGTGGATTAATTTGCCACCACTGAGCTCTAGTTACTAAAGCGCTTACAATATAATATGATTGTAAAATGTGGAAAAAACTTGACACTAGAGCAATTAGATCTGATATATATGCTTTGGACAACATGTTGTCATATTTTCAGCAGACTATTTTGAATAGTTTATTGACAACAAGGAAGGTCTGTGGCCCGCTGAAATAAGTTATATCAGGTGTTGGATACATGGATAGAAAAAGTTATTATTGAAAATATATTGAAAACTACAAAAGAAGTATCCTTTTTTTACAAAGGCACACGTTTTGACAAGATTTATTTAAAAACGTGTCCATATTGTAGATGTTCTTTCCGTGAACACATGCATCCATGAAGGATGTAATGTGCTGCCAAGTGTATGTGCATGTTAGCGTGTGTTGTTCTCTGAGGGATTAAAAAAATCTAGTTATGTAATATAAACCACTTTCACACTCTTTGCTCCCTCTCTTTCACACTCATCCCTGTCATTCACATTCTGTCTGTCTGTCTGTCTCTTTCCTTTTATATTCCTGTGCGTCTCTTTCTTTCTTGCCAAGTTTCACACCACCTGCCCAAGACAAAGCAGATTTACAGATTACCACCCTCTTGATACTAAGCGCATCACACAGACGCATGTAGACACACACACACACACACACACACACACACACACACACACACACACACACACACACACACACACACACACACACACACACACACACACACACACACACACACACACACACACACACACACACACACTCCAAGGCGTGCATTGCCATGCCGGCCGTCCCCCTGTGGTTTTCCCTGTCTGTATACATGGCTTAGGTCCATCCACATGCAGCAGAGTCAGGGTGTGACCTTTGGTTGGATTGCATGCCCTCACCTATGGCTCACAAACAGCATCATCAGCAAGTTGGAGTCAGGAAATGCTGGACCTAAATGTGGACAGTCTTTGTTCTCTATTTTGAAAAGTCATGTTTGCTTTTACCATCCTAGTTAAGCTAAGAAGATCCTTCCGTTTCTCCTTCCTACTTCTTTCTTCTCTCCTCTGGCCCTTACTTCACTTGGTCCATCAGTCAGGTGTCTGTTAGCTGAGTGTTATTTTTTGGTTTCCATGGCGATGAAGGATTAGCACATGTTGTTTGTCTGTCTGGTCTGGCTGTGACTGGGCACAGGAAGCCGGTGTACCCTGCATGGAAATGCCCTCAGAGCAGGAGCACGGTGCTTTCCGGACCCGTTAAGTACTACGCCTCGGAGGAAAGAGCCATCCTGTGAAATTGCAAAAGGACTTGACTTCAGGGCCTCATGCATTTGATATGAATGAGATTAGTTGTCATTGTGAACAGTGTTTCGACACAGTTCATAGCACGTTATTTGAATCTGATTGCAGGCAAGTTAAGTCATTTGTGCACAGGGAGGCACATGACAGGCGACAGGGTGAATTGCAGTGTGTGTTTGGACTGATTGCTTATGGACAAAATAATAGAAACACCTTAGAATAAAACAATAGGTTTTTGATTAGTGTCTACTTGTGACTATTGTTCTTCTTTCTACATTACATCATTTTCTAAGCCAATTTTCTTCCTTTGTGTCCCTCTGTATGTTCCTTTATGTTGCTGTGGTAACGCATTTATGAAAAGGTAATCACACTTCTATTAAAGCTGTAAATCTGTAGATGAGTCACTTATGTGGACTATTCACTGCCATTGAGCTTGATGAAAAGGTCATAGGATCACCAAGGTCAGAAATTATATTTCGGTCCTAGCCACAGTGGAGGACGCACCATCAGACGACAAAGCAACGCCACCAGCATGGATGAAATGTATCAGACACAGCAGAGCTATTTCATAGGAAGGTGTTTCTCTTATTTTGTCCACCTTGAATACATGCTGCACCTTACCAGCTAGCCTCTCTGGAACATCACAGTCTTCCTAACACAACCAGTGCCTAACAATGTTAGTGAATCACATGTAACACTTCCATAGTGAACCTGCCGGCTGACACAGATGAACGCTTGTTTGCGCTGCTGGTCTGTTTTTCCCTGAACCACTCTCACAAATTGCTCTCACATGTGGGCTTAATTTGTTTTTCCTGATCTGCTTGTTTGTTTGATGAAAATGTTTTATGTGCTGTGGAATTGCAGCTTGAAAACATCATAAATGGCGGCACGTGATGCGTCAAAGCCACCACAAGCGAACATGTAATCATATTTCCGTAAAATGGATTTAAAACGAGCCGTTCCAATTGGGAAATTGGGAAATTTGTGAGTTCTGTTTGATAGTTCTATTTATACTTTAAGAGTCAAATTCTGGTGGAAATGTTGAATCTTGGTAAGATCAATCTGAAATGACTGAAGTTTGACTGTGGGAGACCTTTCTGTTGGAGCCAAAAAGTCTCCTGCAAAGTTGAAAGACCCCCTTTAAAATCACAGAAAAATAGAGTTGACCTGACGTCACTGTCCTGAATGGCAGCTCCAGCCCTGTCTCTGTCTCCCACATCTCTCTCTTTACTCTCTCACTCCGTGTCCCCAAAGGATCTGAACTAAAACAGCAGGATAATGTGACAGTATGTGTCTTAGTTTCCTGATTTTGTCCTGTTCATAAAACAACTCCCTTGGTGAGAAAGCCTTGCAGAACCACATTGATGTAGATATGTATTATATTACAGACAGCTCCCACTTTAAGCTTTTCAATTTCCCTGCAGCTCCCGGCTGTGGAGGAGCTCACTGAGTCCTTAGAGACGTCTGAAGCCTTTGTTGGATAACTTGCAAGGCATGCCTTTATACTGTGCGTGATCAGATTTCAGTTTTAGTATCATGTGCTAACTACAACAACAATAGATGGCAGAGTTTCAGTTGGAAACTCTGCACTGAACAAAGTGCAGTTTCTGCTGGGACTAAATGTTGCTTCCTGATGGTGAAGTTGTTGGATATTACTCGACCCTCACATGGCCTTTGGGGACCTCTGCTTCTACTTTTTCACAGCGTACTTGAACAGAGTTTCCCACTGTTGACAAAAGACCCAGCGTTCTCTCAGGTTTCTGTTGTTGGAGAAAGTAACCCCCCTGATTGTTTGGGTAACATTCACCTCTCCTGTGTACTGAGTCTTTGCTTTATTCAACCTTGTCTGACCCGAGCAGCTCATGCAGCCCCCCGGTAGTGTCTGTCCTGGTTCAGACTTCGTTCTGACCACCTCTGCCTGTGAGAGCTTTCAGATCACCTAGAGGAGCAAAGCACAGTGCAGGCTTTGTCTCTTTTTCCTGGATGCAAAGTCAGAGAGATCTGCAGACAGCTGAGCTGCGAGTGGGCCAGGGAGGGAGGGGAGGAGAGGGGGTGCGAGGATGCCGGAGGTGGGGATCTGCAGCTCATCCGTAGCGTGGACCCCAGAGCCGCAGTGTGGCGTGCCGGTGCACATTTTAAAATGCCACGACTGTCTGCTCCTCGCTGGGTTTTGTTTGTTCCTCTCTTCCTCCCCCTCGCCCCCACTTCCTCTCACTCCTCCTTATTTCTGTCAGTTCTTCTACCTCTATTTCTATCTCTCTTTCTTTCTCGTGGCTCTTACATCACCTGACTGGAGTTTTTTTCCTCGTCAATGCAGCAGCAAGCAGATGAGTCAGGCTGGGCTGACTCTTCTCCATCGCCATTCTGCCTCCCCTCTGCTCTCCTCTGCTCCCCTCTCTCTCTGCAGCCCGAGCCAGCAGACTGCATCGCCCAGAAGGGAGGCGAACAAGAGTAAAAACCTGTCACCCCGACCCTTTTAACTTCCCCCCCCCACGGAGCATTTATTTCACTGGTGTTTGAGAGTGGCGCAAAACAATCACTTCTTCTGTAAGAAAAGAGGAACATGTTAAGTCAAATGGGATTTTAATCTGCAATCAGTCCAAGAGGGTTCATTGGGAAGCACTGCTTAAAAAGTGTAGTGCTGAGTTTGTGGTTGCACTGATCTTGTGTCTGTGCATTACTGTGTGGAAAGGAGAGAGGCTACCTCAACGGATACTCACCTTCAGTTCAAGAAGTGTGTCTGTGTTTGTGAGACGGCTCAGCCAGACAGTGCAGGCAGACAAGTGTCTCTGCTGACTACAGATGAGATGGAGTGTTTACTGACACAGGGAGCATCAGCTGCACGTGCGCCTCCATCTTCACTCCTCACTGCACTTAGTTTGAGCCTCTTCAGATGGACTTTACCCGGGTGTCCTTAGCGGCGAGGCTTTGAGGTGCCTCATTTGTCTCATCATGCAGTTCGTAGGGTTGCTGGAAGTATTCAGTAGTGACCAGTTTTTCCCTTTGGATGGTTCAGTTTCAGTGTTAAGCAGAGGCTTTTTTTCCTTTGCCTCATAACTGCTGTTTGCAATGCACCAGCAACAGCTTTAAACAATGCTCGCAAAAGCAGCTACACAGATGAGTCAGATATAGCTGAATACCAATTAGCAATATTTGTCAGCTTTAATAGAGGGGGTGAACATCACAAAAAGAGAACTTACACAAGAGGCCAGATAATCGCTGCCTGAATGTTTGGTCGCAAACACTGCAGGATTGTGTAATGTAATAAGGAGAATCTTATGATCGTGTACTGTATGCCAAGCACAGCAACACTATTATCTGAGCGGAACAAAGGATTGTCATCTTTGACTGACTCAAACACAAATTCCCTGATTATTCAATTAATCCTTTAGTGTAGGGCCGAGTGACGCATGGAAAATCTAATATTACGGTATTTAACAACAACTCGATGTGGATATTTTGACAATAATGAACCGTTGCCTTTTGGTGCTTTCACAAGATATTTCCACAATGACATTTTTTATAAATATTTATACTGTAAGCAATATGGATATAATGACTAAGTGGGTAAAGGTAAATAAGTGTATACAATGTATTAAAACAGAAGCCTATCTTCAGATTACTAAAGAGATTTAATCAACAAAACAATTAAATTAAAAGCAACAAATAATCACATTTGATGAGCTGGAGACAGAAAATAAAGATTAATGTTTTTAATGGATAAATACATTTAAAGATAATTAACCGCTTGTATCAACACCTCAGTACTTCCAGAGTTTAAGCTTCACCAAAACTGTATTTACTGCAAAGCTGAAATATTTTCCGGTGTTTCTGTTATTTTGTCCACCACCTGTGACTCAGGGGAAGGCAGATTGTCCTTCTAACGTGTTTCCGTGGAAACCACAGGTAGCTCCTTGCAGTCTATTCACTCTTTAGCTCCACCCTCCAATAGATCTGTTTATCCACCTATTCATCCGTCCTTCCTGTCTGTTGATCAATAACGATGCTGGTGGTGTGTCATCATAACAAGGACATTTTGCGTTCTAAGGTTACCATAGAAACTGTTGCTGACCACTCTTGGTCCATACATTCTTTATAACCCATCCATAGACCCCATGATGGCCTCCTCCGGTTGCCAATTAAAATAGGTGGTGAGGAGCACAATGCAAGCATCCACCTGTCAATCACACTTTGATTACACAACCAGCGAGGGGAGCTTATCTCTATGAATCCTTTAATCTTGTTCCTGCTCATCTTCGTCAAATGTCATATGAGATGCTCAGAGATGTTAGTGTAAGTACAAAATAAAACTTTTTATTAAATGTGTAGCTACAAAAACTGGTATTGGTTTAACAAAAACATCATCATACATACAAATTCAAACCAGAATCGTGTGTATGTATGATGTGTGTGTGTGTGTTTTTTTCTATTTGTATTTGACAACATTTTGTGCACTCACTCAAGACATCAATATTGTCAAAGTTGCTTTTTATGAATTTGTATATGTGGTTTGCAAAAAAGTTGTAGTTTAGGTTGATTATAAACCTTTACACTATTGTCTCACGTTTAAGAAAAAAGACAACATTGTTGCTGCCATCAGGTAATATTTCATAGATGCTCAGTTAGAATCTAGTTGATCTACAACACTGTCACTGTCATGAACCTGAATGAGAGTCTCAAATGTCTTTGTTTCTGTGAGCCATTGCTCCCGACAAGAAAGAAATGCATTATGGGAAGACTGTGACAATTCCTATTATGTGGTATATGAAATCTGCAAAGCCCTATGTTGATATAAACGAACGAAATGCAACACATGTTCTCTTGGATGCAATATTGTTTCAGTGTTATGTTTACAACACTGAAATGAAGTTATTTCGGCTGACAAAATGCTGCTTTTTCAAAAAGTGACAAATATGATATTTCTAGTTTGACGGCAGGTGACATGGATTTAACATCATGATTTTCTGTCTCCGCAGGGAAACGATTTGAGAAAGATCCTGCTCACACGCTACTTTGGAAATCAAAAGCTTCTCTCGAAGTTAGAGCTTGGGAGTGGAAACAGCTCATCTGGCGGCTTTGTCAAGCCGTCATCTGGAGGTACTGAGACCCCCCCCCCCCCCCCCCAAAGAAAAAAAACAACTCTATAGACACTGCAATAACTACTCACTGCAGGGAAAACAACAGCAGCTAACATGACGGCTCTTTGACTTTGAATCAGGTTAACCAATATATAAAGCACCACATCAATATACATAGTTATTTAAAGCATTTTTTACAAATGTATGTATGGGCATTTTCGTTTTTCCAGCCAAAGACACTGTGTAGTGTACATACATCTATTAACCCGACCGAAAATAATTAAATGAAAATATCAATATGTACAATGAAGCATTTAACAGACATTATTTTAGTTATTCAAGTAATTAAATAAATATCCTAAACAACAACCTACAAAAAAAGGTGTCATTCGTAGTGAATAGACACGTGCAATTGTGAATGTTTTATTAGTGAGTTAGGAAGCTGGAATTTAAGAAGCTATTCATTATCTGTACATCTTCTATGGCATTTTTGTTCTAACAATATAGAACAATGAAAACACTGGTCGTTATAACTGCGTGGTTATGTCTGTTTGGAGCACTTTTATGTTACGTTTTTAATATTCTCTGCAGCATGTTCTCCGATGCTGGACTCTGACAAGCCGGGCAGCAGTGTGGTGGAGATCCAGTGTCTCCTGGACAACGTTGGAGCATCAGAGCTGGTGATTGACCTCATCGTCAACACAAAGAACGACCGGGTGTTTGAGGAGAGCATCCTTCTGGGCATTGCCCTTCTCCAGGGCGGAAACACACAGACACAAGTGGGCGACACAGACACTCAAATCCTTTTATTTCCGTCCATATTGATCTTCTATAACCTTCAGATTTATGTTGACTAATACTCTGCCTCCCACCAGAACTCCTTCTATAACCAGCTGTTCAAGCAGAAGAAGTCTGAGAGGTTCTTCAAAGTTTTCTACGACCGCATGCGTTTGGCCCAGCAAGAGATCCGCGCCACCGTGTCCGTCAATATGTTCGAGGTCAACTGCAGGAAAAGGGATGATGACAGTGACGTCAGCAGCGTCAGGTCGAAGAAAGGTACAGTCGAGTATGGATGCATTTTAATCTTTGAATTATAACCAACACACCACTGCTCTTTGGGGTTAACCACATCCTCGAGTGTGTTTAGAACACATTTGTCTTATTTGCTGTCTTCAACATGGAGCTGTGGAAAAAACTAATCAGAAAGCAATCTTTATATAGATTGAACATGGATAATGATGTCAGATGTACCTAGGGATGAGCATTTACCAGTGACATACTGAATCAGTGGGGCCATGCCTTAGGCACAGCCAAACTTTTACATTGTAATGGGCTTCGAAGGAGCGAAAAGCCACAAAATAGACTAAAATATAATCTTAAAAACCAAACTGCTCTTATCTACAGTATGTGTGGTCCTCGAGTTCAGGTTGACTTGGAGTTTACAGTATACAATGGAAAAGGATAAATCCAGAATGATCTTTGTAGCCCTGCTGACCTCTGTGCGACTGTTGTTTCTGCAGTCACATGTCAGAGGCCATGTGACGCCCACATCACAAGCCTACCACAAGACCATTTTATCCAAATCAGTTACTTTCATTCAACAGAACCCAACTAAATAATTTATTTTGTAACATGTCAAAGTAAAGCCTGCCATTGATCATTACCTGAAATGGTATCCTTTGCATGTTGCATGTATCAACTTAATCTAAAAGTGAATGTATTTTCCAATGATGTATATTTTTTTCAAATATGTCCTTTGTGCTATACTCTAGATAAAGACTCAGGGCTTTATATGAGGGAGGACATGCGTGGTCAGCTGAAGGAGGCCTCCTCAGCGACCTCCAAAGCCTTCTGTGCCTTCAGAAAGGAGCTGGATCCCGACCTCGAAGGCTTGGGACACAACAGTGAGATGGCCGGTGCCGAAGAAGTTTTAGAAGAAACTCCAATGAGCCCAGCCATCACCATCATGAAACCAATCCTGCGTTACCTACAGCTGCTCTGTGAGAACCACAACACAGACCTGCAGGTACAGGCCCCTTTTACGATTGAGAGTGACCTTGAAGTTCAAGTTTTCTGAAATTGACTGCTGATTTATTGTATTTATCCTCTGAATCCAGAACTTTCTGCGCAACCAGAACAACAAGACAAACTACAATCTGGTGTGTGAGACTCTTCAGTTCTTGGACTGTATTTGTGGAAGCACCACCGGAGGCCTAGGGCTGTTGGGCCTTTACATTAATGAGAGTAATGTGGACCTGGTTCGCCAAACCCTGGAAACCATCACAGAGTACTGCCAGGGACCCTGCCATGAAAACCAGGTAGATGGAGGGTTTGTTAATGTGGAGGCTTATTCTAAAATGTGTATTTTATTTTTGTACTCAAAATCTTGGAAACATTTAGTAAAATAAACATGCGGCAACAAGGACGACCTAGAGAGAGAACAAACAGCAATGCAATAATGTATTGATAAGTAATTAGTCTGCCTAGCAATTTAATTATTCAGAATGTCTCCTTAATTTTTACATTAATCCTTTATCTCACACGTGTGTGTTTATAGGGTATTACCATTAATTTAAACATGGCTCAGTCAATCGTAACCAAGGACAGTAACTATGCATTTCATGATATTGATCTTGCCCTCTTCTTTTCTGTGTGTATGTTTGTCAATGTTCTCCTGATCTATTTATTTATTTTCTTATGTGCATTCGCTTGAACTATACACCTCTTTTTTCCAGAGCTGTATAGCCAAGCATGAGTCCAATGGCATTGACATTATTATAGCACTGATTGTGAACTCCATCAACCCCCTGGGGAAGCATCGGATGGACCTTGTGCTGGTGCTGAAGGTGAGCGCCTCGTGCCTCTGAGAGCCTGAGAGGCTGCTTGCAATAACGCACTGGCATTAGAAGCCATCACTATGGCAATACTTACCTTTTTCTTTAGAGCAGTAATTACCCATAGTGCTAGAGGCTGGGAACAAGTAACTGGAGGTAGTTTGACCAAATCCAGATTGTTTTAAAGAGCAATGCTGCAAGAAAGGCATGATTCAGAGAATAAAGTGCCACATCTGCTTCATTGGTAATGATGTTTGCATGTGGTTTTTGATGTGTAGACACGTGTATAGCTGTGAAACTGCTAAGGATTTCAATTGTACAACCCAATTTAAAAAAAAAAAAAGTTTTCAAGTGTTTTGATTCTGCTAAAAGAAATCTCATCCATTGATTCCTGAATAGTTTGTAGATTACAGTTGATCAAAATCTAAAATCTCATTGGCTTGTGTTGTAGAACAATGCCTCCAAACTCTTATTGGCTATCATGGAGAGCCGTCATGACAACGAGAACGCAGAGAAGATTCTCTACAAGATGAGACCCACTGAACTGGTGAGTAGCTAGGTCCCATGGAAAACCTGTTTTCACCTCACTGTAGGTCGCAGTAACTTTTCACACTGTTTGTGCATCAGGTGGATGTCATGAAGGAAGCCTACGCCCAGGGCCTGGAGAGTGAGGAGGACGAGGACAGTGTGGGAGACCAGATCAAGCCCAGAGATGTCGGACACAACATTTACATCCTGGCCCACCAGGTGATGAAAATGCTTGAGCTGTTTTTTATTCGTGGGATAGGCAATACTGCATTTCCTCTCTTTGTCTGTCTGACCTTCTGCCGACCTCAGGGCCGTGCATAAAGTGTGTTTGTGTGTGTGTCCACGTGCATGCTCCAATTTAAGTGTGTCTCCTGCTCTAAATGATGAATCACTGCTCTTCGATGAAAGAATTGCTCTGCCAGTTTTACCAAAATTAGCTTTCAGGATGTGACACTGGTTGTGCAGACAGGTGGGCTGTAGGTGTTCACTGAAGCAGTCGTTAGTCACTGTATCACTAAACTAAATATCCTTTGCCACATTTGCACACCGTTTTCAGCATTAAGGAAATGAGACGGAAGTGTTGTGTCATTGAAGTGTGTGTGTGTGTGTGTGTGTGTGTGTGTGTGTGTGTGTGTGTGTGTGTGTGTGTGTGTGTGTGTGTGTGTGTGTGTGTGTGTGTGTGTGTGTGTGTGTGTGTGTGTGTGTGTGTGTGTGTGTGTGTGTGTGTGTGTGTGTGTGTGTGTGTGTGTGTGTGTGTGTGTGTGTGTGTGTGTGTGTGTGTGTGTGTGTGTGTGTGTGTGTGTGTTATTTTTAGTTAGCGAGGGCAGTCCAAGTCTATCAGGTTCTCACTTCTGTCAAACAGGATATCTTTGTCAAACCTGTCAATTTATTTATTTTTATCTCAAATAAGTGAAAACATCCACACATATCCACCGATGACACACAGACTTTGACATAACTAATAAAGTATATATTTAAATATATGAGCCGGGGTTTGCTCCTCAGGCCAGCTGCAATTCATTGTCAGTGTGTGTCAGATAAGAAATGCATAATGAATAATTAAATAAAGATTCAATAATACAGTAAACTATTGTACTATTTCCCAGGCAACCATGGGATTTATAGACAGCCCATTGCAACAATTCTGCATTCTCCTTTGGCAATTATATATTATTTACTGTACAGAAAAAAAGTGGTGGTATGACAACGCTCACATTTTTTCTGCTTCTCCCAAGTTACCAACTTCATTTATTCCAGGTTTAAGCATCCAATACTATTTAACAGAAGTGTTAACATAGAACTTGGATAAATGGCAACATGGATAAGATACATAATTATCATGCTGTAAAGTCTGGGTGTAGAACCTATATGTATATTTAATGTAACTCCAGCTTCTAGAGCTCTTCATTTCACCATTATTTGGCTTTTCTGCTCTTCTGTATTCTTATTTTCCTGTGAAGTTGCATCATCTTTTTTACACTCCAATTGATTGTCTCAGTGTCTGTTTTAAAGCGTTAAATGGTATTTCACATTATGGTATTGTTGTGGGAATCATGGGAAATTATTTGTATTGAGACAGTTATTGTCATTGAGACTGCCCTGTTGGTAAAAAACATTAAATGGCTGCATCATTTTGTTTTTCAATCCTAGCTGGCCCGACACAATAAGCTCCTCCAGCAGAGCCTGAGGCCGGGGTCCGGGTTGGGCCTGGGGGCCGGAGCGGACCCCGACAACGAGAAAGACGACGCCCTCCTTTGCTATGCCAACCACACAGCTCAGATAGAGGTAACTCTCATCATTACTTCATTTATGTAAACACTGATACTTGTTTTTTCCCTTCTCACTATTACAAAATATCTATAAACCCGTAATGAGAACTTTTTGCTGGTTTTCCATTTGCCAGATTGTGCGTCACGACCGCACCATGGAGCAGATCGTGTTTCCGGTCCCTGACATCTGTGAATACCTCACGGACGAGTCCAAGACACGTGTGTTCACCACCACGGAGAGAGACGACCAGGGCAGCAAGGTTAACGACTTCTTCCAGCAGTTCGACAACCTCTACAACGAGATGAGGTGGCAGAAGAAGATCCGCAGTAAGTCTTCACATTCAGAATCCAGCACTTGCAAAAATAATGATGGTGGCAGCAGAGCGGGCTGGTAAATCATGATTATCAACCAGAGTGGCTGGTTATTGTTATTTCCAGAATAAATTGAAACGCCTGCAGCAACTGTGTGTGTTTGTGTACTGAGTTTGTGTCCCTGTACTTATTAATGCTTCCTGTTCTGTTTGTGCAGAGAAAAAGGCTGTGTTCTGGTTCTCACGCAACATCTCTCTTTGGGGGAGCATCTCCTTCTACTTGGCCTGTCTGCTCAACATCGCTGTGGCCGTCTTCTACCCATTTGGTGATGATGGAGATGAGGGTGAGAATATATTGGTGAATGAGGAGATCATTCGGTTATATAAACGGTTAGATTATAAATTATTATTTACAGTTCTTAATAGGGGTTTGTCCTGCGTTCGTGGATATAGCACACTGACCATCAAACCATTTATTGGTAAAAGAAATATACCATAACATAAAAGCATATTATTATTATTATTATTATTGTGTTTAATTTATTATTTAAAATGCGGTCATAAATGGAAACACAAATACAGGACTGAAGATAAAACTTTGAAAACCATGAACAAATAGAAATCGATGAATTGATTTCAACAAACATGTACAAACTGCACAGGTTTGAAAATATTTATTTTGAGTTAATTCAAGTGACAGGTGATAAAACTGTGCACCCACTATTAGTTAAGGACATAATTTAAAAGTGACGCTTGACTGAACGAGGATATCACATTTATACCTGACTCCTCTGGCCTAGGAGGAGTCACAAGTGAGGGAGACGAGGAGGCCAAATAAGGCATTGTCTTGACTTGCGAGGACACTTGAATAGAACAAAGACATTGTTGTACTCATGGTGACTAGGCTTCTCCAACTATGACCGGTCAAACTATCTGCTTTGAAAATACCTATTGTTTTCAGCACTTTATTGCGCTGTGGGATTGCATTTGAAAACGCCTCTTGGCTGTCACCTGAGTTTGTGTGTGTTTGAAGGTGATTGTTACGACCCGCCCCCTACTCCGTGGTAGTGGCTCGTGGGGAGACCCGTAACATAAAAGAAAAAGCACAAAAAAAACAGTACTTGATAGCGATAATTTATTTGATGTACAGCCGTTTACTCACTCAAGCCATCCGGCAAACGAACAAGGTCTGAAGGACTGGCCAAAAGAAACAAAAAGAAGGAGGGGGCCCGAGCCAGCCACACCACGGGCCGTAGGACCCCGAGCTTCCCTCCCCTAACCAGAAATCCAACTAAATCCTATGGGAAACAAAATAAAGCCACAAACACTAGACTACCAGGTCCTCCAGGCTACACATCAAAACATCAGCAGCAATGGGGTCTATAGCTCAAAAGCAGCAGAGAGATCGTCAAAAGAACAGAGTCTTCCGGCATTAGGATAGCTGACCGATCCTTCTCCTCCAGTCTCTCCTTATATCCCGGCTGAGTGGAATCTAGGAACACCTGGGTAGAGGCGGAGCCAGGGGCAGACCAGGTGCACCAACAAGCAGGGGAGCACGTAACAGTGATAAAGAGCCGCAGTACACTTTTTAGCCTGGTTTGACTTTTGTCCATAGCAGTGTTTGTATATCTTGTGCCTCACTTTAATCATCTTTATTGGTATTCACCCATGTGATTCCCCTGTTGTAGCTCTGCACAACTTCACCCAGAGGTGTAATCAGTCAGGTTAACTGAAAACACCTGCATGGGGGTACAGAGCCTCCATCACTCCATTTATTTATTTACTTATTTATTTATTTATTTACATGGGAATGTGCACACTAATCAACATCTCAGAGTTTGCTATTCAGCTAATTAGTTAGATAGTTCAGATGTACAGGGCAGGATATGATACTACAAAGGTAATAGTGGTAGTAGTAGCAAATATATTTTAAAACATGAGATACGAGGTATTCTGGTTCCTTATGATTTCAGGTCTGATGTGCTTTTTGCCATCTCTTAAGTTTATGTTAAAGGTAAGTTAAGTAGTGCTTTCTTACAGTATGTCAAAATAAATACTTTTCAGGGAGTGGGTTGCCTTGACTGAAATAACTGTTTACTCAAACTTTGGTTGTCTCTTTTGCACCAAAGCACTAGGGCTGCTCGATTATGGCAAAAATCATAATCTCGATTATTTGGGTCAATAATTGATATCACGATTATTAAAAACGATTATCCATTTACTTTGAAAACATCCATTTATTGGAGAAAAAAATGTTGAACAGTATGTTTTTAACAGTTGATTACCCTGAACTTTAAGTATAATTCAACTGAAAAACCAATAAAAAAACTAAATGTGTTTGAAAAATAATAATCGTTTTATTTCGATTACGTTGTTTTCGTAATCGTTGCAAGCCATAATCGTAATTGCGATTTAAAATACGATTAATTGAGCAGCCCTACAAAGCACTCCCCTCTGGTAGTTTCCCTTGTTGCCCTGCTGCTATTACCATGTCCATATTATGAACTGACTCAGTGTGGGAGGTGCAAGCCCATGTAAAAGGAGAAGCAAATGATCAAAATTGTACTTTCATACAATATAATAATAAATAATAATGCATTACATGTTTTATTAGAGCGCTTTTACAGGTGCTCAAAGCGCTTTACAATTACACATTACACATATTAGACATGTAAGAGTCATTACTGTGGACAATACTCACAGGAGCAAATACGGGTAAAGTGTCTTGCCCAAGGACACAACGGCCTGACGCAGTGGCAGCCGAGGGGGGATTCGAACTGGAGTTCACCAACGCCCCTTGATCTGATGACCAACGCTCTAACCACTGCGCCAAAACCGCCCAATATGCCCAATATGTGCCCAATATGGAAAAAGCTATTGGCCTTTTGTTCAGGTGGTTTTAGTGTCTTTTTGTAAATGGCCTAATTGGTTACTACCCAACTTCATGTCTTTATATGGCATTGATCTGCAGTATAGGGAAGGTGCATTCAGGTGTTGTTTAATGTGCCACTTCAATACCAGTCACAATCTGGGGCTTTTCAAGATCTAACACGGATGGGAGCAAAATGCGGTTTTTGTGTTATAGTGTGCTCAAATGTTGTTTTTCCCTTATTTAAGTGTTCTCCTAAAGAAGCCTCTCTAATCAGTAAAGGATCAGGGCATTGCAGTTTCATAAAGAATCCTGAGCTTCAGTTCAATGGTTTACAATGCGAGCTGAAAAAGCAGTTCTGAATGATGAAGCTGAGCGTCCCTGCGGACCACTGTTTTGACATTTTAAAGTGTTGCCTCTCATTCTGTTTTGCTAAGTTCAGCTCTTACCTCAGGTGAATAATTAATGAGAGAAATGCCACAATATTTTAGAGCACTGATGTGCGCTACTTTAAGTTCTGCCTTTTTTTTTCTCATGACCAGGCACCTTGTCCCCCTTTTGGAATATCTCGCTGTGGGTGGCGCTGGGGGTGTTCACCTCATTACTTGCCTTCTTACCCAAGCCACTGGGCATCCTGTTCCTCCTCGTCTCCCTCATCCTACGGGCCATCTACACTATGGGCCTCGCCCCTGCTCTGTTGCTGCTGGGTGCTGTCAATGTAAGTAGTGTTACTGGGGGAAATGTCCATGTTTGTCTTCCCACACATCAAAGCAAGCGTCTTCATGACTCTTTTCTTCCCTTTTAGCTGTTCAACAAGTTGGTCTTTCTTGTAAGTTTTGTGGGGAACCAGGGGACATTCACCCGAGGCTACAAAGCAGTTGTTATGGACATGCTCTTCATCTACCATTTGGGCTACGCCATCATCTGCGTCCTGGGTCTCTTTGTGCACGAGTTCTTCTACAGCTTTTTGGTAAGAAATGTCTCAAAAAATGTCAGTTCAATTACAGTGTGAACGATTGATTAGTGTTGCACTTCAGATATAAACGGTTGCTAATGTTGACCTCCTCTCAGTTGTTTGACCTGGTGATCCGAGAGGAGACTCTGCTCAACGTGATAAAGAGTGTGACCAGGAATGGCCGCTCTATTATTCTGACGGCTGTTCTGGCGATCTTCCTCGTCTACTTCTTCTCTATCATCGGCTTCCTCTTCCTTAAGGATGACTTCCGCATGGAGGTCGACCGTCTTCCTACACCAGGTCAGAACCTGTTAAAACACTCTTAAGTGATTCTTAACTGCGCCTCGCAGAGTAAAGGGACCAAACACTGTATCTTGAACAGTTTATTCATTATTAGTAGATTGTACCTGACACCTGGTGGAGCTTAACTCTTGTCTTTGCAAAAAAAACTCTAATATGTATTCACTGGCCATGTAGTTGCTATATTCCTGATAAAGTCTTACAATTCCCCCTCGTGTCAGGTCCATACTGCATTAAATGACTCCAAAATACTTTGAACAAAAAAAGACAGAATTATGAGAGTGCTCGTGAATTTATACTTATTTTTTGTATTTTCTGAGGCTGATCTCCTCCTGAATTTAACCTGAAACATCTCCTGAACCTGCACTCTTTTACACTGCCCTCATAAACGTCTGTGTTGATCATTTTCTGCCCCAGACGTATCAATTACTCGTGGTAAATCTGAAAAGTTAATGAGTTTCAAACCTTGTGCAAAATACAAGATAAGCAGCAGACTGGGCAGTCTATACACGGTGCATCAGAAACTTTAACATTCACAGTAACTTTCAGCTATTGTTTATTTCTCCTTTTATTTAATTATATTTCTTGATAGGAACTGTAGAAATAACGTTGCTCTGAACAATGACCACATAAAACGTGTTGGAAATGTACGGTGAACTGTATATACACACCCAGGCACATGTTTTGAAAACACTGTGGAGAGCGTGGGTGTGTTAATGAGTTTCTGCACATTGGTCCAACGGTCATGTGCACCTGTTGCATAACCTGGTGGCCATGCCATCCTGTGTTTTGCTGAATAGAGCTCAGCAGACACGGCAGTGTTGGCTTATGTAAGCAGCCTCGCTCACTCACTCCTGTCTCTCCGTGAACTGTGGGGCGAGCATAGGCATCAGAGAGCACCCTGTCCACACTGCTGCCGCGCCGAGGCTGTGACCCCTGCCCCCCGCCTCAGCCGCTCCGCCCCCCCTCTCTTCCTCTTCCTCTTGTCTCCCAGCCTTGCCCTCTGTCCTCCATTCTGTCAGGAAAGAAAGCCTCTCTGTTGACACTGGATCAGGTGTACAGTTCTCTGTCACACTCCAGCACGACTCCTCTGCTGCTCGGGGCTTTACCGATGTGCAAATGATTTGTTCAGGTTTTTTCAGCAACACTTTGCCGCCCACCCAGCAGCTGCCGTCTCAGTTTACATAACATCTGACTAAATCTTTCTTACTGATTTTTACCGGAGCTAATGAAAATTAGTGGGAAGGAGTTTTAACGCCAGAGCACAATTTAATCATGTTTTCTCATTTATAAATAATCGGTGCTCATTAATCAACTTCACATAATTTCCCCTTTTGTTTTTTCTCTTTGAAAAGGAAAAGGGGATCAATTGAGTAACACTGAAGTTGCTGGCTCATGTACAAAAGATAGCTGCCCACTTTCAACACCTCAACCTGGTCCTGGTAAGTTTTTGTTATTTTACTTTTACTTTTGTAATTTTTACTCATAATAAACTGCTGAGTTGACATGATCAAAGTTTTTTTTGGTTTCATCGAGATGTGGTTGTGTATTTGACCTTTCCCACAGTAATCAGTTCATGAAAGGTTATCTCACACACACACACACACACACACACACACACACACACACACACACACACACACACACACACACACACACACACACACACACACACACACACACACACACACACACACACACACACACACACACACACACACACACACACAGCGAGTGCACACAGCGAGTGCACACAAAGAAACTTGATGAGGCAGAGGGGTGACTCACTCTCTTGTTTGTGTTCCCGCATCTCCCTCGATCACCTTTAAGGCCACACGTGATCTCGCATCACCTACCCCCTCTTTCTCCACAGCAGTCAAACTCTGCATGCCATTTTTATACTTAGAATAAAAGTACATTTTATGAGATATGAATAACAGTTTATTGAGGTTAAATTATTAATTTTTTCTCACATTTGAGGAGGGGAGTGAGTTGAAGGTATCCATCTGATCTATAGTCACATCATTATCAGCTGTTCCGCTCACAAGGTGTTTTATTATCAAAGTCAGCTGAGTGATAATTATCTGAAATAAGTCGGGCTGTTTTTCCTGAGCTTGAATTTGAGTGTCCTTAACATCTTTCACACATTCTTAGTTCAATTTAATGTCTTCAAGTTGTATTCAGATTAATGATTTGTACTCATGTTGAATATTTTGTGTAGATATTTAGAAGCCAATATTGCACATTTTTCCCTTCTTTCATGTTTCTAAGCATTTTGTCTCTATGTATGTCTCTGGTTATAGACGATGGGACGGAGCGGGTGTGCGACACTCTGCTCATGTGTATAATCACAGTTTTGAACCAGGGACTACGTAATGGAGGAGGCGTGGGAGACATCCTCCGGAGACCCTCCAAAGAGGTAATACGGCTTAAATATGAACATGAAGGAAGTGTTTCTACTTATAACAGAATCATTTTTTAATACCCCATGTCTCTTTTTAATGACTTGAACTATACATAAATTACTGCTACAGTAGCTTCTGTTTAAGATTAATTTAAGTGTAGGTGAAAGTTTAAATATGCACTCTTTTCACTTTTTTTTCCTGTAATCGCAACATCCAGGAGCCTCTGTTCGCGGCCCGGGTGGTTTACGACCTTCTGTTCTTCTTCATCGTTATCATCATCGTTCTTAACCTCATCTTTGGTGTTATCATCGACACCTTTGCTGACTTGAGAAGTGAAAAACAGAGGAAGGAGGAGATCCTGAAAACCACCTGTTTCATCTGTGGTGTGTACAGCTATGTGGTTCACCCAACTCTGTATGCACATGACAGTGAAGTATGTTTGGAATATCTTATGTTAAACCAAACAAATCTCTTGCAGGGTTGGAGAGAGACAAATTTGATAACAAGACGGTGTCCTTTGAGGAGCACATTAAATCCGAACACAACATGTGGCACTACCTTTACTTCCTGGTTCTGGTGAGGGTGAAGGATCCGACCGAGTATACCGGCCCTGAGAGCTACGTGGCCCAGATGATAGCGGTCAGTAAACAAAACAAACATGCAACACATCTTTTATTCCTCCTAAAAATGTGTTCCCACAAAGCTGCCTGATCATTAAAGCAGTTGATTTGTTTGCAAGTGTAAAAAGTAATATGAGACAGCACATTTTATCTAGATGACACACAAATACATAAAAACACCCAAATCACAGTTGTTTGTTTATTATTCCAGAAACATATGGACAAACAAACACTTTCTTTTCGCCCCTTAATTCATATTTTCTGGCCAGCCGCGGCAGACAGCATACAGATTGTCTCAGTGTTGGAGTCTTAAAGTTTTGCAGCTTTGCTCACTTTGCAGACTTGCGCAGTGTGCTAGAAATGCGTGAGGCTGTTCAGCAGACGAACGATTGAAAAATGAGACTGAGCCTCTAGCCTGTGCCAAGCATCCCAATTTATTCCCCCCCCCCCCCCCCCCCCCCGCCACTGGAGAGAGATGACTCCGTGCTCAGGTAGTCTTCACTGTGCTGAGCTCCTAACCTGCTGGGAGACAGTGTGGTTAAATAGTAATTAAACCCAGTCCTGCTCTATTATCATCAATGCACCAACTTGCTGCACTGACACACAGACAAGAAGTTGAAGGATGTAAGGGTAACTAAAGGTGTTGCCGTTAGGTTAATGGATTCAAATGAAGCCTCAGAGTACAATGGCACATTTTGTGATTAACATTTGGCCATGATGGGCATAAGAATGGCGGCGTGATAATGAGCAATTTGCATTATAAACAGGTGACAGACATTGAATTAATATGCATCAGCAGGTCTTCCAACAGGTCGCCTCTCTGATGCGGGGCCAAGGTATCACTGTGTGATGAGGCAATGATGAGTCAGCAAATTATACAAACAACTCCTACAGTGCTGCATAGCAGAAACACACACTGAGAGAAACATTGAACCCACGTTTGTTTCCATTTTGTTACTTAAAGTAGCAATTGTTTCTTTTTTATTGAAAGTGATCCTCATGAAATGGTGAAATTATTTTAAAGCCCCAGAATATCCTTAAAATAGTCGTCGTTGTTTTTGTATACAGGCTCTCATGTTGCAGGACATAAGAAAAACAGACTGAGGGCTTCTGCTAAAACCTCACCTGCTTGCAAGTTCATGTAAAAGCAATGTTATAGGTTAAAGCTTCAATACATCTTACCAAAAAAGAAAAATGTAAAGACGACCAATGATATAAAAACAGCATCCAACAAGGTTTATCCCAAATGTCAAATGCATTTGAATCATACATACATGGAATAGACTAGAAGTAACATGAACAATGAACTAAGCACCAAAGAAACCTCACCCGGCAGAAATACAATTTAATGTAAGTTGTTTAAATAGAGTTAAAATATACTTTATCTGGATATGCATCAAACTTTATGGACGTCAAGTAAGTGACAACAACTACGTACATGAGGCTGTTCATAATCTATTTATTCAATGTGCCAAACCTGAGTTCAGACTCTTAATAATCTCACACAGTGATTCTGGATGAAAGAAAGATTTGGTTCACTAGCAGAAGCTGTAATGTCAAAACTGTTGAATTAGAAAGTATAGGAGTCTGTGATGCTGCGCTGTCTGCCCTCTCCTAGCCGAGCCAGAAGTTCGTCTTTATAAAGCTCCGTCTTTATAAAGCTCCGTCTTTATAAAGCTCCGTCTTTATAAAGCGCCGTCTTTATAGTAATCTCCTGCAACACTGCACAGCAGTTTTTGGGCCGACTACACAACATGAAGCTACTGTCCTAATAAAAACTCTGCCCTCCCCTCCCCTCTCCTTGATGGAAAAGAGCTGAAACCCGATGACCTCAAGAAAACACACGCACACACACACACACACACACACACACACACACACACACACACACACACACACACACACACACACACACACACACACACACACACACACACACACACACACACACACACACACACACACACACACACACACACACACACACACACACACACACACACACACACACGCACACACGCACATTGACTAGAATAATGAGTGCATCTGGTAGGATAGAGTGATGTGGTGCCAAGCAAAAGAGTAGGATCGCGTTACACTGAGTGTCTGCTCTGGTGTGCTGTGCATGTGGATGGGAATTAGTGTGTGGGTGTTTGTGTGTAAAATGATGACAGCGACTACAGGCCTAGCAGGTACTGCAGCAGCCACAGCGCTGTTACATAAGCCTTCTCAAGTGGCCTGCTAATAGCTCAGCCCTGCCTGGCACGTGCTCTCCTGTCCCTTTCCCTCTCTAACACACACACACACAAAGAGTCACTGTCACGTCAGGAATCCTTCACTTACTTTAAACGGTGTCTGTAACAAAATAGCTACTATCTGAATAGAAAAGGTACTTGTTGTTGTCAGAGGGCAGATTTGGCTTCATAAAATGTAGTAGGACTGTGGCTCTTTAGAAACTACTCAGTTGAAGAGCGTGTGTGCGTGTGCGTGTGTGTGTGTGTGTGTGTGTGTGTGTGTGTGTGTGTGTGTGTGTGTGTGTGTGTGTGTGTGTGTGTGTGTGTGTGTGTGTGTGTGTGTGTGTGTGTGTGTGTGTGTGTGTGTGTGTGTGTGTGTGTGTGTGTGTGTGTGTGTGTGTGTGTGTGTGTGTGTGTGTGTGTGTGTGTGTGTGTGTGTGTGTGTGTGTGTGTGTGTGTGTGTGTGTGTGTGTGTGTGACTGACTGTGTTAAGTGATACTATCTGCTCATCTAGTAGACTCTCTGTGTCATTGCATCTCTTGACACTCTTCTTTATCTTTGTGGTTGTTCAGCGCTGTAAAGCTACAGTACGTCATTCAACAGCTCCGCTTCTTTAGGATTAACATTCTGACCCAAGTAAATAATGTGTGTTACTGTGGGCACAAACCAATAACGGAGAGCTAAAAGATTATGTTTGAAAAATCCCAAATATATTGTATTCAGGGTTTTAAGGTATAGGGAGGATATCATAAGCAGTACATTGATAACACCAGAGCTAAAGATAATCTACTACAAACACATTAATTCAAGTTTATTTACAAATAAAATGTTCTCCAAACTCTCTAAGACCATCACAACCTCCTGAGTTTGAGAATGCATGAAAAGAGAAAGCAAACTTCAGACATAGATTATACTAGAAAATGCATTTCCTGCTCAAAATATGTGCGAATGCTGTAAACCGTGTGCATTTGTTGCTGAAAATGAAGAAAAATATGAATATTTGATTAGTTGAATGGTCTCTGTAGCTGCTTTTAGCTACAGAAACCAAGTAAGTGTGTTGCTGAACTTAGCGGAGAAATGCAGAAAAGTGAAATGATTTGAATCAAAATTGTTACAGCTCAAATGCATTGCAATGACTTTGTTGGAAACTTGAAATTGATATGTTAAACTGGAAGAGTAGGACAAATAGTGAAGAAACTTAATATTTAAAAGAAAATGTTTTAAAAGGTATAAACAACAAAATGTATAGCCTCAACGTCCTGAAATAGCTGAATAAGTTAATAGTTGAATGGTTTATAGCTGAAAGTAGGCTGAAGGAGTTACATATCAGATGTACGTAGCAGTGAATTAATGTGTATTAAGAGAAGAAAATAAAGTAAAAAGGCTTTGAAAAGCATCAGAATATTTTAACTGCAAACTTTTGAACTAACTTGATGGCGAGTGATCTGTCGCCATGGTAACGGCATTTGATGAAACCCCATAATACGCTTAGATGTGTTGATGGCTGCATCGTTACCAAACCTGTGAAGTTCTGGGCCGTTTGGAGCATTTCCCCTGAAGTTATGAGACAACCGTGTTTCATGGTGAGCATTGTGTTGCCATGGCAACAACATTTGAAGAAATCTCAAAACTGTCACCTAGATGTCTTCACGGCTGGACTGTTGGCACACATGTGAAGTTTGAGTACACACTAATGTTAAAATCTGAAGAAGGCCTCTTTACCAAGCTCCAAACTAAGTTAAATATCTTAAAAAGTGTATATAGATGTATAAAGTGTATATAGATATGAAAAATCTGAAGAACAAGTGTTATAGCTGAGGTTCTTGTGATCATTTTAAAGTTGGAATGAAGTCCCTAGCTGAAAGTATGTGGAAGCAGAAGCATTTGGCGCAAGGTGTAGGTAAAAGAGGATTTGAGGGTTCCTCCCATTGAGTTACAGGTTAAAAAAGCTAAATATTTCAAAAGTATAAAGTATTTGGAAAAAGTTGAAAGTTTCCTATCATATGCTGAAAAGGCTAAATATTTTTGACATTTGAATGGTTTCTGTAGCTGAAAGTAGGCTGAAGTTATCGGACAGAAAAATATTGGTTGAAATAAGAAGAAGAAGAAGATATAAAGATTTGAAGAACTATAGTGGAATGCTTCTCCACAGCATTCACACTAAATATTCACAGGAGCGTTATTGTTTCAGCTTGTGGAATTTGACTTTGTATTTTTGTCGTCTGATGTTGTTGTCAGGTGTGTTTACAGCACAGACCTTAGATTTCTGGTTGGCACTGTAGCACTGTGCGGCTGAAGTACAGTACATAGCATGTACGTGGGGAAACACACCAGTGGTATGGCGACAGCATAGTGAGAAGCACATGAATGTCTGTAAATCCATGCTCACTGAGGTGTTCAAATGGATCAGTGAAGCAACACTAAAGCCTTGAGTCATTCAGTCAGTGCAGCACACAGTGGACTACTGTACAGTCTAATGAGCAGCAACAAGACGTGAGCAGGGTAGATCCAATTCTGTACAGTCACTGCTTAACTTCATATCATTAACACAGAGATGATGATTCAGCCGACATGAGTGACTGTAGTTCAAAAAAAGGATATTGTATTCCCCAGTAAGGATGTCTCTTAGGTCCCTTTTATTGAGTCGTTGAGGTTACTTAATTCATCAGTAATGGATAACATGAAAAAACATGCATCAATGATCCTCAGTTTTAGTGACGTTCAAGCTTTGCCTTTGAGTCAGCACAGCCTTTGCTGAGAAAAAGGAAACTTTTATATTTATTTGACTGCCCCCCCTGATGCCTGAGGCCCATATTAGCTTGAGATTCTCAGACGAGTTCTTATAGAATGACTCGATTCATACCGAGTTGCTCAGCAGTCATACTTAATCAGTCTAACTGCTTCGCCTTTAGTCAGGGAAGGAAAAAGTGACACAGTGTTTAAAGTGTTGACAATTACCAAAGGGCAGTAAAGATGAAGAGGACCTCTTTTTGCAGGGAAATCTGAGCAACATATACACATGTAAATACATGTTAACATTTACTTAGTTAGGTGATAACTGCAAAAGGGCCGAAGTGGCATCTTCACTAGAATTTCATCGTAAATCCACCCCACTGACAGTCTGGCTTTGATCCAGTAATGTTTGAAGTAACATCCCCTTTTTTTCTAGAAAAAAGCTCACGCTAAGGGTAAGCTTAGGGTCAGCTGCTTCATTAATGTAAACGGTTACAAAAGCAGTAGAAAACATGCACCTTATGAAAAGTGAAAGAAAGATTACCTAATTATAGTAGGTACAGATAAATGGTTAACTCCTTCACAACAATTATATGTGAATAAAAAAAAAAAAAATCGCCCCAACCTCCAGTTTTCAATTTTGAGCTGAACGCCAAGTTAGCAGGTGAACATTAGAATGTTAGTAAGCTAAAAGCACAGCTGAGCTTGACAGAGTGCAGCTGAAGTTGATGATTTGTAGCTGAAATGTACAATTTAGACCTGCACAGAAGATTAACTCCAATTTAAGCAACAAATTGCTTTACGTGTATCTGTTGCTTAAGATGCATTCATACTACGTGCTAGTTGAAAAGTAAAGTTTGAAGAAAAGCAAGGTTTTGTTCCAGGTTCTCATCTACTGCAAGCTTTTACAGTTGCTTAACAGTGCATTATATTCCTGTGCACAGTTTACTTAAATATGTAATACATACCTTCATTTTATTACCAAAAGCAGAATCTTTAATTTACTTTTACAATTTTCCAGATTATAAGAGTTTTTTAGTAGTCCGTTAGTAGTTATGTTCCGCTTATGAGATTTAAAGACAGTAAGTTTAGTTTGGAACACCAGTCCCATGATATGCCCCGCTGTTAAAGTGTGATAAACTCATGGATTAAGGAAACAAAAACAATAACCCCACCACCCCACCTTCTTCTCTCCCCACAGTATCTCCTCGTGTCCTCTTCTCTTTCCTTAGCGTCTCACATACTGATCAGTGTTTCTACCCCTGTAGTCTATTCTTATGTGTGAGTGGGTGGGAGAATACCTCACTCCTCCTACTGGGCTTAATGTGGTGCCAGTCAAATCCCATTCTCGGCACCTTTTTAAGTCATTTTTATTAGAAGAGCTGGCAAAGGAATATTACATAAGATCAGCTGGTGGCAGTCTGTCTCTGTGAAACCTATCTCTCTTTCTAGAGCATGTGTGTTTTAACACACACTCTTGCTCTCAGGCTGTTATGTACATACATATCCATGCAGATGCACGCCAACAGTACACACACCCACACATGTACAAACACAGACGCACTTAAGTCTATTATATAACGCCATAGGTTTGTTTGGCTCACAGTGTTCTCATGGCATTGCGGCAGATGATTTTCTCTCTCCCCTGACCTGATGGAAATACAGACAAACTGAAAGTCTCAGTTTTTTACATGATGGCATGAACACACACACATATTAATAAGACTATACTCCCAGTTGTGTCCTTGATAGACAGCAGTGACTCACTCCTGCATCAACAGTGTGCTTGGAGTGGGTGAGAATTGAAATGCCAGTAACTGCTCATTTAGTGACTGCTATCCCCAAGCATCCCTAAGCAGACAGCAGTGCTGCTTGAAACACTTTACACCGTCAAGTACGAAACAGAGAGCAGCAGCCATTCTGATGAAATGATTAATATTAAACCCCCACACCTGCCTCTAATTACCAATCCCTGTCTGTTTACTGTCCTCCTGCACACTGTCTTTAGCTTCGTAATGCTCCCTTCACGTCAATGCAAATCCTCCTTGCTGTTGTCGGTGCCAACATGCTGTTGCCGCCGCCTCTCTGACCTTCTGAGTCAGCTTTAATTCAGCCCTTCTCTGACTTTCCCCTTACTGCTGCTTCTCTCAAATCCCATCTCTCTCTCTCTCCCCCCAGGAGAAGAACTTGGAGTGGTTCCCCCGCATGAGAGCCATTTCTCTGGTGAGCAGCGAAGGAGACAACGAGCAGAATGAGATGCGCTCTCTGCAGGACAAACTGGACGGCACTGTCACTCTGGTGTCTCAGCTGTCTGGCCAGCTGGCTGAGCTAAAGGAGCAGGTACAGTGCCACTTCAGCACACCTTTTCAAGCTGCGGGGGAAAAAGTCTTCCTGTCTCATAGTAACACAATGTTTTCCACCTGCTATCTGACCTTGAAACACCTGCAGGGCAAGAGATCACATTTGAAGAGACATGCAATGAATATCTTTACTTAGCTCAGTAACCTAGATGGATAATATCCGACCCTTGATGCTCCTCAATGCAGCACGATAGGTGATTATCACGCCAGAGATCAACGCCACTGATTGTCGCCGCTGAGCCTCTGGCTGTTGGGATGACTAGCTCTGCTGCTGCAGTGTGACTGCTCACTCCCATCACCTGCCTCCCCTGCATGTGATTCCAGTCACAGGCCTGCGCTTGTTCCTCTCCTTCCAGATGTGTGAGAACAGCTCCTACTGGGGAAGGATCACACTCCGATAAACAAAATAACAACCTCTGTTGGCCTCAGCAGGCAGCTCAGTCAGTCACACCTCGCTGCTGCCTGGGATCCTCGGGTTGCTCTTGTAACAACTAAGTATGTGTGCAGATGAAGTGCCCTTGAGCAAGACACTGACACCTTATCTTAATCTGTAGCTTCTGAAGCCCATTTATTATTCCAACCTTGCTTTAGCGGTGTTTACTGACCAATATGTAGTCATGGGTTTAGCAAGGAAGGCACTCCTCCTCTTTGGTTAACACAAGTTTTCAGAGGTGAGAGAGAGTCTGCAGGCCAAACCGCTGCTCTGCAGTCACAAGGCGAGGCCTGAAGGTCTCACACCAGCTCAACTCAAACTGTTTCTGACTGGGAGGAAAGTACTCCTGCAGCTCCTCCCTCATTACAACCTCTGCTGACCTCAGGTCTTTACACTCTCACAGCTCAGAATGTGAGTGTGCTGCTCTTTGATTGTGTGGGTTTAAGGGTTCTGCACAGCGTGATGGATTCACTTGCATTTCAAGTTTAGGGTGGACAAAATCAGTGGCCTTCATTTATGATGTCAGCACTGTAACCGCCGCAAATGCGATGAATGTGAGATACCAGCCGCTTATGATTAGTGAAACTTCCTCACAACACTTATACAGCAGCCAATAGTGTCCTCTTATTTAGTTTAAAAAAGGACATTAGTTTCCAGTCCAACAGTGATTGAATGAAGCAATTAATGAACCACCATGGAGAGGAAATATCTCTTCTATATTAGTCCAATGTTAAAAAGGTTATTTGAAATGAATGGTTAAATCCTCACAAAGTAATTGTTTGCAGTGTTTGAAATTACTGTGCGACTCTTTTTGCCATCCAATAATTTTTGTAACACTAATTGAGTTTTAGTTCTTTATTTAATGAGCCAAATATGATTTTTGTATTGTCTAACTGAATTATTCTCATTTTACCTGCACTCATAGCTTACAAAGATAAATGCTCCCCCTGGAATGTAATAATGATGTGTGAACATAGTGGGAACATTGTGTTTTGCATAATAAAGTGCCCACGTGAACAAAAATAACACAAATACAGGTTTGCATATCATGTGTAGGCAACATGCAGAGTAAAAGCCTCTCAAGCTTGTTGTTTTTTCATCTCTCCATAGATGACAGAACAGAGGAAGAACAAGCAGAGGCTCGGGTTCCTGGGTCCTCCTCAGCCCAACCATCACACAAATGCCCACTGAGGGGCTCAAGGCTCAAACAGGACACACACACTTCAGCCTAAAGAACGATACGTGTGCTCAGATTATTGAAGAGAAAAAGCAATAGGGCCGGAAGTGTTGACACATCATTTTTGACATAGTGTCTTTTCTATGAAACAATGACTGTCTTATGGGATACAAACTGTGCCTTATGTGCTCACTCTGCTGCTAGCAGCGGGCTTTACTGGCCGTGTACACACCCTCGTACAGAGGAGCTCTGTCAATGATTGGCCAGCCGCAGCACACATCTGCCAGTGCTGTGTTATTGTGCCAGACAGAGGTCGAGGGAAATGTTAAGGTAAGGTTAATGGTTAAGTGCTGTTAGGTCTGCGGACGATCACATCTCATTCCTCGACTGTCCACTGACAGTGTGATGTGTCAGAAAGGGGACAGATAGGCTGCACCCTCTGTGATTGGAGGTGTTTGAGGAACTGCTTTGTTATGCCGTCAGGGGAAGAGTGTGTGTGCAAACATTAAGTATTCTTCCCTTTACCTTTTTAGTTTTCTGATGGTATTTATGAGAATATTTACGGTTCATTACTGGAGTATTATTTTTGCCTTTTGAAAAAGTATGATGCTGCCTCACTCATTAACTTTTCTTAACAGTAAATTGCAACTGCTGAAAGTGCACTTTTTAAAGAAGAAAAGTGCTAAAAATGTAAGCCTTTAACTGGAACTTTTGGTTAGTTGGGTTGGGGTATTTTTTGCATGCTCTGTTCTGTGGTAAAAATGCATTTGCTGCACATTTCAGTTGCCTTGTTTTTAAATAGATTTCTACAGAGTATATCAATAACTTAATGTGAATTAAAAATAATTATTACCTTTGCAGAACTTACTTGAAAATTATTTTTTAAATCTTATATTGGTACATAATGTAGTACTGACTGAAGATGGGGAGCTTACAGTTCTTTGTTACAAATGAACATACTTATTTCTAAGAGATGTCAGCTAATACTGTAATATTTACTGGATTTGCTCCTGTGTTCGTCTTCTACTTTTTCTTAAAACTTTCATTTTTTAGCGTAAATCATGCTCACAGGTGTCTTGGACTGCAACTGATTGTTACGTCTGAACTTGTTTTTTTAACTGGCACTAACTAATGGCAGATATAAGTGAGCTCTCGATGGTGACTGTGCTACGACACTTTTGGTTTAAACAAGTGTATAGAAAAATGTATTTTATGTGTTTGGATGTTGTAATAAATTTGTAACAAAATGATTCAATGTGCTTTGAGTCTGCTTATTTTCTAACAGAGTTGTGCCTCAGTCCTGGTTGTTGTTGAGGATGAATGAGCGCTCCCCTTGACCCCCGTTGCACCCACCCACACACACACTCCATAAAGGCAGCGCAGGACAGAGTCAAAGGCTGTCCTCATTCAGACAGGATCAGGTTTCAGCGAATGCAGCCAGGGTAGTCATCTAATATTAAAGTTATCAGATTCTCTGCACATGCCGTCACTGTGCTGCTTTTGTTAAGCTGCTCTTGGCATTTACTTGCAGTTAATTAACAGCAGATATGATGGACAGAGAAACCCGACTCTGGAATTTAACCTTTGTTTTTTGATCAGTCCGTTATCCAAGTGTAACATTGTTTTTCACTTGAATTAAAGTAATCTTTATACAGAAATAAGAGATTGTGCATGTTTGACAGCTATACAGTAGCCACGGCTAAAAGTACTTGATTATGGCTAACACAGATAGCCATGGTAGTTAAATTAAACATCTAGCTTCAGCTGAGCAACCACACATATGATGTTAATAAAGAATTATTGTTACATTCTCTGCTTTATTATATTGAATAAAGTCAACTATTAGGGGAGAAGGGGGTAAGTTGAGCCAGTGGGTAAATTGAACCACCCCCTGTAACCAGGCAACGCCTTATAGTTGTAATCAAGTGACCAGAAATTATGCAAGCTCCACCCATTTCTCATCGCCTGTGAAAGAGAGATACTCATTGTGGTCTGGTAAGTAAACATTTTACAAAAAAACGTTTTTTGCTTGTCAAAGTAAATGTTCTAGATGTCAGCTATATCGGCTGTCATGTCAACAAAAAAGTATCCAGGTCTAAACACATACATTGTATGTTGATGTGTTGGAAGTGTATTAAACCATGTGAATCATTAAGCTAAAGATGACTCTGAATTTTAATGCTAGGCTATTTTTTCTAAAATGGTGGCTATGGGGTAAAGTGAACCATGGGCCTTGGGGTAAGTCGAGACAGTTTTTCAATGGAGAAATGAATGAAATTAGGCCAAGTTGATAATAAGAGCTCATTGTAGGCTACATTTAAAGTTGAATTTACCCTGTGTTTGATTGGTAAGATGTATGACATATCACCATTTGTATGATTACTTTTCCTTTTAACATGTAAAAACAAATCAATCAATTCAATCGAAATGTATATTCAAAATATTTGAAAAACTAAGCTTGTATTTGGTTTGTTATTTATTGTTTACAGTTACCTTTAAGATGTGTTGTAGGTATGCCCAGGTTTGAACAGTGGTTCCTGACCTGGATCAACTTGCCCCTACACTGAGGCAAGTTGAGCCACAATACTTCTTTTTTTTTTAGAAGTAATATTTTCACTGCCCTTGATCAAATATTAATTATTATCATTGCCACTGATAGGAGACATCCTGAATTATAGGTGTGTGTTTTCATTTTTACTATGTGTCGTTTCTCCTTGCTTAGAGGACAGCATAACTAAAAAATGGCTCAACTTACCCCACTCTCCCCAATGCCCTAAAACAAATAAATCACTTGCCTTAATCAAGAATTGCTCCTCAACCAAAAGGCACATTTCTGGTCTCCAAGATTGAAGCATTGTGAATCCACTGTAGACACACCAATGTGTCTACAATAAAGGTAAACAAGGCTTTAACCTCACCTTGTATGATTTCAATTAGCTTTATATCTTAGTCTCCTTGGATAAGGATGCAACTGAATTTCCACTAAAAGGCTCTAGTCATGTTGACTGTTTAATTTAAAACAATGCATTTCAATAGCCGGGCCATTCCTATAAGAAAAAATGTTTTGGTCAAGCTCAGCATATTATGTTTAAATAATTGTGACCTAATAATCGGATGCAAACGAGGCAAAACGTCCACCCTGTTACAGACATTCTCATGTCTGTTAAAAAGTGTTTTGACTACACAATCATTATAAATGTTAATTATCTAACAGCTGAAATGTTCTTTACTTAACCTCTCAAAAATCATTTAACAAAACATTTTTTAAAAGCATTATTTAGAAAATACTTGTTCTATTTTGAGGCACAATGTAAGTTTAACCCATTTGTTTTAGAATAAAAAATTATTTAAATGGGATGTGGCCGCATGTTTTAGTAAATATATTTTTTCAAATCATTCCCTGCAAAGGACTACAAAGACATGGGTAATATTTGTTCATTTAATTTAATTATAATAAAAAGACACACAGGTAACAGGGTGGACACAAGAGAAACAGGACGTAACAGGGGGGACTTCACATCAGTGAATACAATAACATATTTAGTTAAGAGCATAAATCCTTAAATATTACATTTAATTAATGGTGTTAAAATGTTATATTATATATTATTCAATTACATTTCATTTGACCAAGATTACTAACAATAATTATTATAATTACCAATAACAGCTTACCCGCCCCGCATCCCCCAGGCCCTGAAAAATACACACACACTCCAAATTTCAACCATAAAAGTCCACCCAATACAATATTCATGAACATATTCAACAGTTAATAGATATACAAATATTTAATTAAGAACATAAATCTGTAAACAATACATTTAATTAATGGGGTTAAAAATGTTATGTTACATATTATTTAATTACATTTCATTTTACCAAGATTACTAAAAATAATAATTATAATTAACAATAACAGCCCACCCGCCCCGCATCCCCCAGGCCCTGACAAATACACACATACTCCAAACTTCAACCATAAAAGTCCACCCAATACAATATTCATGAACATATTCAACAGTTAATACATGTAGTACAACACTCGCCATCTATACATCAACCATCTATTCCATTAGCCAGCAACCCAGGTGGTTCTCTAAGAAATTCCAAACAGACTTTTCCAGCTGGACAATTTGGTCATCTCTGTACCAACTTACGTCTTCTCGTGGACTGGGTCAGCAAAATGTGTTAATGCCGTTCCTATGCAAACACTTTATCTTCAAGTCTTCTTCCACCTCCAGGATGATTCCTGGGAAAGGTTCACCATCATACTTAATGATGCACCACTGCCCAATTTCTTCTTTAGTGAGGACTTCAGGCCGGGTTTGTTCTCTGGGGCATTCTGGAATCGGCTCTTCTACCAAGCTCACCTCCTTCAGCCCATAGCACGGACAATACAGTTTGCCCTTGTCAGCCTGGCAAAGACAGGTTATGTCCCTGTATTTGATAATCCCTGGAGAGAGGCAAATGACTTGGTGTATTTTCATTGTTCCTTTCACAGGCACAAGCTGCCGGCCATCCAACATTTTCTGCCCTTTTTTCTCAACTTCTTCTTCTCCCACGAGAAAAAGCTTCACTGAAGTGCCCGACTTCTTTAATTGGTGGAACATGGTTTCCGCATTGGGGATATCTTCTCCATGTTGGACAATTCTGTCAGCAGATCTTTTAAGGGTACCCCCAACAACATCTGGAGCACCCTTTCCATGGCTGGCCTCAAAAAAGTTCCAGCTGACGTCTTGAAAGCTTTTTTTGAACTGCTCTTGAGATAGTAGGTAAAAGTTACCCTTCTGTTTGTACTGAGTTGCTGGGCCGTCACTGAAAACATGCAGGCGATTGATATCAGGGTGTCTCTCCCTCACCATGTCCAAAACAGGGTCAAGATGGGCCCAGATGGCTGGGGGATCGTGGCGTCTGGAAGGTGAAATGGTGGTGAAAGTCACTGGAGACAGTTCCACTGCTGTGTGAAGCACTCCAGTGTGCAGGGTTGCTTGCTGGTGTTAACATACAAAATGGACAGATTGAATTTCCTTACAGTACTTACAGGAGTAATTTTCACTGAAATCTACATGAATTAGATATTCATTGCTCCTCAAGTTTTCCCTAAGTTGTCTATAGGCTCCATACTGCCACTGAATGTTAAATAGTTGCCTTCTAAATCTGAACAGTCGGTCATGAAAGTCACATGCAAGTCCATCCTCTGTTGTCATCACATTTTTCTTAACAGTGATTGTTGACCTTTTCCCTGGCTCCTCTCCATTATTGATGTTGGCTTCCAAAGACCACTGGGTAATACCTATCTCTATATTTTCAGGAGCTCTCAGCATTTTATGTGTTGTGTAAACACAGTCTTTACACTTGCCGTATGCACAGAGTTTGGATTTTGGATTGCACATGGTTGCATCTACCATATCCTCAATATTTTTTGTAGCTGACATACCTTGGCTGTTTAGAGTGTTGGCCATGAACTGTAAGTTCTCATGAGTTTTACACTGACAGGTTTCTCGATCAGCTTCTGTTGGCACCACAACCCAAAATGGTCTCAAGGTGCAGAAACACGAGTAAGAGACCCGATGTTGATGTTCAGAAAGGAACTTCTGATGCAGACTTCTCATCGTGTCAGTTAGCAAACGTTTTTGATTTTTCGTCTTCTTTTGAGTGACAGTTTGTTTTCGTCCCGTTGTCATCCGGCTGACGTCATCTCTCAAATAGAAGCTTTTACTTTTGCTTTGCATTCAGCAGGTAATCTGTTGCTCACTTTTCTTTCAAATGTCAACAGCCCTCCATCTGGTCTTTTACCTCGCTTTTTTGAAAAGCCAAGAATTTTCTCTACATCCCTCTGCAGCCTGTATTTCTTTATAATCTTTCCTATTGCTGTTTTAGCAATTATTTGTTTCTCTCGTTCCTTCCGGGTGTTTTTGTATTTATTTCTGATGTCTTCAATTATGGCTTCCTGCAATAACAATCTTTTTCTAATTGTGTCCTTAACTATTTGATTGCGAAGCAGGTAATTCACCGTGGACCGAGGGTTTATTTTCTCCCCAGCCAAACGCTGGTCTCTCTTTTTGTATTTGTAATTTTTTCTAATTTCTCTCTTCGATGTGGCCTCTAGTTTTTCTATCTGGTTCTGGAGCTTCCTTCTCCCCCCTCTGACATTGCTCCATCCAACAACATATTGCCTATAACACAGGAAGTTTTTTAAAAGTTTATTGTCACAATTTACAATCACTGAAACACAAAATTGTTTCTGAATACAACATTAATGGACCATTACTCATATCAAAGGTAGTTTTGCTTTATCATACAAGATCATTCAAATCCAGATACACACAATCTGCAAAGCATTTAACCCTCAACTTTATTCTAACCTTGAGGGCCCTTGTTGTGCTGCATTGTCTCGACTTCGAGGTGGAGTGGTCATTACGCTGGCTCTTGCTTTATCCCTAAGCTTTTTCTTCTTTTCTTGCCACTTCTTTCTCTGTACTCTCCTTTCTCTTTCACTGAGGTCTGACACTTTCTTTTTTTCCCCTTCTTCTCTGTCTTTCTTCCACTTTTCCTTCTCTTTATCCAGGTACTGCTGCCTTCTTTCATTGTCTGAATCCCTTCGTGCCGTGTAGCGTCGCTGCTTTTCTGCATTAGACAACGCTGCCATTTCCTGATAAATACATTCATACCATTATATATATCATATAATTTAAGACTATATATAACATATATGCATATTAAACAAACAATACATAACAATACATGCTGGAAATAGTTAATCATCTAGCCTTTTAACAACCCCTTACTGTAAGTCCACCCTGTTACTGTGAAAAATAGTAACAGGGTGGATGGTAACAGGGTGGACATTTTATGCTAAACTTGGCTATTGCTACATGTGTGATGATAATCAAGCTAGCACTTGTGCCAACAGAGAAAGATATTTGATAGATATATTCACATTTTTTTCTAACTGTAAACATTTTGATCAGTTTCCACAAAAAAATAGCATAACAGGGTGGAAATGTATGTTATGCTTTACCGCAACAGTTAAGTTTGTTAAAAACATTTTAAAAAATCGTTGAAGGAAGAGTGCATACTTACTCTGCTTCTTGAAGATGATTTTCCCGCTCAAAATGTATCCTTCTTCTTGAGTCATACAAATAGTAGAATAGTAAAGGGGCGTGTCTAGAGGGATTCAAATCAGAGTAACAGGGGGGACATTAAAACAGGGGACACACACTTTTTTAAAAACTTTAATCAATAAAAATGAATTACCAACAATTTTAATTTGGTGAGGAATATTAATAAAAGTGTTATACAACAGCGACAAAAATGTAGAATTTGTTTGTATTTGTTTGATTTCTTTGTTTATATCTGTTAGAGAAGTTGAGCAAACATAATTTGGGACACAGCAATTTGGCCTACTTGTGCTAAAATCAGAGTAATTATTTAGCATTTTGAATATCCTAGGTAAATAACATTGATGTTTTATAGTAGAGAGGAATAAACATGTAAAACCAAGCTTTTAAAAATAAGCATTTTACATTTTAAATGCAAAATATATGATATAATGTGTTGGGGACCTAAATGGCACCGAATGCTAGGAATGACCCAGCCATGTTACAATGTCACAATTCTCCCAAAAAATAAACAGAGAATCACTTACAAAATACATATGTACAAATATAAACTTATGAGCTTCACCATACACACACAGGCAGATAAACAAAGGCCAGGCCCGACAGTCCTTTGAGGAATCCACCGATTCGTCACAAAATAAACAAATTAAATAAAACCACCAGGAAGCGTCACTCAAACTTGACCGTCTCGTCGCGATCACTGCGACTTCCCGTCAGCACACACTTGACCCTAGAACCGTGAGTAACCAACTAATTTTACCATTTGCTGGCAAATAAATATATTGTGCCTAGCGCGAAACACTGTGGGCAGACCATGTTGAAAGTTTAGGTGCATTAAAAAATGGGAGTTTTCAGTTTCCTGCTATACCAAACATGTTATTGTAACTGACGACTTAACTATCCTGGATCTTGTAAACACAACTTGCTCCTCACGTATTTACTTATAACACTTTACAATTAAATCCGTCTTAATTAGACTGCTTGGACAACATACAGATTGATTACAGAAAGCTGAAGACCCCATTAGGTTCCAGGTTTCAAAACAATAGGTCTCTCACATGCATATTTAGCAAAAATAGACCACAATTAATCACAACTTTTTGTATCTGCATCTGACTAGAGCTGGAGGTGTAGACCTACATGAGAAAGAAAAGGTTGGGAACCACTGTTTTAGAACATGTCAAAACCGAAAGCACTTGTTGAGTGCTCCTGTCTATTAAAAAAGCTGCTTTTCCTTTGTGTTGCAGTTTGTATAAGTAATGCAATAACTTTTTAGTTGCGAAACTTTTAATTGGCCTATATTTAATCCTTTCATGCGCGTATCCTTTCACCTTGTTGTTTGGCCTAATGTAGTACTCGGTAGCCTACCATAATGTGGAAATTGATCATTAATAACAGTGGCTTGTTGATTTTCCTGTATGTCCGTGCTTTTGTAACATATTTGTAATGATATACGCATCACAAAATAGCCTTAACTGGTCATTTATCCTGTCCTGTCATTTACCCACTACAGAGAGGCCCATCCTTCTTGGCTCTAGTTCACTGTTTACGCTGGCAGGCCTGTATTTGCTCCTGCTGCCTGTGACAGCCATTAAAATTAGCTCACACAGTGCCATAATGGTGAGCAGCTGTCATGCGTAGACAAGAAGGGTAAAGTGCAAAACTGGAATGTATTGGACTCACAGACAGAAAGGAGGGGAGAGGATGGTACACAGATCGTCATTACTGTCTCGCAACCGTTTTATTTCCATGCTGTGATGCCATACAAACTGCTTCCGTCTGCACAGTTCCTAAAACATATTTTTTTGATGTTCTAAATCATTGAGCAAAAACATTGAACATTGTGATCCACTTATCAAAGGACATTTTAAATTACTTTTAGGGTTGGGCTTAGAATAATAACATAAGATGGTCTGCTTCATTTCATTCTCTCAGTACACTTTGGACCTTTTGAATGCACGTGAGGGGTGTATTATTTACTTTATGAACACTACCTTTGACACATTTGGATCACAATTTTTTTAAATCTATTTGCAAACCACAGTCACGTGCATAGCCTGTGTGTGTTCAGTAGCGAGAGTGAGAAAACACCCAGAGAAGGTCACTAAATACAAGGCAATGTCCCAACGCCTCTGTGGCTGCAGGCAGTGAGAGTGAGTCAGGTGATGTGACTCTGATGCACTTAAAGCACCGGACTAACAGGACTTCTTGCAGGAAATGTCATACATATAAACTGTAGGAGACACTACAGGTACCTATTCATGAGAGATACCGCCATAAACGTTCAGACGATTGTTTTTATTTTACAAGATCCCTGAAATTGTGTGCTTTTATATTCAAATAAGGCATTATCTTATTGCGTTTTTGCAAACTTTTGCAAACATCTGTAGAACTGAAATCTGAACACTGGATAAATCAATAGATTAAAATTCACTTTTTTCACGTACAAGAACCAAAGGTTATTACAGAAGGAATCGCTTCTTATCATTCCATAACAGAATATACTTAGCATTTTATTTAAAGGTCCCATTTCATGCTTTTCCAGTTATTATCCGTCCCCTTGTGTGTTATGAAGGTTTTATGCATGTAAACGTTCTGCAGAGTCAAAAACCCTCAAAGTACACCCTGTAGGGAGTAAAACTCTGACACAGTCTATGCTGCCCCAAAACGCCTCGTTGGAGATTTCTCATTTTCCATTGTTTACTTCCTGGGTACTCTGACGTGACTCTGCCAGCATTTCACGAAACAAAGCTTCCCAAACCTTTCAGCGATTCATGCCAGATATGTGCAGCGTAGGGCACTGAAGAACGATGCTGTTCCTACTTTGTTTGGACCAGCGGGAGATTCGGGTACACAACCTGTAAGTATTCATTGTTGTTTGTGTATTTATGATGTTTAAAACAAACAAGGTATCTACCACGACTGTTTGAATGGGTAAATGTTTTTCGGGCTACGACGTTGGGATCGCGGAGAAATGCTCTCCGTAGACCCATGCTCACAGCGTTTATAAACCTTTTTCTTACTCAATATCAAGCCACACTTATTGTTTTTACTTCGGCTGTGAGTGTTTGTGTGTGCTCAGTATGAGTTTCGCTTGTTCTCGCTGTATCGACGACACGGAAACCTGTCTGCTCCTCGCAGCAACGAGCCTCTCAACATCCCGACCAATCAGAGCACACTGGGCTCACAGGGAGGGGGGGGCAGGAGCTCCAACAAACCGTTAGAGACAGAGAGTGAATACACATACTTTACAGAGATGCTGTATGAGAAACCAATGTGAGTTTGGAAAATTGCACAGTATAAATCTATTTTAGTATACCTCAACAATGGAATTATGATCAGTAAAAATTGCCATGTCATGGGACCTTTAAGTCAGGCTTTAAATTATATATGAATAAACTCCTATAGCTGGGAATGAAACTGGAAAGCGTTGGTTATGTAAGTGCTACTGAAGTGGAGATTTCTTGTTCACAGGGTTAGAAAAAACTTGTTATGAGAAAACAGACTTCAAAGAAATGTATTTTAAAATGCAATACCAGTCACAACAGGTTAACAGGGTTAAACCATAGATTGTATATAAAAAGGCTAAAATAAAAAAATCTACAGATGCAAATAGACAAAGTAAAATGAACACCTGAATGTAATGTATCTCATGGAATCAAAATATACTTGTTTGCCTTTAGTGTCTTGCCTTACACTAAACTATAGTCATATTCAACTGGTTATAAACATGTTGATATACACATAAAACCAACAGAAGCTCGTTAATTAGAATACTGGGTGAGAATTCAGTCGGTTGTTTTCAACTTCCTGTGAAAGTTTTCATGTTTAGTGTCAATACACATATTGATCTTCTGTCTCCTGCAATCTCTTGTAAAGACTAACAGCATGCGTCCCCACCATCTGATATCAATCTGCGTGTTTTGCCTTGAAAGATCAATTGGCCACACAGAGAGTTGTGACCGACCGGGGAGGAGGGAGGAAGTTCTCTCTCACTGTCATTTCTTTTTTAAATAAACATGCCTCTGTGATGACTGGCATGTGACTTCCTGTGTCTGGTGAGATTGAGCCTGTTGTAGTCACATGATGGATCAACATGAAAACACTGGACAATCACATGGAAAAACGCTGCAACTGAGCTGGCCCTCCATTAGATGCAGATGCAGAAAGTACAATGTGTTTAATGCATGATTTAACAGAATTTGTTAATAATTTACAAAGCAATTCACCACATCTTTTATTACCCTGGTGATTCTCTGCTGAGTATTGTCAATATGAGCTCTGAAATTCTCATAATGTCTCCAAAGAAAAAAACTGAGCAGTCACAGTTAACTTGAATACATTGACAGTTATGATCACAGTAGATCACTGCCAGGCCCAGACAGAGGCGCCTTTGTCTCTTGGTGGTGCCACAGATTAGTCATAAGAAGAACTATATAAACGGTATATTAAGAACTACATAGTTATAGATTGAGATGGTGATTGAAACATTTTGTTTTAATATGATTAAGGTTATTTAAGTACTGTACTTAAGTAATAGGATGAGGTACTTTTGCTTTACTTGACTATTTCTGTTATGCACCTTCACATGTTTACCTTAGAGAGAATTATTTTTATTTCTTACATTTTTCATAACTTCAAGTATCTGAGTTCTTGTTTATAACAATATAGTATACAACAGTTTAAATTATGCTTTCTGGTTCTTATTCTGCTCAGTTATTCAGTCTTTACAAATAATAATACAATTGACAACTAAAGCAAATATATGTATTCAAATATAAGTGATGTTACCTGAGTTGGCTCTTTTTGTGTCTGTGTGGTGACAGAAAAACATAAAATAAATCGTATTAACTGAAACTAAGATTTGTATTTGTCACAAAAAACAGTATAGCATTGTTGAAAGATGATATTTGCTTCTTGGCTTCTTTGTTCAAACCATATTCTGTAAAAAGAAAATATATATTTTAACATCATACCTTTTTTAATCTTTGACAAAACAGATGTAACATTGCACACTAATTACATTCTGCTTCCGAGCACTTAATTCATCTTGTTTTCTGTGGAAACCCTGCCGAGCATGTATATGCAGCTAACCTCAGTCAGCAACTGAGATGAGAGTGAGCACAACATAAAACCTCTGCTATGGGGAAATCATATTTGAAAAGAAACGCTAAAATGTTTTGGCTGTTTCGCTCCTTCAGTTCTGTAATACCTAAATGAAAACACCTGAAACGTAAACACAGCGAGATGATTTAGTTTCCTCCGTGCAGCTGCCTGTCTGAGTCCCCCTTGCCTCCCCCCGGCCCCTTCCCCCCCTCCCCCTTTGCGGCTGCAGTAGTTTGACTCCTACAGGCTGTTTGAGTCATGCTGGCTGCTGGCCTGGCTTCCACCCTCACAGCCCAGTTCACGTCAGGATCCAGCCTCACGAAGTGCACACCGCCCAGCTTGTGTTACTGCTGTCAGGAGCTGTTCTTGGTGCACTTTACTGGACTGTTTCTATCACAGGGGGTTCTTCTATCAGCTGTAAAGTAGTTCACCAATAATTATTAATATTATCGTGCAATATACACTTGACATGTGTAATGTGTGAAACTCTGCCATTGATTTACATTTTTCAAACTATAATGTGACAACGAAGTAGTGCGCGACCTACTGTAAAGCATCAATATAGCAACTAATTATAAGTATGTATTCTTAATAATTCAAACCCAAAACAAGACGTGTACTTTTTTGGAAAAGTGCATAACAGATGAACTAAATTGGTTTCAGTGTTGTTTGACCTTTGTCAACATATTGCATATGAGCAGTACATATCCAGATAATTAGAAACAGGAATAAGTCACAAGTGGAACACTTACTTCTCAAAGCAAAGCAGCTGTATTGTATCTCTTCATCTACATTATAACATTGGCAACTGGAAAAAATATGACTTATATGGTATACAAAATGTGTGCAAAAAGCTATTATAGAAAAACTATCACAAAAGGTTAATATAAATTGACATCAATGAAAACAAGCTTAGGCACAAACCAAAAAGGCACATGTCCCCGTCACTCACGCTGAAGGTATTACCCTCCGCCCTGACCAGAGTCATCTTTCAACTCTGTCATGGGCGTGTTAAACGTTCTGCCACTGGGAGGAGGAGGAGCCAATCTGAAGGCCGGCGAAGAACACCTGGTAGCGGTGCTTCCACATGATGAAGGCCCCGATGGCACACACCACTGCTTGGAGCAGGTTGAGAACGATCTGCAGCAGGAAGTAGAGGGTGAGGGTCCCGGTGATCACCTCGCAGTCACTGACCCCCTCATAGGTGAAGGTGCGAGCTATTGGGTCCTCTTGATCCAGTCTGCACACGCAGTCCTCGCCCGCCTGCTGACACCTGAAGCTGCCGGTCTGAGAGTAATGGTGTCCGGAGAAGGCAATAACCAGCACTGAGATGACCAGGCCGATCGTACACAGGACGAAGTATAGGAGCTGTGGAGGGCAGAGGTCAAGTCAGAGGTCATGCTGTTTAGCCTTTGAAGCTTTGATCAGAAAACCTTTATACTGAAAGCCTGTTCCCTGCTTCATTCTGTGTGATTAACTCACTTAGCTACGAGACAGACATGCTGGCTCAGTGCCTACAGCAAGTTACATTCAAAGAGATTATGTACAATACAAGGCATGGGCTGACCCTCAGTGTAGGAGTACAGCTCTTATGTGCAGAGGAGACACACAAAAATGTAAGATTGCCCTGCAGCTACAGCCGCTTCCCACCTATAGTGAGAACAACAGTCTAAAAAATAGAGTTTTGAAATGTGACAGAGGCTTTGTGTTGTTTATGCAATTGCACAATCTCAATAACACTAAACCTTTGTTTGAATCCTTTGGTTATGTAACGGGAGCCATCGTTCACCCTGTGTATTTCCCCTCAGTTACATGCTGCTTATGGAATTATGGAAGTGATGAGCGGTGCTTGATTTGAAACATCATTTATGTTCATTTTGGAACAGCTGTGAAATCTGGAGCATGGTCTGTTAGAGGGAAATGTATGGACAGCATGTGCATAAACAAGAGGATGTACTTATATATTTAGTGTTGACCTAAAGACAAACTGAAAGGAGCCAACACTTACATTGTTATTGTTTACAGTACATCTGTGGTCTTAGAACGCTTTTAGGGTTTAACTCAGTAAACTATGTTGAATGGGTAATCCTCATCTGTCAACATAGTAACGCTTAAATTCAGAATTGTCTCCAGTTGCAGCACATTTTATACTTATTTGTGTTGTCGCTTACCTTGCTTCAAGTGCACATTGAAATAAACAAACTGATTTTAAATTCATAAATGTTTAAGTTAAAAATAATAATGTACTCTAGTTAGGTCATTAGGTAACAGAGGTTTCTAAATGAACACTGGAAACATAGCACTGAAATTCTAACCTTCAAAATGTAACACCAAACGACACATACCCACTTTGAATTGGCTTTTTATCATGCCTTTCTGCAAAGACTATTTTGCAAATTAGCTGCAGTTCTTAAGGCAAAATACCATTGAAGGGTTTTGAAGCCCTCTCTTCACAGCCAATGAGCATATTTGAACCTGGTATGCAAACGTGAGACTGACTGACTGAGGTTGCTGCTTCCAAGGACCGGCTTCTCAGTAGCAAACAATGGAGGACTGATTTTAATTGCCCTGAAATTCCAACTGCATATGTTGTACGGCTAATTAAGCTGTACAATCAAGCCGGATTAATGAATGCACTCATCCACTCCCAGGAATCCCCACAGAGCTCTCTTAAACAAGAATGCAGCTAAATGCCTTTCTGTCTCTCATTTAAAGTTGCAGTTCCTTACTGTAAGAACAGCCATCTAACAATTACACACACTCACTGAGTTCAACTTTGTTCTCTGCAAAGAAAATACATTGACCTGTCTGATCATTACTCTTCGTAAAATGAACACTACAATATATTCCTCTGGTCAATTTCAAAGAGACCTATTGTGCATTAATAAAGGAATCTGACTTTTACAAAAGGTTGTCCATCACAAACTGATATGTTAACTTCCACTTCTGCAAACAATGTGTCAAGCAGGGTGTGTAAACTCACCTTGACAATGAACTGGATAGATGATCTCTCATCAGGGTGGTAATTGATACAGTACAGGATTAAGCCCAGGATAGAAACTAAACAAAGCTGCAACAACACATCAGAAGATATTGTAAATGTTTGCTTAAAAGCCACTCATTAGTGCAATGAAAATACCAACATAATACACATTTTGTAGTATTTCACCATCCTATCTTGCTTTTTCTCTTATCCACTGATGGTAATAAATGTAGATGATGTGCAGTATGTGTTGTAGAGAAAGTGTTGTGTCAAGATAGTATTTTTTGCCCAGGTTTTCATGAGTATCTCTTAATATTGCACGATTCAGCACTAAGCTGTCATCTGATTACATTACATCTCTCCATCTCTCTCTCTCTCTCCCTTTCTCTCTCTATCTCTTTCTCACGGACACACTCACATTCTCTTCAGTGTATTTGCAGTCTTGTGACTGGCGTGCAGCATCTTATTTTAATGTTTTTCTCAGGTTCTTAAGTACTCAGGATTCTCTGGAAAGTTCTCGATGACCTCAGTGTTTTTCACTTGGCTGAATCTCGTGAGGATCTACCTCGGGATGTTGGTGTCCAGGGAAGCTAGGATCCAAACAGGAACAACACATTGTTTTTCCTATCACGAAAATGTGACCTTAATTCCCATTCCAAATTGGATGATAAGTAAACTACACTATGTTGTCCTTTTATATTAAAAGACAATTAACCTTTATTTGCTTTAAAGTGTTTAAACATTTAACAGTTTTAGTAAAGTGTACTTGAACTGTACTTTTAGCTTGTTACATGGTGTCTGTCGAGACACTTCACTTGGCACAGTTTATAGGCTAACTGGCATACACAAATCATTAGTTTACATTTTCTAAGTGATTCCAAACAAATTGACTAAACTTCCAGGGCTTAAATGTGTAAACTTTCCACCCCTATCAACGCTTGCCTGTACCTGCACTTTAACTTACACTTTGACTCCCCTAAGTTTATCAACTTAAACTACAACCTCCATACAAACGTTCACATGCAAGGAGTTTCCATTTGAAGACAATTCAAGACCAACTAATCTTTAGAAAACTAAGCATTTTCTTGTAACTCTTTTAAAATGACACATTATTAAACACATCAACTTGAATAAAATATTCCGCTTAGCTTTCATCTTTATGTTTTGAAGTCAAGCCATTTCAATATGACATGCTGTAGTTAGCTTGCCAGTCTCATCAGGCCAGATGTTGAGGATGTGTTGGACATAGAACAAAAACAACAGAAGGTGAGCATGCTTATGTGACTGCGACGGATTGTAGATTCAGATGAATATGACAGATGGAGATTTATTAGAACATGGCAAAAAGAGTGACTTCCCATGCCTACAGTGAGCGTCTGGCTGAGAAGGCCAGTGTTGACGTGCAGTGGGGAGGACAGGAAGATGGACAACACACGAGGAGGAAATAGCTGAGGGTCATGCAGGCGTATCACTAATGGGGATCCATGCAAACATGTAGTGTGTATGATGTTAAAGCGTAATGACGGAGCTTACAATGATTCCAGCCCAGTGTGGCGTCTCCCGGGCCATGAGTGAGGGGCTGATGGCCAACATAAGGAAGGCCACGACTGTGACGGCCGCCCCCAACAGCAGCTGGAGCAGGGCGACGAGCAGAGGGAAGCGACAGACTCTGCACTTATGGCTGTCCTCTGGCGCTGGGCTTTCATCTCTCTTCTTCTTCTTCTTCTCCTCCTTGTCTGAGGAACCTTTCTGCCCCTGCCCCATTTCTCCTCTTTTTTCTCGTTCTGTACACTCGACTTTTACTGTTGCAGTGTTTGGGGTGGATAAGCCTGCCTGCCGTCTGTCTCTCTCAACTTCCCTTCCCCTCCCTGCCAAGGCCTCCTCTCACCATAAGCACAGCTCGTCTGCTATTTGGAAACAGAGAAGGCTCTGAACTAATATGGAAAACATTTGGACTGGATTCCTAAAGCGACTCCATGTGCCACATATAGAGCAGGCAGCCTACTGTGGAGGAAAGGAAGAGGAGGGAAGGGGGGAGGAAGTCCCAAAAGGGGGATTCCAACATACGACAGTGAGATGATTTCACTTTTAGTTACAATAAAGACAAGAAAGGGAAAGTACAGAGGCAAATCAGCAGGTATGAGTTAATGAAAAGCCAGCACAGAGGAGGTCACACAAAATATTTGAGAGCCCAAGTGATTGGATCATTCTTCGTCAGCACTGTTACACAAGAGAGCTATATGCTGCCAGCAAGAAAGAATCACATGACTTACAGGAAGAAGTAATGTGATCATCATAAGGCATGTGAGAGCATTACAAGGGCTCAGATTTGATTGTTTTTGAGCCCGTAAACATTCACAAGAGAACAGGTGTCACTGACAATCAGATTAACTTCCTGGGGTCATTTATGAAACGCTTGTAGTTTGTTAGACATGTTGATGTAAATGCGTACTTGGACTACTAGTTATTGTAAGAATAAAATCACAAATTGGGGCGACCTAAATATTTTTGGGAGATTTGTTGATTGGTTTAGGACATTAGACAAATCAAAAAGTCAAAGTTTACTTTTGTGTTAAACATTTATTTTTAGACAGAGACAGTGAGATGAAAGTGGGGAGAGAAGCACCCATCCTCAGATTAATAGAGCATCTCTACACACGTGTTTGAGCACACAGCTGGGTGCCATGGTTACTGTCAACGCAGCTTTGAACAGCTCGAGGTGTATGAATAGGTTACCCTGCCCTGATCCGGGCAACAACATGGTGTGATCAGACACACACCTCCAATATTTGTTTACTCACTGTGTTTACTTCCCATTAATCTCAATTTCTTCACTTTTATTTTAGCATGTGTTTTTCTTGTTATGGAGAGATCAGGAGGTTCCCAGTTGTTTTTAATAAGCAGAAGGAAAACAAATCTTCGTTTGTATTAAGTTATGGTGGAGCACTAGGGTTTTCTCTAAACTGTGAATGTGTGCAAACTAATTTGGTCATGTCTTTCTAATAATGACAGCAATCACCAATTTATCTGGCAGTTTGGAGTCTAACTATTTAAAATAAAATATTGAAGATTTGATCTCAACATTTAAATTTTTTGCCAACGCAAACAATTTAAATGTTGAGATCAAATCTTCAATATTCCATTTTAATTTAATTAGACTCCAAACTGACAGATAAATAGGTGATTGTTTAATTGAATTGTTGCAGCAGCATTAAAACATTATCACATTAGATCACTTATCAGCCAGCAGTCACAGCTCGAGCTGCAAAGTTAAGGACCCACATTATATGAGATGCATTAACAGTGAGATGATGCATTATTCTGTCATCCCTCAAGCTTGCATGCAGACTTTCCCCTGCTACATTTTCAAATCATGTTGAATCACGTTTCAGCAGCTGGGTCAGAAGTGTTTGAACTGGATCTCTATAGGAACAGCGGCGGTGCTCTAACAGAGCAGGTCTAATTACCGGGCTTTGTGCTAGTGCAGGCTGAGGCTACACGTGAGTCGGAAGCTGTTCCCTACCCAAAGCGCGCGTGCGCTCTAACCACAGCACCGACGGCTGTGCAAAGTGGCAGCTCAGGGAAGCATAGACATCAGTCTGAAAAGCAGCTCCACTGGAGGACACGCACTGTGCATCATCTCCCTCAGCCGGCATAGCGTGTGTGCGAGTCGTGGAATAACAAACATTCCCAAAAGAAGCTCCGGGGTGGATAAGCAGCAGCAGAGAAACGATGGATGAAAGAATACCGCATTTAGAGGACAGGCAGTTCATGGAGCACGCAGATTTCTTAGGGTGAGTTTCGCTTTTGGCAAACTCTGTCAAACTGTCTGATCAACTGTTATGACAACCTGGTGAATAATCTGTCGTCATTCTTGACTTTAGGGTGGATTACCCCTCTCTCTACATGTGCAAAGCAAAAAGAGGAATAAAACGAGAGGACGGTGGGAAGGTGCGTAAGGTTTATTATAGGCTATAATGCGATCTAAAAAATGTAGTTTGTTGTTTCATGAACCCACATTTGTGTGTGCATGAAACTCATGGACATGTTCACATATACTACTATAACTTTAAATAGATATATCAATGTGTGTTTAAAAACGCCAAATGCCTGTTTATTTCCAGCAGGAAGCATACAAGTTACCACACCGGTTGATAGAGAAGAAGAGGAGAGACAGAATCAACGAATGTATTGGCCAGCTGAAGGATTTGTTACCCGAACATCTGAAGCTGTCGGTGAGTCCATGACACTGCAAAGGGTTTTTACGCGAATATGGCTTTACATGAGATTAGTTGTCTTAAACAGCTAACTGAACATATGTTTTGTTTCTCTCAATAGACACTCGGGCATTTGGAGAAAGCTGTTGTCCTGGAGTTAACGTTGAAACATTTAAACGCTCTGACTGCTGTCACTGAGCAGCAGCACCAGAAGATTGTCGCTTTGCAGAATGGTGAGCTGACAAACCTGAAGTTAATATATAAATGTGTTGCTTTAAACTTTAATAGTCCGAGGAAGTCTAGTTTTACAGCAGAAGAAAATGTACTTGAATATAACAAAGAAAATATTGTGCAATTCGAAAATACGTTAACAGAATCATGTCTTGTCATTGCTTTATTATACGCCTTTAGAATAATAATGTTATCCTTGCAACTATTTTGCAGGGGACCGGTCGATGAAAACGTCCATTCATGCAGACCTTGATGCGTTCCACTCCGGGTTCCAGGCATGTGCCAAAGAAGTCCTGCAGTACCTGAGTCAGTTTGAAAACTGGACTGCACGAGAGGAGAGGTGCACGCAGCTGATCAGCCACCTTCACAAGGTGCTGGCGCAGTTCCAGCCAGGCGCACCGCAGCTCCAGCACCAGCTTCCCGCGGGGGAGGCACATGATGGGCAGAAAGCCGACGGCCAAGCTAACTGTGTCCCGGTCATCCAGAGGACCCAAGGTGGGGAGCTTAACGAGAATGACACAGACACGGACAGTGGATACGGGGGCGAGGCGGAAAAGATTGATGGCAAAGATAAAGAATGTGACCGCAATAAGGCGCAGGGACCCAAGGCAGTGAAGATCAAGCAAGAGTTTGGAGACGATCGCGCTGCCAAAAAACCAAAGATGACCTGGCCTGGCAACGGGTTAGGGGGCACTGACCCCACCAGACCCGACCTGGCGTTTATGAACTCTCTGATGGGAATAAGCAGTGTGGGACAGCAGACACCCATTTGCATGCCTTTCTACTTCATCAACCCCTCAGCCGCGGCGTCTTATATGCCTTTTTTCGACAAAAGCAACATTGAAAAGTACATGTACCCTGCCGCGGCTCTTGCCTCCCCTTTCCCCTGGCTCTACCCCGCACAAGCGTCAGCGGCCGCGGCTGCTGCAGCCGCTTTCCCCGGACTCTCTGTGCACTTTGGAGCCTCTACTCAGTCCAATGACTCTCACAGTCCAGACAGCGACGAGCTGCACGAGGCTGACATAGGTTCACCAGATGAGCGCGAGGAAAGTCCCGCGAGTGACGAAGAGGAGGATGACGTAGCTGATGCGTCGGAGAGCAAGAATAGCCCGCACGATCAGTTTTCTGTTTGTCAAACCAGCTAATTTGTCTGTTAACCTTCCTGTTGAGGAGTTTATTTTCATCAAAATAGACTAGTTTTAAAACGAGGTTTCACAGAAGAGTTTCTCATGTTCAATATACTGGCGAAACAGGGGACAGTTGTGACGGAGTGTGCCTTTTGCACTTATGCTAGATTAATAAATCTAAAGGATTATCGACAATGATTGACATAAATACACGGCTGTGTTGTTCTGGAGCTAATTTTGTATCCTCTTTGATAACATATTTTGAAGTGGCAGCATTGGTGCCAAACTTTGAGTACTACAACAGTGCGCAATATCCCATTCAGCGAGTCTCTTTGGATGTATGAAGTTACAACTGACCTCTGCCAAGGTTGCTAGAGCCTGGCTGACTTTGACTGTAAATATTATTACCCGAAAGACAGTCTTGCTGATTGACATGTAAATGGCCCTATAAAATAAGTGCTCTCGAGAAATGAAACGCCCACAGCCCCTCATCCTCAATTGTGCACGGGTTAGGCTGACAGGGAGGTATAACTGTCATTGATCCCACCATCAGACACTCCATCTCCATCAATACATACAAAACAGTTACTTTACACATAAAAACAATACATGATGATATAAAAGTTAAGGTATTATGCCTGGTTGCCCTCAACTAATTTGTACAGATCTGAGTTTCCTTTACTTCTTGTACTTGAGTAAAGAAAAACCAATCAGTGAATTAGTTCAGAAACCCCTTATTCACAAGGAGCTGCTTGAACAGAATATTGTACGTCCCCCGAATGGAATGAAGCATCTCAGCACAGAGATGCAGTGACCTCCTGAACCTCCAGGAAACATTGTAGGATAGCACCTTATAGATCTTTGATATTGAATGTACCTGTATTTTCCCAGCTGGTAAAGTTTGTATGTAGGATGATCTTTACTCTTTAAAATGCACCTTTCTTTTGCTTTTACTCCCCCCAAACAGTCGCCTCATCATTTTGAAAGTCAAACACTGAAGTTTTCTCAGAACCTTTGTATTGTGTTGAGTTGTCTTGAAATAAGAACATTTCGTTTCATTTCAGAAGAGAGAGCAGAGATACCAAATGCTTTGAGATTAATTAATGTAGTAAATGGGTGATGAAGCCAGATTTGATAAAACAATGTTTATTTCTGTTTTTGACTTGCAAAAATTCAAATCATAATCAGATTTGAAAACCCTGCACCCTACAACACGATCCCTGATTGTGTCTTTTATGATTCCATTATGTAAAACCTTGCTTTCAAATATTTGACTTACGTGTTGAAGCAGCTGTGGTCATGTGACCTACACTTGATAATGAAGATTTAGGATCTTTAACTTGGCCTGTTTTCTAAGAGATTAAGATTCCTGCAATGTAGTGTTGTTCCACTTTTTATGTTTCACACGTGACAGAATAAACAGATTTTCATTGTATTTTGCATACATGATATTGCTTTCGTATTTTACTTCAGCTGGTTTTGCCTCAAATCTGTTATACACTGTTATATAAAGTGGCATGTGTGTCTGTAAATAGAAGTATTTTTGTGAATATTCCATAAAGTATACATGTCTATGTCAATGTTGTAGAAGTCTATGGATTTTTTAAAAGATTTAACTGAGCAACTGTTGCACATTTCGTTAATGCTTTACACATATGCTGTTCTAAATTATTGCTGATGAGTTGTAAAATAAATATCAAAACTAAACTCTACAGACTTCTTCTTGTTCAACACAAATTCTGTTTATGCCTACAGTCTCAAATGTTAGCAAAAGCAGGAAAGCTCAGTGAGAATGTGTGAAACTTTTCCAACAACTACGTACATGTCAAATTTCTGACTTGGGAAACAATGCACGAGTGTTTGCACAAAACAGTTCAGAGTACAGTATTATGAATACACACTACTGGAAGGCTAGTAGATGAAATGTATTGTTGCTCAGACTTTAATCAGCTGACAGGTCACAGCAGGGAATTTACAGTGTACACTAGACCAAGGATTTAAACACATGTCATGTGATGATGAAGTGAGATTACACTCAGTCTGTACACGCTGATGAAAAACAAGGGGCCTCCTCCACACTTGTCAGAAGCTTTAAGCAGGATCAAACCCAGTCTTTGTTGTTAACATGTACTGACTATCTGCAATATAGTTTTAATCTTTATGCATCATTTCAACAGCTTTGAAACTCATGTCTCTGACGTGAGGATTTCTAATGATCCTGGCAACAATGCAGTCCAGTTACAGTCAAACTATGCCTTTCAAGGTTTTGGAAAAAAACATGCAATTTGCTGCTCCTTTTTTGTAAGTAACCTTTCCTTTCTCACCTCAAATTACAATAAAGTATGACCTGATGGGATTCACAGTTGTAGCTCAGTATTATCATTGACCTATGAGAGCAACTTTGGCTTTTTTTTTACCGGCTACTCACTCTTATAAACCTTTTTTGTTATTGCATAAATATGCATTTTATAAACTGACATTTCTTGTAATTTCATTCTTCTGTGGGAAAAACAAGCTTCTCCTTTAATTTTCTCCCAGCCATGTTGTGACCCTGTTTCTACCATTACTGAGTAAATGTCTCCATCTACTGGCGAAAGGATTGAAACGCATGAAGAGCACATACTGGACAAACGCCTTCTCCCTTACATCCACAGGCAAACGGTTACAATGAGCACCGGTTGTGACACTTTTCATTTTGTCAGATGGTTTATTGAATCATGCAATCCATGTCATATCAGCAGCCAATTACAGCCATACATCTGTCAACACTTGCAGTATATTAAGGCAGGACAAAAATAAAAACAGGTTATGTACAGTTGACATCGTACAGTTCTATAGAACATTATATGGTTGTAAACAGTGACCAAAACTACATCTCATCCACAGGTGGACAATGAACACAAGTGATTTCTTAAAGGGAAATTCTGCCCCGATATAGAGATTATCTCAAACCTAAGAATTTAAAATGGTATGTCCTGATGAGGGTTTTTGTAGATGCTAAATGTTAAAGGGTGGACTTTGCTTCTGTTTTACATTTACTAGTTATTCCTGGGTGATGGAACCCAGGAGGCTGTGGTGCAGTGGACTAGTGCGTTGGTGTTCGGATCAGTGGATCACAGGTTCAAACCCCACTGCAGTCAGCATGTCGTTGTGTCCCTGGGTAAGACACTTCACCCCAAATTGCTCCTGTGGGGATTACCCAGATTGCCCACAGTATTGAGTATGTAAGTCGCTTTGGATAAAAGCGTCTAACATGTAATGTAATAATGGTACTGATGTTCTCTAACTCTAATATATATCTCTCAGGATCAATACATTTCTTATTCTGGTAATTACAGTAAACAGTACGTGTTGTATGATGACAAAATAAATCAGATAATGTAAATGCATTTTACATCACATAGTATGATGGTGTCAATAATACATTGTCAGAATGAGACACGCTATCAGTAACATTTTCTCCATTGATTTTTTTTATAAAATACTGACAAAAATATGATTACAGTTTTCTCTTTGATGCTGTGCTATTGCCATTTCTCTCTGTGCAGCAATGTGCCACTAATACATCTAGCAACATCAGATCTAAACTGACTAGATCATTGCTTCAATGTTTTCTACTAAAGCTTTGCTGTCATCATATGAACACACCAACTGTGGAATGAATAAGGCACTTTGATGTGATTAGCAGCTGCACTACAACCTAAGAGGGGCTTCATACCTTGACATTCCCGACCCTGCACACACACAAATCTCTTTAATCGCTGACTCAATCACACTCTCATACACACCGTAGCTATCCATTGTATTATAGCATGCCACCATTTTTAGATTCAACTAACTGATTTACTATACTGCGGGTGCTCTGCACATCCATGTATGGTTATACGACAATCATGCAACAAGACCTGCTAATCTTTGGCCACCAATCCTTACACAGAAAAAAAAAGCATAATACATTTGGCAAAAACATACCATGTAGTCATCTAAACAACAAATAAAAGCTTAAGAGGGTAATTAACACTGTTTCATTATGCAGACATTGTAGCGGGAATGAGGGCACTGCATATTCTGTAACCTCTGTAATAAAATATAATAATTCTCTAAATAAAGCTGAAAAGTAAGAAAACATATTTACAGTTAGCCAACATGTTGGTACATACGGACAGTAACATTCTTCGGTAACAAAACTATTGACCAGTTGTGCATAGTTTTAACATGAACAGACAATCAGAGCTACAGAAATACATTCTGATATGCAAAACGATATATTCTAGACTGGTTTAGTATTGACACAAGTGGATCCTTCATTTCTTATATAAGAACAATTCATTATGCCGTTTTCACTGCCGAAAATACATATAACTTTAGAGGTATAATTCATAAATTCACATACCAAGGTTGTCAAGAATACTGTTCAAAAGGCAATCGTTTAGAATCATGATGCAAGTGAGAAAACAATACAAATCATTCAGTAGGTAATAAAGTGAGAGTAAAAGTACGTTAAGTGGATATGTTTATAAAGGACGTCCACAACAGCCTGATATTGATTTTGAAGTCCTCGTAAGTTCAGAAACTGAGCACCATTACATCTTTCATTCCCACTAAGTGCTCTATGACTTCCTTGTCAAAATCATCTTTGTTCCTTCACTCTGTGAGTATTCACACTCCAGGGTGCCTCCTGTATTAGAGACAGTGCATAGTAGAGTTCCACTGAGGTATCCTGTACAAAGATATCCACTTACAGACGTCTGTTCTGGGCTCAGGGTGGGAGACGGTTCACACATAGATCCCCTCTGGGTTCAGGCCTGAAGTCAGGGGGCTGTGGAGGACCCGGAGGTGACTAGACATTGCATGCGAAACGGGGCGCTTCAGGGAGCCAGACAGGGGAACTAAATCTTAAAAATTAAAAAGACATAAGGAAGAAAAAATGTGGGTTTTAAAAGTTGTAGTGCTGAAAATAAACAGAGAGATTTTACACAAACGTATTGTAGCTTTTTGTTTTTTCAAACACTTCAAATTGATAAGAAACCCCATTAAATTACTTGTTTGAATATAACAATGAAGCCCAGTGGATGCTACATGATATCGCTGCTATGAGCCACCAGGGGGCAGTACTGAGCCAAGCAGAGAATCAGCCGATGCAGAGATTTGTTATGGCCTGGCACCAAAGCTGATTTTACACACATACAATGGAAGGTTACTAGAAGGACATGAACACTCAATTCATTACTTTTTTATAATTGAAATCCATCACTGCTAGGTTTAATAAAGAGACCTACTGCTCTCAATGCATGCAATGATGAAGTGCATGTCATGCAATCAGAAAGATATCTGGGCTCTTTGGAGAGGGGAGAAATTCAACTGTGTTACATCTTTAATCTTAAATCAAGGGGAAAAAGGTCACCATCACTATGACTGCGTCAAATTATTTCTCCATATGCTTTTCCATGTTTCACACAACCATGTGATTCATGCATGAGTAGACTGGTGTGCAATCTTTATTATTTTTATACATTTCAAGTGCAGCATGGAATCCCATAAGCAACTTTTACATACAGTTTTATAGGCAGGGTGCATGTGGAAAACTAAATTATTCATGGCATGGTGGGAGGTTTAGTTTAATGTGTTTGCATGTAAATGTGCATTTAGATATGTATTCCTGTGCTTTAGTTTGCACACTTTATTTTTCAAATCTTATTGCTCCCAAGCTTATTTTTACAAAGTGGTGCATGTCCCTGATTTAAACACGATTAAACGCTTTAGTCCCAAACCTCAAACTTTCTCCTCAAAGTCAATCTTAATTACCTTTAGTCACTAATTACGCTGTGGGTGGTTTATGACTGTAGTTTGAATAACCAGCTGGTCAACAAATGTTGCATTGTGACAGCTGTCCCATGAATCAAGGTTCTTAGCTCTGCGTCAGCTCTCTGCTTTTCTGCTGTAGGATGAGCCTTGGCACAATGAGCCCATCACAGAAACTGCTGAGCATGTGATAGAGTGACAGCGTGATGGAAGCAGTGAGACGGACAGAGAGAGTAAGGTGAATGAATGACACTATTTCTGCCAGTATCCAGGCAGCTGTTGGCATGGTGACTATAATAGCCACTGGAGTGGGTAAAAACTAACACTGTTCTCTCCACATCCACAACCCCCCCCGCCCCCTCTCCCCCCATCATTTTCTTGATAACAATCTCTCTCACACGCACGCACCCTCACAATCGAGTCATTTTCTCTCAGCAGGCTGTTAAGATATGAGGAAAAAATAATAAAAGTGCCTTGATGGAAAAGAACAGCACTTCATGCACTCTTATTGAAATAAGTCATGAGATGCCTGCTTGAATGGCAATCATAAAGCGTTTAACCTCAGGCAGTATGCAGTTTGACATACAATTCAGTTTTAACTCCTGACGGACCATTACTTACAATAAGCGACCCGTATATGTTACTGTCTGCACTGTAGTTACCAGCTCAGTTCCCTACATGTCATAGAACAACAGGAAGAGATACCTTGGCGCACATAACACTATATATGACTTCACTCAAGTTGAAATTAAACTCCAAACCATATTCCCTAAGAGAACAAATTCCACAAATCTAATGTGAGTAAGAAAGTTTTAAGCTAATTTTTTAGCTTTTACCTATGCCATGCGTGCTGTGAGGACTGTCCTCCTCGGAGGGTTCGGCCGGCAGCACTGTGACCTTGGTGCCGGTTTGCTTGATGAACTGCTGCAGGTTAACCTGCCTCAGCTCCTTGGTCAGCTGTTCCAGCTCCTGCTGCATGCCCTTCAAAGAAACAGTGAGGAGAGTCATTCTTTAGGAAACATAAGAGGATTACCAACAGCTCTGATGATGATATATGAGTCTGTGTTTTAGTGTTTGAAGTCTAGGCATCCCATCTAAAAAGGACATCAAAGTGAGTCACATGAGTCAACGAAGGCTTCTCAATACTCTAATTTCCCCTCCTCGGTCCTCCGGTAGTGACCCGGAAATGGATTTCAGTGCGCCATATTGAAGGACATCTCATTTCTCTAAATGCACATCGAGGACTGAGCATCGAGCATCGAGCATCGAGGAGGCTCTCTGGAGGAGCTATGATCGAGGATACACTGATGCATCCTCCACGGCTCCTTCGCGGATGCATTTCCGGGAACGGTGGAGTCGTGACGCACGGCCGGACTTATCTCAGCCAATGACAGCTCTGCATGCATCCCCTGGATATTATTTTATTAACTGCTTTCATCACGGTGCGATGTTTACAGTGAGAACAGCTGTGAGGTCCGTGCAGAAAGCAGAGCAGTGTGTAAAATATGTATGCTCTCATACTTGTTTGATTCTGAAATTGTATATATAAATATGTGTGTGTATATGTCCGCATCTGTAGCCTGTTATTGTCTCATTATAACGCACTGTCAATGAATTAAAAGTAAATATATAAGTCCTCATGAACACAGTTCTGTCCATCAGACAGAGTGCTGCTGTGCCTCCTGTCATCATTAACGGACGTCTCTTTAAAATGACCGCTCAGAGGAGAGGATTTCTCATTTCTCTAAACGACTGCTGCTTCCCCTCCTCTCTCCTCGGTTCCCCTCCTCGACTCCTCCGCTCGCATCTCCTGTGGGCGGGACTAATACACGAGGATAGGAGTCGAGGAGGGGAAATTAGAGTATTGAGAAGCCTTCAATTTCTAACATCTCTCTGGTAACTGAAGAAGGCTTTGTCTGACTATTTTTTACCTACACTTAGAGATCTAGCATTCCCCTTTCAACACATTTTAAAGTGAAAAAAGATCCCCTTTGCATTGGCAGGTTTGCAGCATCGTGTTAAGGGATCCTTCAGGTGGACAGATGCTTAAATGCTTTATTACTGATGTATGGTCTCCCTTATCCCTGCATCCCTGTTTATTTTAAGGTTTAATGAATGCATATGTCTTACCTGCAGCTTCTTGCTGCTTTGTCCAAGTGAGCGGTCCACAGCTCTGCAGCTGCTCTCCAGCTGGACGGCCTGTCTCTCCTGGGCTTTCATTTCTGATTTGACCCTGAGCATCTGCGCCCGAGCCTCTGCCTCACTGACCCACTGGGTCTCCTGCCGCTCCCTCTGCAACCGCTCCTCCTCCAGGCCTGCCTCCACACTCTGAGGGGACAAGGAGATAAACAGTTAAGGAAGAGGTAGCTAGCAACCACTATAATATTAAATATAAAAAAAATCACTATACGAGACAGTGTCTTTGTTTGATTCTTAGCTTGTTATTTTTTTAATCTTTTCCCCAAAGCTGCTGCTAAAATACAGGATTTTGATTGAATAACCCGAAATTCGCCCAAACATAGCACACCTGTACCATTGCCAGCCTTTCTTCAATCTCCACTTCACAGCCCTGCATGCGTCCCATCAGCTCCTGCAGTCTCTCCTCCAGCTGCCTCTCACTCTCCAGCTCAATTTGCAGCTCAGTGGCCCAAAACTCCTCCTCCTCCATCTCCACGTCGTTCTTCCGCAGATGCTTCTCCAGCCTCAGGATCTCCTTTATCAGCACGCCTCCTCCATCTGGGTCCCCGATGCACCCTCCGCCACGGCCCCCTCGCCCTTCAGCCCACACCTGGAGCTCCGCCTCATAGGCTCCCAGCTTGTTGACCAGAACGTTGAGCGTCTCCCTCTGTATGCCCACCAGTCTGACCAGGTCCTCCATGCGACAGGCCCACAGACCGGGGGAGGCGGTCCCCATGGCCGGCCCTGCATGGTTGTGATTCCCACCGTTACTCATGAAGAGTCTGCGTTTAGCCTCCGCCTCTCCCATTCGGCCTCCGCTCAGTATCTCCCTGAGGCCTCTGGGGGCCCCGGTGAACGTCAGAGACTTGCGGCGCGGTTCTCGGCGGCGGAGGGAGCGATCGTTAGGATGGCGAAGCTTTGCAAGGGGAGGGAGGCTCTGCCGATGCAGCCCGCGTTCAGGACCTCTTAGAGGGGGTCCTTCTGAGGGGGGGCGTTCAGTCAGGGAGGGGCCAGTGCGATGCAGGATGAGCTGGACGTCCCCAGCATACTGGCCCCAGGTGTTCAGAGAAGCTACAGGGCTTTCATGAGGGGCCAGGTGACGCTCGCTGTCCCGCCATTTTTCTACTAGAGTGTATCTCCCAGTGCGACCTGAAAAAGACAAAAAATAAAAAGCAACATATTCTTATACTGGTGGCTGGGAAAGCAACCTGCAAAGATATGAACTGGGAAGAAGAGTCAATATGAACTCTTAGCCATGATTTACCATCCTCCTATCTAACTGTTAAGATACCATGTGACCATCTCTCATATTTATCAGACACAGAGCCGTTTTATCATCCTGTTGGATCCATGGTTCTGATTACCTAACAACTAAAACACTTGCATTTCATCCAGCTTGTGTACGTTTGGTTCTGAGAACAGTGCAGAGTGGTTTCAGAAGTGAGCTGAAAGAACGTGAAGGGAAATGAAAGGCTGTGAACTGAACGATCATTTAAAAAGAGGCTTGCACTTGGATTAGGACTACTGTTTGTGATTTTTTGTTTTCTTTGTGCTGTTTCTGTTTCTGATTTTGTGTAAAGCGTCTTTGAGCAATGGGAAGAGCGCTATAAAAATTTAATGTATTATTATTTATTATTAAAGCTGCAAGGAGCTGCACTGCTGGGTGTTTCTCGTGGTTTATCAGCAACCATTTCACATAGGCTGTGATTAAATGTTTATAAGACATCAATACCCCCCCCCCCCCCACACATTTACATTACATCCAGGGTGTTCGGACCCAGGGCTAACAAAAGTGTGGAAGTTGTGCACCTGTCTGGGCCCTGGGCCTTGTGTGTGCGTGTGCGTGTGCGTGTGTGTGTGTGTGTGTGTGTGTGTGTGTGTGTGTGTGTGTGTGTGTGTGTGTGTGTGTGTGTGTGTGTGTGTGTGTGTCAGTTTGGGTCCTTATCACAACTGATCAAGATGGCCAAACAATTCTCTGCTCAGAGGGCCTTCCAAATTATTTTGGAAGAGAGAGAACCATTTGGTGATGATGTAGAGGAAGAGGAAGAGGTTTCAGAAAATGAGAATCAGTATTCTGAGTCTGACAGTGACTTTGAAGAAAAGGATGAGATTGAGCATCAGCTAGTTACAAAAAAACGACGAGCCACAGGACCAGCTGGTCAGCAGGCAAAAAAACAAGTAACACTTGAATTCATTAATGTGATCTAACAAAAGTAAAAGGGGAAATATTAACCATATATGTTGTTTATATTGCTTGTAATTGGGATGAAGTAAACATCTGTTGTGTATTTTAACATAGAATAGTTTGATTGTGTTGAATTGAAGCCCAAAAAGGCAGCGGGTCCACCAGACCCACGAACACTGGTAACACATATTTGAGTAACACAAATATGAACACCACACAAGGGTTAATGCTGTGTAGAGGAAACCCAAACACAACAGTTGTAGCAGTGTAGACAGAAACCCTTGTGAAAGGCCAAAGTACTAAATCAATATTGACGTCTGATCACTTAACATGGTGTATGTTTTTAACAGAATAAAGCAGAGGAGGGGGCTACTTCCTCAGTTTGGCAGGAGACTGAAGGATGAGTCAGACTTTCCCTCTTCCCTCCCTGCGCTTTGAGGGAAGTGATGTCAATACAGGCTGCTCAAGTGCCCCCGTTCCTGGAGGAGCCGCATGGGAAGGGGGCTGCTTAGATCCAAGCAACTACCAATAAAGCCTCTGACTATGAGCCACTGTATCCCAGCAGGAGCTTAACATGTAGGCAGAAGACTCAAATACTTGTTTAATTCAGAAGGGCTTTTTTTTAGCTAAATGTGGAGTTTGCGTCATACTCAGATTGTATGTTGGTGGACGCTTAGCAATACCCTCGATGGATAGGCTTCATAAGGTTTTGCAGCTTTAAGTATTGAAAGTGTGAAGAAAGAAAGTGAATACCATGTTCACTAACAAAGAACTTACATCGTAGAGGGAAATCTAAATGTATTATTGTTAAACAGTCAGATCAACCTGTAACTAACATGAAGCTGATTTGTGCATGCTAGTAGGCAACATACAGAAGGTTAAAGTTAGCACACAGGGTTAGATATGCTCTGGAATAAAGTTTGCCGACAGCCTGAAGTGTCAGCTCCTTTTATAACCCAATGCATTGCCGGATTTCACTAGCACTACTGACCGGATGTGGACAAGTACAAGAACAAAAATAAGGACAAAAGTGGCTTTGTTATAGGAATTCAGCGGGTCACGTGGAATGTTCCTTGTGAAACCTAGTTACAGTGGGGTAACTTAATCAACAAATCAGAGGAACACAAACCTCACAACACAGTATTTGTCAACAAATATAATCTTTCTGGATTCACACAAAACTCATTCTTGTGGATATATATATATGAGCCCAAAATATAGTGATTGATTAAACCAACGGGATGACCTATTAGGTGAATTATTGAGTGGAGCAATGATTCTTATTACTGAAGCCTTGTTTTTAAATCAGTTTACCTCGAGGTTATTGGACACAGCCCAATTCATAATGAATAAAATTTCCCGGAATGAGGATGTCAAAAATACATCTCAGCAGAGTTTAAACATGCCTTTTTGTATATCACGTGTGCTTGCATGTGGTTTAATAATCTGAAAATGATCTACCTATGGCCTGTGCCAGAGCGATCACCACCTCTTGGCAGGTGGTGGCCTCCGTGACCCCGCAGACGACCCTCTGGACTCCATCCACCCAGACCTTGAGCTCCATGTTGGGTCAGAAGTGAGGGGGCTGGTTGTGGTGTATTGGCCCCGACATTACTGAAGGCTCCAGTGGTGCAGGGCAGCTGAAGCCCCTCTGGCTACGTCTCTGTGGAGGAAACACAGGGGAAAACAGGAAGCGGTTAGTCAGGATGTGCTCCAGGCCACGGCTAAAAGGATCAGTGGCATAAAAGGATTATGTTTAACAGACACAGATATGCAAACGCTTCCCCCTTTAGTACAACATTTTAACACGAGTAGTCAAATAGAGCAGAAAATAATAGGTAAGGACAATTATTTTAGCCTTAGCTGAAAGTAAAAGGATAGTCCAGTGGAGAATGGACCTGCACAGCTAGGTATGTCACGACCAGCTGGCCTTAACGCTGTTGTTTTCTTCTTCTCTATGAATAGGTACACGTCTGTTGGGGGCACAGGAAGAGACTGCCAGCAGACATTCCCAAGCCCAGTTCCTGCTTTTGTACAGAAAATGACCTGAAGGCAGTGAAAACAGAACAGGAAGATTGACTCAGTGACACAGAGAGGACGGGAACGCCGAGTGAAACAGAGAAGGCATGAAAATGTAATTAAAAAGGAAAAGGGAGATGAATCATAACACGAGGGAGTAGAGTAGGGGTTTGTTTTTGCATGACTCAGTTATTTTCACTGTTCTGTAACACATAGTTTTGTCCTTTATTCGTTATGAGAACAGTCAATATTGTGATACGAGTACAAATGTAAGGTTTTCGAGATGCCGGGCTGTCTTTATAAAGCTTGTTTTCATACGATTTCTACCAACTGATGCTTTTTAAAAGAGTCACAAAATCAGCTATCAGAGCACATATTCAAACATATTCAAACTTTATTGTCAATCTTTCTGTTTGTGTGAAAATATATTAAAGATGAGATCCAACACAGTGTATGAAAAACCCATCCAATGGAATCCTTCAAGGCGTTCTTCAAGGAAAGTGCACAGAGAGAGAATGAATGGCATCTCCCCAGATCTGTATCACTCTCCGTGGATCTAACCTTCACTGCACCTACACTACTGAGTCAAAAGGTCCTTTTGTTCGCCAACCCCCCACCAATTACACCTCCCCCCTCCCTAGCCCCCACCCACAAAGTCACCCACACCAGCCTGTCCTACACACCAACAATGGCTTTCTAAATATGGTAAAGACATTAGCAAGCCATCTAATGATTTTCATTGTTGATAATTATCCTAATGAGTGGGATGATGGATATGAATCATATAGTACTGAAATTGTTTTTGTAATTTTAAGTAGATTGCCTTAATGATTAATCGACTAATCATTCAAGCTCTACAAACAAACTAAACCTCAGGAAGTTAAGACATCCAGGGACTGAAGTGTGTTTTAAGTGTGTGTATCTCATTGTGTCTTGATCAAATATGTTCTGTCTTTGCATTTGTATGTACGTAAGTGTCACCTTTGTCAGTGGCCTGGACTCTTGATCACTCTATTCCTGGCACATTCACAGCTGGTTAGAAAGTGCTTTTGTCCTTCATTCAGACTGCCCTTAAATGGCATTAAGGGCTGAGGGATGGAGACGCACAGGAAAAGGGTCACACACAAGCACACTGAGACTTCTCTACACTGACACAGAACTCATTTTTGTTTAACCCGTCTTTCAGGGGGAACAGTAATAGGGACTGAGTAGATCTTGATGCAAAGCAGGCATAGTGGATCAGCCGGGAAGAAAGTTTGGATAAACTGGAGGGGGAAGGGGAAGGAGGCTAAAACAATACTAGAACACCTTTAACAAGAATGAACTGGAAAGGATTTAAAAAGGACAACTGCACAGAATACTGCATCAGCATGAACAACATTCAAAACGTTTTTTTCACGCAGACAAATCAGAAAAACTGTTAAAACAAAAACTGAATCAATGGCTCTTTCTTGCACAAGCCCAACAAGACTCAGCGGGGTTTTTATAAATGTGCTCTGGTCCAGACTAGTAACATTTATATTGGTTAACATTAACCTAGAAAGTCCGACTGATGATCCAGGCACAGCGGTGTGGGGCAGAGTGCCATCCTGAGCTCTGCACGCTCCGGCCTGTCAAAGCCTCAGCCTGGGGAGATGCCCGCTCCCTGATTTGTGCGGCTCATCTCATGCCAGGGGGGCATTTGATGAAACAGAGGAGGGCTTTGCTGTGAGTTCTACTTAAGCTCAGTTGAGAGTAGACGATCAACTGCAGCGAAACATTAAACTCCTCATGTCTTCAGAGAATGCTTATTTCAGAGTTGTTTTGGTTCAGTAGTGTTGACTCAAGATGCTTTCCTCTCAGAGCAGTGAGGTGTGTGAGCAGCCTGCCGCCCGGCTGCTGGTGACATTTCTCCAGGCCTACAGGAACACACAGAGCTGGCAGGAAAACAGCTTCAGTTGGCTGCTGGTGTAAACCACCAACCATATGCTCCTGTGGGGGTTTCATCACGAGGAACCATTGCTGTAACGTACGCCAAGGAGAAATTCTGTGGGAGTTCCTTCCGTAGGAGATTAAATATGGCACTGCTTCTTTTGGGGATTTACAGTCTGTCAAGCATCATAAAGGGGCATGAGTTCCATGCAGTGTACCAGTTTGCTGAACAAAAGGGGTATTTGGGGAAAACAAATGCAAAATGCATTCATTGCAATTAGAGAAAACCAAGACTGAGCTCGACTCAGGAGAAAGCCTGCAGGGCAGCGACTGAACCGAGTTGGGTAAAATGATCTCACAGGAAAACACAATGTTCCAAGTACTACTTCCAACAATCAAAATCGTTACACCTTGGTTCCTGTCCAAATGTACAGGCCATTGTTCAGTAAGGCATTGTAAGTTTGAAGGAATGTACCTCCAAGCGGCTTATTTAAACTAGTAACTAATTTATTACAGAAGGTTTCCGACGTGCAGAACACCCCCACAATGCTGTTAATTAAAGACAATGGGATACTTCATTGAGACTGATACGACAGCAGTATGTTCTAGTACTTAAACCTTGTTGCCTATTGCTAACCAAACTTTAATTCAAATTGCACTCCCTGTAGAGCAACATGTAATTACTAGCAATTTCTACTTTGCTGTAATTGGTAACAGATCTGTTGTGAAATAAATCTCTGTGAGAGCCAGAGACAGACGCTGGTTTGTTGTGGATGCTTGTCGGTGAAACGGTTGGAACTAACTGGATTTCTCAACAGTTTAATATAAGATGCACCAACAAGATGGGACCCCCGTGGTTTAAAAGTGAAGGGACTTTCAGTGGGAACCAGATAAAGAAGCTCCTCAATATCAGGAGCTTCTTTATCTGGGCTGCTCCCAGGCTGTGGAACGATCTACCCCCACGATCAGACTTGCTCCCACTTTGCCTGTTTTTAAATCTCGTTTAAAGACCTACTTGTTGTCCTGTGCTTCTGCAGAACACGTATAAGACTTATCAGTGTGTGATTTTAAATTGGGGTTTTTTATTTTCTTGTGTTTTATATTTTTCTTACATCGTCTATGAGAGTTTTTCAGTCTGTGGCTACAAGTATGGTTTTATTGTCTCGTGTTTTTACATTAGTTTTTTGTGCTATCGGTTTTGTCTAAATGTATTTATGCAGCTTTTTATATATGTATTGATGTACAGCACTTTGGTCAACTCTGATGTTTTTGAATGGGCTATATAAATAAAGTTGGATTGGATTGAAATATCAGTCTGGAGGGCATACAATACCTTTTGCAAATGTAAACATACGAAACAGGGCAAAGACTGTTGCCAGAGACAGGCCTTGATCCTGTGGAGGGGAAACTGATAACATTCAGGGTATGCATTCCTGGGCTGTGAGAATGCAACGGGCCATGACTAAGAGACAAGAAAGCGATGGCTGCTTCCCTCTGAGATCTTGATGGCTACACAACAGGCCACAGCTATGCAATGACACTTCAACAGGATGCATCCTATCTCAAGTGAGTAATCAAAAAACAATGTGTGTAAGCAACCTTTTGAATAGTTGAAATCCTTGAGTTGATGCATCTGAAATAAAAGAGATGTAGTACAGTTTCCTAAAAGCTGCTGCTGCGCACGATATCAGCATCCTCTCAGTTAATTTAGTGTCTAAGTTGCATTAGCCTCTACCCCAAGACAAGCCCTAATGCCTGCTAAATAGATGAATGTTAATTAATACATAATTAAAGGAGACATTGTACATACCACCACTTAATCAGAGGATAAAAGAGGTTGCAGCATTTATAAGCAGAAAGGAATGTAGGCCTATTTCATTAAACAATGTTTTGTTAAGCTTTTGGGAAGAGTTTGTTGTTTGTTGCCAAAGTTATATTAACAAAGAAGGAGGCATTGCCCAGAATGAAGTTCCTATTTCACATTTCGTTCTTGCACTTTTCTGAAGACCTGGGTGTTTGGGATTAAACCCAGAGTTGTCACGCTAGAGGCTACACCCTCAGCTCCCGAGAGCTTTCCAGAGGCTCTTGCCCTGGAGCAGCCTACCTCTTTCTCTCTCTGCCTGGATGATATTAAACTATTAGGGACTGGAGCGGCCTCCCCCATTTGGGAGGTCAGTGCTGGCAGGATCCTGAACATCTGGACGGCACGTTCGGCCAGCAATAATGCCGCCTTTGTTCCCTTGCCATATTCACTGCTCTCTAGCCAGCTTTGAAGAGCTAGCAGGCTCCAGGGCCGGGGCAGAGGCTCAGCGGGGCCACAAGAGGCCCCTAACCAAGGTTTACATGTTACTGTATAGTGGTTTGCAAAACATCATCTACCGAATCACACTCTTGCATTTTTAAACATTTATAGAACTGAATTTGTGTGTGCAGTAAGTGGCACCTGCACACACAAAAGTGGCAACACTTATTTATGTTTCCAGTCTGTGGGTGGTTCTTTGCAGCCTGGTCTTCATGGTGCTGTGACATTATCAGATGGAAGGGCCACTGAAATACTGGATTCTATTTCTGAACTAAAGCAGGCCTCTGGATCACAAAGTGTACTGTGTGACATAAAACTTGGCTGAGTGCAGCAGCTCCACAGGTTGGCTCTGCAGCACCTGGTCTGTGTTAGTAAGTTATGTGGAGCAATGCAACTTGAGATGGAAGAAGCGATTTTATACCTCAATGTTGTTGTGATTAATGATGAATGCAAGATTTTTCAAACCAAGAGAGGTCGTTATATTTACAGAAGATGCTCAATCTGATGATAGACAAAACTGTGAAAAAATTGCACAGCAACGTTATGCAACACTTATGAGACAAAACATATAGCCTGCTGCGAAAACACACAAGATAAAGGCTTGATCATCCAACTAAACTTGTTTCCAAGTCATCCCATCTCTCATATTTACAAATGAAAAGCAGCATTAGCCTTTAACATCCCACAAGACAGAACACTTCAGCATCTTTCACTGCACCGCTGCCTCATATTGCTGTGTTGAGTGGGACGAGGCTGGAGAAATGGCGATAAAGGGCCGTAGTGGGCTCACAGAGTAGGCTATAGCCGAACTATTCTACTACAGAAATGTTTCCGTTATCTCAGCCTCACAACTACAACGGGCTCAGCTGCAGCACACTCTGCTATTATTAGGTCCGTGTAATGTTCTTACCTTTATGGAGCAAATGGGATTCAACTCTGTGCTCCCTATCCGAAGTGAAGTTTAGGGGGAAAACACAGGTAAAGGCGTCAAATCCGCAAAATGTGTTCTTCTTTACCGTTGCCCAGTAAATCACTTCCAACGAACTGCGACAAAGTATCGTTTGGCTGCTGGACAGACAAAACTGAATTAAAGACTACCGACGCATGCAAAGCAGATAAATGACGTTTCGGTCCTCTGTCCGAAAGTTTGTGTCTGTCTATCCTCTCTGTGTGCTGGTATCCTGCGGTCTCAGCATAAGGTCTCAGCATTAAGCTGCGGAAAAAGCCCCTCTCCCCGTTTCATTACTCCTGCTGGTAAATACATCGCATTGGAACTGGGACACCGCAAGGCATTGTGGACCGTTTAAAGCGGCAATACACTCTGAGGGGAGGCCACCTTCAGCCAACTTTTACACATCCAGGACATCTTAACAGCATATTTACAACAAACATGGATCATTACTTATAATTTAAACTCTGGTATACACATCTTTATTTTATGTTTCTATTTTAAGGCTACATGTCTTTCTTTGTCTTAATGTAGCACCTGAATTGCCCCTCTAGGAATCAATAAAGGGGGTCCTGATACCTGATCTTATACAAATATAACCCAAATTAACCTACTAACATAAGCAGTTGCTATGAGCAAAACCGAATCAATCATTGATAGATAATTGAAATGTGCAGTTTTACTTACGTAAACTTTGTTAATGAATAAGAGGCCACGAGAGTCATTCAGGATTTAACATTATGCAGATGTAGTGAAAGTGGTCATCATTCATCTGTTTTCCGAGAGGCCAATGTTATGAAATACAATTGCAACACATAATCTTAAATTAAAATAGCAAATTATACCATGCAGTTTAAATTAATTAACATATTTCAGCATACCATAAAGGCAAAGAAGGATCAAGTCATTATGTATCGTTAATAATATAGAGTAGCACATTTAAACATGTTATATTAGGGGTTAACCGACATGAACATATATTTAAAGTGGCAGCTATTTTAGTCACTGTGCAGCTCCAACAAATAGTAAAATGAATAGTGAATTAAAACAAACAGCATTTAACTGCGGGGCAGATAGGCCTTTGACAACGGGACCATGCATCAGTGGAGACTTGCTGCCCTCTTGTGACAGAACATATTTCCTGTTGTATTGAAATGTCAGCTGGAACTGTCATATCTCTAAAAAGTGTCTTTTATATGATATATTGCGGTTAAAGTAACCCAATCTGGTTAAATACTGCAGGTCAGGTTAACCATTTTATTCTCTGAACATGAAGTCTCTTCATAAAATAGACATAAGGGCTTCATTTCAAAAAATGAAGTCATAACTTATGAATACCATTTTAATCTCAAACCATTAAAAAAAATAACAGGTGTAAATAATAACTTCAATGATTGCTCTTTAGTGTCTCAGTAAGTGGGACCATTCTGCAAGAAAATATGTTTATTTCCAATATGAATGTCTAACTATAAACTATTTAATTGAAAAACATTTCTATGTTTCATCACATCCTATTATATGTTTGAATCCTGGATAAAACATTTATTTGAAATGTGAATAAAAGAAGCTGGTAACATATTACAAAATTGGATAATTAACACGCAATTCCAGTCTCAAATATGGTCGTATCACTATACTCTGCACATACTATGTGCTCATTGACCCTCATCTTACAAAAACGGGGCTCCATGCAGACCACAGAGGTACAAGGCAAGGCAAGGCAAGTTTATTTATATAGCACCTTTCAACACAAGGCAATTCAAGGTGCTTTACAAAAATGAAAGACATTCAGACAAAGGCCTTAAAAACAGTAAAACATAATAAAAGAAACATTAAAAGAAAAAATACATGAATAAAAAGTACATGAATAAAAAAGTACATGAATAAAAAGTTACAGTGCAGTTTAAGATATGAATAGTTCACACAGAAGTTCCACTTTACTGATGAACAGAACAGCTCGGTTTCAATTAAAAGCAGCGACAAAAAGATAAGTCTTCAGCCTGGATTTAAAAGTAGTAAGAGTTGCAGCGGACCTGCAGCTTTAGTACAGATAGATTTGATAACCAATGTGCTCCTTATGAAATCCTTGTTGTGATTTCTGTACTTTAAAAAAATACAAATTTGTATAGCTTGTATTGGAGTCCCAGTCCGAAGCACCCAATTGTAGCCTAAGCAGTATTACAATAGATACAATATAATAGATGGACACAAATGTTGACATTGGTCCTAATTAATGAACCACTCACTATCAGAGGGCACTATGTCGGTCATTTTTAAGGACACAGGCACATAAGCAGCAGACACAGATTTCTTCTGATGTAATCGTTTTGCACAAGATGCACATTTTATTTTAACTTTCTTATGTGAATAACCAGTTTTTCCCTTTAGATAACATGAAATACATAACCAATACTGTTTTGAGAATAAAAACAGTTGGCACTTTGATTTAAAAAGGGCCTTTACTTATTCCAAACAACATATTCTCGGCAGAGGCTTGCAGCTTGGAGAACTGCTAGACAAGAATTCAATAGTGACCTCTAGTGTGTCTGCTGTGTGAAGTAAAACAAAAAAAACCACAAGTCGAACAGTGTTTCTTTTATATTTTGTAATGGCCTTTTATGCCGTACATATTTTTGTATAATTGCAGCAGGCTATTCATTTGAATGAATACATCATAATATTATATTAATTGTAAGCTTACGGCTTCCTTTAAAAGAGCAATTCCCTCGCATGAATTTTCGTCATTAAATAACTTAATCAACCAAGTAAGTAAATGTGCATTAGTCCATACTTTGGTCTCATCGTTCGTAATCAGTGTGAATTTTCGTTTTGTTTTGTTTTTTAACGAATGGTGCATGTGTTTATGCGTAAAGAGTGCGCAGGAGGCAGCCCAGCGAACACTTTGGAAAACTGACATGGGATTGCCAAATCATTTCCCTTGCCTGGGAATGACGTCCCTCCAGCACTATTCGGTTATATTTAGACCCTATATATAGTGGAGTCGCCCCCTAGGCTTTGTTGACTCTGCAGCAGGCAGCAGTAAGGGATCACGATACTGAAAGGAAACTGACACCATGTGACCCACAGAGTTACAATATTATGTTTGATCATTACATTATTAATGGGATGAAGTACTTCCAATGATATGTAATAAAAAAAACGATCTTAACATTTCAAATGATCCTAATAACGTGTGTATGAGGCTACGTTTGAAGGATCACTGTTTTTTTTATAGCTAACATATAGTTTATTATAATAAAAACACCAATAGTATGTTGACAAAGGACAAAAGAGAGCGTATTGTTGGCCACATTGCGACACAGAGCAGCGATATGCCCCAAACCGGTTGAAATCCCCAGCTATGCTTTCTGGGTAAAGTGCGCCCCGGTATCCGCCCATATTCGCTTTAAGGAGGCCAACCTGAGTAGCTAGGCCGGACGCTGGAACAGATGGAAAGTTCAATCGATTAATTTGCCCACGTTTTTGCATGTTCCCACTTGCTTTTGATACGAGGTAGACCGACTTAAATGCGGGCGTTTCGGTGTGAAATAGGAAATGCAGAGATCGTGTGAAACGAGAGGATTATCAGCTTGATTTATTTGGTCGCTACTTCGGACGCGGAACTCCACTCGCTAAAAGGTAAATCAAATGGATACATTTTATAAATGTGTGTCACTTGCGGTTTTTTGCAACATTGTAACCACTAAAGTATAAGATAAGTGAGTTTTCCACACATATAACCACTGATCAATAGCATTATAATGGGGGGGGAAAATGTCGTTGTCAGTGCAAACTACGCCCAATTGTTAACCTAACGCCTGGCCCTGCAATGCAGACCTTTGGGCTAGCCTGTCAATGGCGGCTTCAGAATATGCACCCTTCCCCTTTGAATGAATAATAATTACTTTGTTCGGGCATATGGTGCAGACAATATAGCATTAAATAATTACAGTTTGTAAATTATATTAGTTTAGCTGAAAGGGACTAGTTAGCTTTATTTAGAGGCTGTGGGCGAGCCCCAATGCTAAGCTAGCTATCAGCACAGCAGCCTGGTTATTTAAACACTGTTCAGAGGTTTTCACACAACCAATCTGGCAACCCCTGCGGGTACAGAGCAGTGGATTTAAATCAAATTCCTGTGACTTATAAGCCTGCTGTGTGTGTTTTTGCCTGCTTGAACCCAGGGCTGGGGCTTTCGTTGAAAGGCCTGTTTAAAGCTCAGCTAATTCACATTGGTAACAAACTGCTACGAATAGCCTACTATTCATTTAAATGGCTGCTTATCAGTGGATAATTTCTCCCTACGTCCTCACTTTTTGGTAATTATTCTGGTGGAGTATTGTCTGAAAAATCGAGTTATTCATTGGTCATAGTGTTGTTGTCAGTGGTGTTGTAAATAAAAAGGTTGATGCCATCCAGATGCTGTAAACACGAGAATGAGTCAGAAATATTTTTCCATTTAAATCCCACAGCATCATAACTTTGTCAAATTTGCGGTAACACACGGAAACCTATTCAAGGTTAATGTTTTAACTCTCCTACAACCCAAATGATTGTGAAAGGTTACTTTATAACTGGACCATAAATAAGCCGTATTCCTCCCATACATCCTTGTTTGTTGCTAAAAATACACATGCTTTAGTTAGCCATTTAAAGCCACTTTCAGTGCCTAATAAGATGAATCGTCATAGTACTTTTACAGGCATGGAAAGCATGTGTCAGACAATTGTTGCTACAATGGTCTGTGAAATTGTCAGTAGTCTTATCTCTTTAGGTAAAGATAAGACTGTTTATAATGGACAGAACAGCCTCTTTGTAATATTTGTAAACTATAGGCTGTGTTTGGTATAATATGTAAAATGCAGTAAAGTATACCTTTGTCGCTGCAAATACCTATCAAACAACATTCTCCTTTTTGTTTGTCTAGAAAAGGCAATGATATTCAGCTGAACTCCTCCCTGACTACAGGCTGTGAGCAGTATGTACTGTAACTTCTGAAAAGGCCAGCCACCACTATTGATGGCTGCTGCTCAACAAAGCAGTCAGACCGCAGTCAGCCTCCCAGTGGCATGTCAATTTTGGAGCCTTAATGTAATGTCATAGATTTTTGCCTGGGGTTCGTTTCTGTTGTGCTGCTGCTACTCATACAATTCCACTGATGTGTTGCAGGTATCAGACAATTATTACATGTACAGGGAGGCTGTTCTCACTATCTTAATTTATTTCAGTATTGGGGATATAAAGCTTAATTTGTGTGCCTAAGAATCTCGTTAAACTTTGCTAAATGAATGTTGAAGTAGTGGTTTGTCAACATTTAACATACTTTTCAGGGTTGATGATGATTTAATATGAAAACTCTTCCTGAATTGAGTTGCAGTCTTTGTTTTTAAATATCTTAATTTTCACATTTGTATCACATTGTAGTTTATTCCTCAGGCCTCTTGTTGACTACTAAAATCTGCATTTTATATATGAGGCAATATATAGATGATGGCATTGAAACTAGTTTTCCAGTGAATCAGCAGTTGTTTTTAAAGAATCGTTGAGTTTTTTTTTTAGCAGTATAAGTTACTCATGGGAAGTGATGTTGATACATCAGTCGGCCAATCCTAAAGATGCAAGTTTCCAGGCAAACTGACAGCTTGTCGGACAGAAATGAAGCTAATTTACAAAAAAGTTTTAAGCGGCAATTCAGTACTCTAAAGAGTTTAACCATCCACAGAATCAGACATCCTTTATTAGTCAGCAGAAGAATATAACGTCTTAAGTGCAGACTGAGAAATTCACAGAGAGAAATGTATTTTACTAACACGGTGCACCAGATGAATTGATGCTGTGCCAGATGACTGTGGAAATATGAATCTAATGTGCTTTTCTTTTTGTTCCTGCAGGTGAATCATGACAGAATATAAGCTGGTAGTGGTGGGAGCTGGTGGTGTTGGCAAGAGCGCACTTACCATTCAGCTCATCCAGAATCACTTTGTCGATGAATATGACCCCACCATTGAGGTAAATAAACCATTGTGTTCATGTACATAAAGTCAAGTGTGAACGTGTTTGCAGTCCAGTTCATGATGGTCCATGTTTTCGTGTCTATTTGAGTATAGGGGCTGCAAAAGGAGACACGTTTAAGAAAGAAAAAAGACCTGCAGCAGGTTCTTCTGGTCTAAGTCTTAAAAAGACACCAAACTGGTTTTTAATAACTTTCCATGTGTGTCTGCCTGCCTTTTCTCTGGGGGCCCAACTACGCTAAGTAAACCGTCTCATCATGACTTCCTTCAGGTTTTGATGTGCTGTTGCAGGTTAGATCTCCTCCATAGATTATTTGAATAAAAGATAACATCTGAAACTAAATCTGCTCACTGGATCAGACAGTAATTATTTGTAATGGATCAGATTTCCGTGTGGCCATCAGTGCGATGAAAAGCTGGAGTGCTTTGTCACTATGAAAACCAAGACTTTTATTAATGTTGAACAATAGTGTGAATTGTAAAATCATTTCATACAATCCTTTCATGATAAAACGATAACACATATTAAGTTTATCCTAAAAAAAGTCATTAAAGTACATATTTTATAAATATTTTTTCAATTTGCTGAACATTAAGTTTCAATATCTGCATTTCTTTATCATGATGTTATTATTCTTATCATTGAGCCATTATTTAAATGTATAAGAAAGTATGTTGCAACTTGAAAAACCATGCTCCACTTCTATTACACAATATATCCTTAAACACACTTATCATAGCTTTAAGTATGAAGAAAATAAATAATCTCTAAATGATGACATGCACATTTTTTTTTTTTTTTATCATATATTGATTAAGCCAATATTTAGACACCATTCGGTTTATCCCATAATTCTTATTGCTCTCTGGCCTCCTCTTCCTCCTGCAGGATTCCTACAGAAAGCAGGTGGTGATTGACGGAGAGACGTGTCTGCTGGACATCCTGGACACTGCAGGTCAGGAGGAGTACAGCGCCATGAGGGATCAGTACATGAGGACAGGGGAGGGCTTCCTCTGTGTATTTGCCATCAACAACACCAAGTCTTTTGAGGACATTCACCACTATAGGTGAGCTGAGAGACTGAAGGCAATGTGCCGGGGTTAAGTTCAACCAGGTGCATGTCATTCCCTTTTTCTCGATATTTTTGAAGATTTTTAATGTAAATGTTTGATTGGTAACCCTTACCGTGCAACATCACCTCTTTGCACCATGTTACTCATGGCTGATAACCCTTTAAATGCAATGTGACGTTTTGACAAGCGCAGTTTGTGGGGAAAATCGAACTAATGAAGAGATTTTTGCACAATTGTCTTTTTGGGGACAATTTTCTTTATTGATATTTTTTTACCATAACTTTAGATTTGTACACTTTATAATATGATATACTTTGTAGATAAATTGCATATAAATGTCCTATATGTTGCAGCATTACGCAAAAGTCAATAATATAACATATTCGTTCCACGATTATGTCCTTTTCTAGTTACTCTGAACAGATACAAAGCCATTGGATTATCACCTTTTTTAGATGAGAATTGACATTTCCTCTGTGTATCAATGTCCAGAGAACAGATTAAGCGGGTGAAGGACTCCGAGGACGTCCCCATGGTGTTGGTGGGGAACAAGTGTGACCTCCCGTCCCGGACAGTGGACACCAAGCAGGCTCAGGACTTAGCACGCAGCTACGGCATTCCCTTTATTGAGACATCAGCCAAAACCAGACAGGTGAGCGTCCCGCTAAAGACAGCCACGCCCTCGCGACTCAAACACTTTAACTTTTCAGTCCGCCACTTAACAGCTGGAGTATTCCTCTGCACATCTGGAGACGAAGTTCAATAGTGATAAGTTAAATGTGGCCTCAGGAGAATTGGCTTGATGGACATATCAGTCCTATACAGTTCACTTCAAATGTTCTTGTTCCAGAGAGATTAAGCTCATAGTAATTTTGACAAGTGTCCTTGCACAGGCTTGATAATCTTGGCACTTGCATCGTGAGAAAAGTTTAAGTGTTGAGTCATGTGGTGCTGTTGATTTGTGTCACATCTAATGGTCCCTTTTATAACATTGCTTGGAAATGTCTCGGGCATTGCGCTGCGCATCGTTAAATCCTCTTTGGTTGATTGAATTTTTTATTTATGGGTGATAATGTAATCGTTGCATGCTACTTTGTCACGGAAATATGAAATGATATCATAATTAGGGCCATCTGCAGAGGATCCTGCATTATAAATAATCAGCAATCAGTAAACGTGTGTCAAGGAGTCTGCATGAAAGGACAAACTGTCAGTAATTACTCAGGGGGGGGGTCTAATGATTCTGCTTACTGCTTACTGGTTACTGTCACTGGGTGTTGGAAGGTTTGCTGTGGCGGAGGTACATCAAATGGTGTGTGTTGTGAGCATGGCCTCAGGTGGCTGACAGTGATCTGTAAACACAAACTTTCCTGGTTTCTCTGACCCGGGGTAATTCACGGCTCCTTCTGGTGCGGGGGAAATTAATGACACAATGATTCATTTCCCACAGCTCTGTTCATCTATTCCTACCTGAGTGTATCAATAATTCACTGTCCACATGGCGCTGCTGCTTGCGGCACAGCAACTGTCTCTTGCATTCAAAGCAGTGTTTGCCAAATTGCACTGATTTCCTCTTGCTCCTCTGGGAAATCTCCCACCTACAGCATACTACACAATCAAAATATGCTCTTCGTGCATGCGCTTCTCCTTTTTATATGAGGCAACACTGATAACGTGATACTCCACCCTAACTGTTGAAGTGTGTCACTCACCCACTGAAGACATACACATTTTCTTTATTTTAAGTTAGCCTTTTATTTCAGATGGAATGGAGTCCAGCTTTAATGAAGGCAACACCTTCATTGAAGCCATTTCACAAACTAATAACCATAGGAGTTCTATCCACGTACTCGCACTTAATTGAGAGGAAGGACGCATAACATTTTCCAAGCATATAGGAGGAGGTGAGTGTTGTTAATTCACAAGTTAGGGTGGAGTATCAGGTTATCAGAACACCTTTATTCGTCCCACAGAGGGGACATTTACAATGTTTAGGCAGGCCAGACATTGCAGGTAGACCCACCTAAAACAAAATCTGCTTTGCTTCTTTGTATCTGTAACACATGCACCATACAGTATGTCCCCCTGTATTCCTCAACATTGAGGGAAGTTGTGTCTCATACTGCAGAGAGTGGAAGATGCCTTTTACAATCTGGTACGGGAGATCAGGCTGTACCGGCTCAATAAGCTCAGCAAGGAAGAAAAGACTCCGCGCTGTGTCAAGCTTAAAAAGTGTGTTGTGATGTGAAAGGGGTAAGTGTATGCAGCCGCGCGCCCACGAGCTCTGTGTGGATGTGTGTGTGTGTGTGTGTGTGTGTGTGTGTGTTGGTGGGGATTTTGGAGAAGGCAATGTGAGCGGACACACAGTGAGAGCTGGTGCTCAAAGCTAACCTGCTGGTTTCTACTGGGGCTGTGGTGGAGCTGTGACAGCAGGCTGAAACACGGGATGATTCCCCCTCTTCAATGTGTATGTGTATCATGGCTGATCAAAATATATATTCACACTGGGTTTGTTGACTTGGGTCTGAGCGAGTTTGATGCCCCCCCTCCCCTTTTATGCTAACCATGCTCGTCTGCTTTCACACTTTCTACTTTGGTTTTGCTCTCGGTGTACGTATCCTAACAAATGTTTTTCATCAGGAACTACACCTGTTTTCCACAAGGAACAATTGAGAAGTGGGCAGTGTCAGCTACATTTAAAGCAATACAGCCTATTTAAAAAAAAAAAAGAAAAGAAACGACAAATCACATACTTGTCTTATTCTTCAGGAGCAAAGCACTAACATCTCCTTAAGTTGTTGATTTCTCTGCTCATACACCAGTGATTTATTTCATATCTCCTCTTTTGTTGGTCAAAAGGCCACTGTTTCCTGTGGGAAAAGGATTGCGTTCCCCCCCCCCCCCCCCGAGGTTGACTTTGTCTGCACTCCTCTTGTAAAAAAGCGTTCATATTAAGACATATCCTGGCAAACTAGTTTAGAGTTTGAACCAAACAACCAGTGTGAAAGCATCCCATTCTGCTGAAATCAACAAAAACAGTGTTTATAGAGCTGGTGAGCCAATGTGTGATTAAAGGAGATGAATCCTGGACCATATCAGTTGCTGAAATGTTTCCTATGAGGATGTGGTCCAAGGAACTGTCCGATACGATGTGAAAAAACCTGTGTGTTTGTGGGTGAAAGTTTTTCTTGCGGCCACAAAAAGTCTTCTTTCTTTCCTTTCCTGCCGTCTTGTCACAACCTTTAATTGACCTCAGGCTCCTAACTCTGCAGCTCCTTGCAGAGTCATCATCACATGTATTCACTATACAAACTGTTCTGGTACTCACAGCCTTACCTCAGTGTGGCACCAACAGACGCTAGCTGCATTTACATGGAGCCTTTTCATTCACTAATAATCAGAATAAGAGCTCCGCCAGAATATAAAATCCTCATTTTGGCACCTCGTGCAGAATCAATTGACTACCTGAGGAAGTCCTGCCTCTCTTTATTTGGCGCTTATGAGTTTTCTCCCTTTTTCCCCATGAGTCGCTTCCCTCCCAGGGGAACAATATTAGAATAGTTTATATGTATTAGTTTTAGTGAGATAAACAGAAGGCTGTTAAATGAAGCTGCCAGTAGAATATCTTTGTGAAAATTATATTTTCAGTACAAGCTTAGAACGGTAACCTAGCGCTGGATGAAGGCTCATTTTCTTAAGTGTGTGCTTTAATGCTTGACAGACTGTACACAACCTATTGCAAATATAAAAAGGACAACTTGTTCGGTCATTTATTTGAGCACATATTTAAACGCACTGTAGGAGTGGTAAATTAGATTAATCGCATTCAGTGAGAAAGAAATTGGCTCATGTAACCGCAGCTTCTGTCAGTGTTGTTGTCAGGGGGAACACTGCTGGTGTTGATTCTGGAATACATGACACTTCATTTGTTTATCTGTACGCTGTTCTTCTGTGTCGCACAAAGGCTGAAATGATTTGGGAAATGTACCTGCACTTTGTCACACTGATCTACACTTGATATAAATGGAGTTCAAGCTGATGTAAAGATGGAATTGATGTTATCCAAGATGATCCTTTTGACAATTTAAGTATATTTTTCTTGTTTGGAATTGGAAAGAAAAGCCCAAATAATACAATTAAACTGCCATAGATGTACAAATGGTATGAAAACAACTTACTGTGCATCAATTAAAGGCTACACATCAGTTTGATATTAATAGCAAGTGTGGATTGGTATTTTTTGTTGTGTTCTAATTCTTCAATAAAGTGGAATTACCCTTTAAATTTGGCTGCCTTTAAAATACCACTTCTGAATCAAAAAACATTGTCAATCATTTTAAATGTTTTTCTAATATTTGTTTTTCTTTTCATCCTTGTTTATGTTGTCGTAATAACCTGTCACTCTAATTGTTTTTTGTTTTTTTTCCCAGGGCGTTGATGATGCCTTTTATACATTAGTGCGAGAAATCCGGAAGCATAAGGAGAAGATGAGCAAGGAGGGCAAAAAGAAGAAAAAGAAGTCCAAGACAAAGTGTACACTTATGTGAATAATTGCCCCTTTTCAAGACAGACTAAAAAAAAAAAAAAACTATGTTGAACAGTTTAAGTAAAACATTTTGTACATTACACTAAATTATTAGCCTCTTTCTCAATACCCACCATACTGAATACTAAACCTGACCCTTTTTTCCTGCCTTTCTATTATTTGCTACATGGACACCAATAAGCTTTATTTTCAGTTTAGTGCCAGTTGCCCACGTGTTGGTCCGACAGCCTGTTTGATTTTATAGGACGATGTTGATTTGGGTTTTTTTTTTTTATATACATGCAAAGCTGTGAGCTAATTGCATCACAACGAATGGTTGACAAATTACTTATTACAAACTCAATGTTATTTCCCCACCCTTTGCTTAAAAGTTCATGGCCTGCAAACGTTCTGTAATGCCCTTTTTAAGTTTGGGATGCCAAAGAATTAACGTTCATCCCGTTTCCCGTTCAAAAAATACCAGATTTGAAGAAAGGACCAACATTCAGCCAGATGAGATCCAAATGTCCCAGCCACTGTGTACTTTCCCACTTTGTATTACCTCTAGGAATTACTTGGTCACTGATATAAGTATGCATGCAAACTCCTACTCTTCTCCGAATGTTTAACACCCTAATTAGCTATTAATTAATTTGCATTTTGTTGATGCTTTGTACTGTGTGGGATTGATTTCTTGCCTACATTGATGTTTTTCTTTTTTTTCTTTTTGCATGCATTGTGTCTCAAATGACATGGGTGTTGCAAACTGCCTCTGGTTTATACGTTTAATCAGATCCACCAATGAGGAACTCAACTTGACATCATACAGTCTTGTTTTGCAAGTTTATATAAAGTCCTCATTTACTTGCCTTTTGTGAGAAAGAAATCAGCCATTTGGCGTGATTAATGACACATTTAGAGATCCATTTCCTCCTGTTTTGGGATAAGGAAACGGGACTAGCAGCCATGTTTTGAGTATTTTTATTTAGCAGGGATTCATGCCTCACTGGTCACACATTTCCTGCTTTTCTTTACTCTAAGGCTTGACAGCAGGATGTTTTTCTTTTATAATTTATCTTGACATTAATTGTTTTCTCTTTGTTACTCGAGAGTGATTTAAAAAGTCCTCTTCTAAACATCCTCCTGATCAAGGTGTCATATATACACAGCACAAGGAACCTTTATCAGCGCATAAGATTATGTTTTTTAGGATTTCAATTTGAGAATGTCTGATTCTCCATTAGCTGGCCATAGAGGTCTCATGCCTTGCATATTTTCCGAGCTGTTGACTTGTTTGCATGTGAATGGCTAGAAAGCAGATCTTAAAGCAGCTTTCAGGAAAGTTTCTCTTGGTGTGGAGTCACAAAGGTTATTAAACATTGTCTAAATGGATTTTCAGATTCTTCGTTTTCGCAGAGCTTCTGAAAGAGTTTTTAGATTAATTTCATAAAGTGTTTAAATTGTTTGGATGGCTGCCTTTCAACAGAAATGATTGTCCAGCAAAGTAATTTGTCATTTTCTCTCACAAAGCTTGTGTAATGTGGTGGTGTAACTGGAACTGATGTTTGTAAATGAGGCTATAATTGCCATACAATTGGTTTTTAGAGAATTGTAACAACAACCAAGTCCTTGTTTCTTTCCCAGGTCAACCCATATTTCCACCATATTAACAAGCTGTTCCCCGGAAGATTTTCTATTTGCCTTCTATGTTTCCATTAGGTGCTACATTTAGATGGTAGAGAGAGTCGAGACAACATTTACTTTGTCCTGTGTGTGCTCAAGAAAGGCGCACTGTTGTTGACACAGGAAATCCAGACATGATACATTTTGCTTTCAGGATTAATGAATTTTGACCCAGTTTATTATTACCTCCCTTTTTCCCCATGAAGTAGATAATAACTGTTAATACAATTTTAATCATGGAACCCTCTTAACAATGTTTCAAAAGTAGTTTTACTGAAATGTTCCTCTTCCTTTATTGCGTGCCAACAGCTGATTTCTGAAATGTATCATTTTTACCTGGATCATATTTTAACAACCTTTGTATAGTTGTGATACTGAAAGGTGCATATTTTGTAAATTGTGCTTCATTTCATTGGTGTGTCTAAATGAATGTTGCTTTAATGGAGTTTGCCTCCACTCTGTGTATGTGATTAGTGTGACTGGATCCAGGTCTAGGGAAGTGAATGAATGACCACTTAACAACACACCTGTTGTTGGCAGTGTAGAGTGGTGATCTGATCTCAAATGAGTCTATTTTTTGCCATGAATCTCACCACTCCTATTTAATGTGTAATAAAGAACAAAGTAAAGAGGAACCTAACGTAGTCTTTCTTTCTACAATTGATTCTAAATTTAGAGTTCAACAAGCCCTGCACATGTGTTTGTTCCAATCTTCTCCTTACGACCATGATAAAAAATATATAAATATTTATAGTAATGTTCAGTATTATAACATTTTGAATGCGTTATGTTACATTTGTCTCTGCTTTATGTCTGAACATCTTATCAGCTTTGCCCAGTAGGTGGCACTGTTCACTCATTTAGGCAGTTTTTACTCTAAAAGACTTCAACATCTATGAAGGGGCTATTCTACACCCTGACCACAGACTCAGCCTGGATTTAGCTTTTACAAGTCCAGTATGTTTTTTCAAAATAAATAACTAAATATGCTCATTTTAGAGAGAAAATAAGTAGACTGGTTTCTGGGAAGAAATACTCCCATTGTTTCAAATGCACATGGACTCACTTTTGGTGAGAAGAAATCTAGCATGCATTGTCAAGTTGATTATACTTGAGGATTCAAGGCAAAAACATCAGTTTTTTTTTCAAAACAGTAGAATTTATATAAGTGACTGATGGACATGCTAAACAAATAATGTGTTTATTACAAAAAAGATAACTTCATTACCAAGATAATCAAAACTTTAATTACTAGATATTTTGTTAAAGCTAACATTTCCCAGGTAATAAGGCTCACCAGCCAATATGTCATACATGTTGTATCATTAAAATAAAGATGAGTTTAAAGGCGACTCATTAAAGAAGCAGTCCTTTGGCATGCTTCAGCTGAACAGATTCAAATAAACATTTGAAAACTCTGTCTCTTAAGTTATAGAACAATATAGACAATAGAACTTAAAAAAAAAAAGCCAATTAGCCGGTACAAAGATAACCCTGGTATTATGGGAATATTTGTGTTGTGAAGCTCCCCACAGAAATTGAGCAACTTTAATTATATGCATCATTGATTTCTGTTATGTCCAAGCACCTTACCTCGTCATCCTTTGAAAGTTTGTTTGCAGGTTCAACGTGAGGAAATGTTTAATGTTATTATGCCTACATGACACAGGTAAACTGCCATTTCAGCTACAAAGCCATTAAATAACAACTGTAATATACACATCAAATAAAACAGACGGATGCAGTAATCAGAGATAATGGGACTCGGCTTCATGACACTGCTGTTTTGAACACAGCCCTGAAATGGCTCCATCTTGTAATGCAAGGGTCTATAATTACAAGAGCATATAGGATTATGGTGTGATTACTTTAAGGTTACTATAGATATTTTCTGCAATCTCAATCAACTCTTCACCTCAATTGATCTCAGCATGACTTTACAAAGTAAGGGGAATTTTCGGATTTGGAATGGAGTGAGGTTGACAACCCTCTTAACCAAATAAGATTTATACAAGACAGTATTTGGTACATTAATGACAAGGATTTTAGAAGGTAATTAAAAACATTCAGTATCTTATTTCAAACGCAGGGTTAGGGATTTTCCCTTTGGAATAAAACTTCATACACAAATATCACATTTGTTGAAGGTCTTTAATTTAGTTGGAATGCTGACTTGTTATGCGAATTCTTTATTATTCCGCCGGGTTATTTTGCACATATCGATGGCTATTACTTTTCGTATTCATAACTTTAATAATACATCCCATAATTCATCACATTTTTAACATGGAAGTCAATGGAAAAAGTCTTCAGACTTGAACAATCTTCATGCGACTTCAACTGCTAACTGTTCCTTCATACTTTCACTCAGAAACCTCATTCCAACTTTAAAATGTTACACATCTTTCTGACATTATTCGTGTTAAACAACTTTTAAATCTGGTTCATACTTTTAGAAATATTAAACGTTGTTCAGACCTTGGTAAAGAGGCCTTCAGCTCGTTAAGGTTTGTGATCTCAAAGCTAGAGTGGAGGACAGCTTGACATTTTAAACCTGCCATAATTCCCAAACCCTACACTCCTGAGACATCATTTGTCATGACAAACGTAGGAAAACATCTCGTAGCTTGAAAAATGAAAAAAAATTAAGCAAAGATAATTAAACAAAATGCCTCTTGAGGGCATGAAGTGACAATAACGTTCAACATGTCTCCATTAAAGCCAATTGTAAATGTAAGTTGATCTTTGCTCACAGCATTAGCCGCACACCTTTAGTTAATCTGCCAAAATGGTCACATTATTAACCCGAAAGTACACAAAAAGCACACTTCAGATGTTCAAGTTCCTTGACATGCTTCACGCGTTGAAATTTCACCGATATCTGTTACGGTTCTTCAACAAAACCTTCACATGTAAGAGGTTTATCTCTCATTCAGAACAATGAAAATGCTCTACTCTCACAGATTACTCCATCACCATGGAAACCTTTGATCTCTGGACACGTCGTTAGCTCAAATATAAACACCTGGAACACAAGGATGTCATAACTCCAACTGACATGCTCAGAGCAACAGACTTCAGATAATGGAGAATGGTCCAGCCTTCAACATGTCTACAGTATGTGCCATTGGTGAGTTTTCCTCAAAAGCTGTTGCCATGGCAAATCGCCTTAAAACACGATATTGCTATATCTCCTATGAAAATGGTAAAAAAGTGCTCAAACTTCACATGTGCGCTAACAGTCCAGCCGTGGAGACATGACAGTTTTAAGATTTCTTCAAATGCCGTTGGCTTGGCAACACAATGCTCACTATGAAACACGGTTTTCTCACAACATGCTTGAAATGGCCCGAAACTTCACAGGTTTGGTAACGATGCAGCCATCAACGCCTTTAAGCGTATTATGGGGTGTCATCAAATGCCATTGCCATGGCGACAGATCATTTGCCATCAAGTTAGTTCAAAAGTTTGCAGTTCAAATATTCTGCTTTCCAAGCCTTTTTACTTTATTTTCTTCTCTCATCACACATTCAAGCCCCCAGTGTTCATGTATCATTTCAATCTAGATTCTTTACTTTCTTCTTACACGTTACATTTCAGCATAGCAGTTTAGCATCAGCTTTTCAGCATAAAGCATTCCCAGCTATTTCTTCAGGAATTGCATTCTCTAGTTTTCATATTAATGTGCAACTTTGTTTCCCCTCTATTTCCTGCATGTCAACAGACAAATTGTATTTCTGTATTATTATTATATTACATTGCATTATTTTTTTATTTTTTTATTATCATAGAGCGAATAGAAAATACTCAAAGGTCAAATGATGACCCTTCTGTCAATCAAAGCAAGATCCAAGTTCGTTGAAATTCATCTTTACTGTGAGTTACTTACTTTATATTATGAAAGTGTTTGTTTTCAACATACACATAGTTACATACCTGCAGCAGATACAGAAGATGATCAAAATGTTATAAACTGTCCTAAAATGTTGTGAAACAGACAATATAACGTTTTCAAAACATCCAGTAATTCTGGTATTGTCCATTAAAATACTATTAGGGTCTGTACAAATATGTATCATTACTGCTTCAACTTAAGCCAGAAAGCTACTCCCTCCTCTTTGTTTTCCTCATATGATTTCTTTTAGCTTTAACTCTGAGGACAATTCACAGCAGGGACATCTGTGGGGTAGTTTAGCTATGTGCTTGTTTGTAATGAGTAGGCTGATACTGAACACAAAACAAACAGTTTATTACACAATGCAATCCAATCAACTAAAGTTTACTAAACAATTAAGAAATGTATAATCCTTAATTTGCCTGTACATTTAATATTTTAAGTGTAGCCTCTAAACAACGCTGCTGACTGCATTTGAACGTTACTCCCAGTGTGTCATTTGAAACCATTTCAACAAATAGACAACACCATTAATAAACACTTGTCATCCTTTGTTTTTGGTATCAAACACACGCTTGGTGTTTTAGAGGTCAAACTGCATCTACACAGTTTCATACAAAGTCTCTGCCTTCAAGCACTTATTTTCTGCCACAGTGACAGAGGACGTCTTCTGGCTTCAACGTGCAGCAGCATCGTGTGCTGGAGGATGCGCTTGTTTTGTCATATTCTGTGAAAGGGAATGTCATGTAGCATCAAATATGAGATATTTTCCCTTGCAGATTTCCAAGAAATAAATGCCAGCTAGATCATGACTAGAGAAAGTATACAAGCTTCTAAAGGACAGGCCTGTGTATGTGTCATATGCAGGTAGGGCTGGGATAATAGGCTAGAAAACAATGCTTGGTGTAGCAGCAACCTGTATAGCTGAAGGCTGTTTTTGTTTAGTTTTAAGCAGGCAAACTGCTGATCATTAATACATATTTGTTTAAGTTGTTAGCCAATTATACATAAAACTTGCATGTGTTAGTGGTTGTTTTGTCCTAAAAGCCACCTGAATCTGGTCCCCTCCATAATTATACTACACTGAAAATGCAGAATAGCCTGTTTTGAATGAGGTTAAGTTGTTTCCAAACTGTTGCTGTGAACAATAAACTATGTTAACATATTGTGACAAGCTCTATTACTCTTTCTTCTTAAACAATGGGGATACGGTGCCTGCCACATAGCAGCCAAGAGTGAAAAAGAGAGGAGATCTAATGAATTATGCAGAGAGAGCTTTCTCTCAGCCTGACAGTCTGAAACCAGCCTGGAGAAAATTGTAAGAGGAGTGCGAGTCAGTGCAGCCCTCACAAATCCCTCTCCCTCTCCCTCCAGGGACTGGCGAGGCCAAGGCCTGTCAGTCAAGTGCCCCATCCCTAAACTGTAATCTGGGGACAGCGCTGAGAAGCCTGCAGGTCTGATAAAGCGCTGAAAAGATGCCCCAGAAACCAATCCAGGAGGTCTGGGCTCCTGTCAGGGAGAAGCGCGGGTTGGGAAGAGACACAGCAAATGTTCCCTAAATTGCAAACAACAAGCCTCAGACTGGTTGCATGCAGAAAGCACACAACACATGCTGGAAAAATACATCTGCCTGCTTGGTCTGTGCACACTTTATGGAGCGAGCACAATCACAATCACCAGCTCTGAGAAACGTGTGCAGAGGGGTGAATTCACAATCATCTGACTGCCTGACCTCTGCCTTGTTAGTGCATGGAGCGAAAGAATTTCCTCTTTATTTTAATGAAGCATGGCTTTTCTGGCTGTCAGGCAGCTGACGGTGGGGCAGCGAGAGCGTAGTGCGGTAATGAGAGGCCATAAGGTTCAGGTGTCTTCAAACCGCAGCACATACAAGAGACTTAATACAGACGTGTTTCCACCAGCCCTGGAGGAAACGGAGAGCCGGATGAATATTCATGTAGTGTTTGATGAATTGTGTTCCCTACAGCATCGTGCCACTTTGAAAGCCCTCATGCTGCTTCTTTTATCACAGGAGGTCCTTGCCACTGAAGCTCACGGGCCACAACACGGCGCCCCAGCATCCAACTACCAATTATCATCTGCGATCATTAACTTGTTATGTTGACACAAACACTGCAATTCCAGATGCCCTTCTTTATTCAAATGGCCCTATTCATGAGGAGTGGCTGAGTTGATTAGATTTTTTTTTCTAGCAGGGCTCGCAATCATTCAACAAGTGATGTTTCGACACAAAATTAATGAACAGTGTGCAGCGCTTTGAACTGTGCAGACTGTTTTTTGAGACGGATAAACAGGCTTTATAATGTAATTCATAGTATGCATCGGTAGAGATTGATACAGTAATGGCATGCTGGTGAATGTTTCTGCTTTGTTCCATTCAGACAGCAATCACCTCATAATGATGGTAAGTCAACAGGCGGAGAGATAAAGAGATGGAGGGACGGAGTGGGGTGGCAGGGTGGAGGGCCTGGGGATTGAGCAGCGTCATGTTCAGCAGCCCCAGACGGGTGATTCATACCAGCCTCATCACTGGCAGCAGACAGGACATCCAGGCCTTTATTACCTCCATCCATCACCATCACTTCATCAATCTGAGCTCCTGTGAGCCAGCTCTCCAACCAGTCCCCAAACACCCATCCCAACGTGCTGCCGGACAGAGATTTACACCCACGCACTAACACCCTCCCTTGCTTTATATATTAACACACACACAGGTTCACACACACACAGGTTCACACACACACACACACACACACACACACACACACACACACACACACACACACACACACACACACACACACACACACACACACACACACACACACACACACACACACACACACACACACACACACACACACAGGTTCACACACACACACACACACACACACACACACACACACACACACACACACACACACACACACACACACACACACACACACACACACACACACACACACACACACACACACACACACACACACACACACACACACACACACACACACACACACACACACACACACACACACACACACACACACACACACACACACAAGGAATGAGACAGAAAAATAGTGTGTAAAGGCCATTCTGCAACCAGACATGGTGTGAAGCTGCTCCCCTAAGGGCCTCTGGCTGACAGGCTATCCTGCATTCTGAAAGCCACTTACACTTCAGCCACATCATACCACCTGCTGCTGCTGACCAATGTGTCAGGAGGCCATATCATGATGGATACACTAAGCTGTGGGAGAAATCATCTAATCATTCCCATTGCTCTCCCTATTAAAAAAAGACAAACTTTACTATTTATAGATACATAGATACATGGATACATGGATACATGGAACAACACTTGGAAAAAGTCGCCCACTCAACCAGTATGTCTCAGTATTGTATGTAATATAAGAGTCATGGTATAGAGTGTAATAAAAAAGTCATATTATAATACATCAGGAACATTTTACTAAAAAAGCATTGTGTAGTATGTCATAACAACTACGAAAGTGATAGTATGTCATATTGAGCCTTACAGTTTTTCTCGATTGCTAACACATTAAAATTATACATAAAGCACAATTATTTTAATTGACACTCAAAGAGCAAAACATCGGCTCAAATCTCCAAAACTCTAAACACGTTTTCAGCTTTTCACACAATTTGCAAATCAACATGGCACTTTTTGCAAACCACTGCACACGTTTCTCCACGTAAGACACAGGAATCTGACATAAAGTCACGTGTTAGCACATTCATAACACTGATATTCAAAATGCCTCACACATGGACCAATGATCAAGAAACACGTTCCACCTGACCAAACACCTGATGGCATAATTGTTGGCTCATCAATCAGGATGTTAAGACTATAAAAAGACCACAGGTGAGTACTTTCTTACAGCAACAATGGAAGCCAACATGGAAGCAAGAGGAGGAGGAAGAGGAAGAGCTGGGCTGAGAGTGAGAGGAGGAGGAAGAGGTGGGTGTGAGTGAGAGGAGGAAGAATGAGAGGTAGAGGTAGAGCTGGAGGGAGAGGACGTTCAGAGGGTTCAGCCTAATCTAAGCCGATTTACTGTTGCCTCTGTAATCCGGACACTTAGACTTGAAAACAGGTTAGTTACCAGTTTATAGCTCTGCATAATTCATGATATATCAGTGCTTATATCTTTTGTGTGAAACGTATTTACTTCATTACGGTAATTCAATTGTTGGCATGTTGCATACTATAACTGTACACAAAACCTGCACAATTGACTGTGGTAGACTTACTTTTAAGCAACACAGACACTGACCAACCACTATGTCTTTGTTGTTTATCTGAAGGACTGAGAAACAAAGATGTGCAGGTGGAAGGCTAAGAATGAGGCACAGGAAGCAGCAGTTACAAACTGGGTTTTGGCAAACAATGCATCACACTTAGAGAGACCCGAAGCAGAGTAACTATGTGCTGAGATGCATGTTGCACAATGTTATTTTTGAATAAAATGTGATTTTTTTTCAACAACTAATTTGTATTTCTTCATTTACTGTATTTCTGTAAACTCAATCAATCTTTCTCTGCAGAAACCTCTATGTACAGAGCATAGCCCATAAAAGATGAACGTGCTTTAGATTATGCTCAGCAGCTGGGTGGTCAAACAATCTAGTATTATGAATGAAGTGTGTTATATTTGGTGCAAAGTTTTGCATTTGGTAAGAGTTTATGTAGTTTTGAGTGCAGTTCTTAATTTAGCAGGAGAAATTAGGTGTTTTGTACTTTGGGTGTGTGGTTTTGTGAATTGTGTTTAGTGTTCTGAGAAACTGAGCAATTTAAAAAAAAACGTGTGTTAGCAATCGAGAAAAACTGTAATATATGCCATTAATAATTTATACAAATCTAAGTGTAGTACGCCATACAATGTATTTTACACAAAGTACTCTTTAAATTTTTTCTCGATTGCTAACACACATTTCTTTTTAATTGTTCAGTTTCTCAGAACACTAAACACAATTCACAAAACCACACACCCAAAGTGCAAAACACCTAATTTCTCCTGCTAAATGAAGAACTGCACTCAAAACTACATAAACACTTACCAAATGCAAACTTTTGCACCAAATATAACACACTTCATTCATAATACTAGATGGTTTGACCACCCAACTGCTGAGCATAATCTAAAGCACGTTCATCTTTTATGGGCTATGCTCTGTACATAGAGGTTTCTGCAGAGAAAGATTGCTTGAGTATACAGAAATACAGTAAATGAAGAAATACAAATGAGATGTTGAAAAAAAATCACATTTTATTCAAAAATAACATTGTGCAACATGCATCTCAGCACATAGTTACTATGCTTTGGATCTCTCTAAGTGTGATGCATTGTTTGCCAAAACCAAGTTTGTAACTGCTGCTTCCTTTGCCTCATCCTTGGCCTTCCACCTGCACATCTTTGTTTCTCAGTCCTTCAGATAAACAACAAAGACATAGTGGTTGGTCAGTGTCTGTGCTGCATAAAAGTAAGTCTACCACAGTACATTGTGCAGGTTTTGTGTACAGTTATAGTATGCAACATGCCAACAATTCAATTAAAGTAATGAAGTAAATACGTTTCACACAACAGATATAAGCACCGATATATCATGAATTATGCAGAGCTATAAACTGGTAACTAACCTGTTTTCAAGTCTAAGTGTCCGGATTACAGAGGCAACAGCAAATCGGCTTAGATTAGGCTGAACCCTCTGAACGTCCTCTCCCTCCAGCTCTACCTCTACCTCTCATTCTTCCTCCTCTCACTCCCACCCACCTCTTCCTCCTCCAATCACTTTCAGCCCAGCTCTTCCTCTTCCTCTTGCTCTTGCTTCCATGTTGGCTTCCATTGTTGCTGTAAGAAAGTACTCACCTGTGGTCTTTTTATAGTCTTAACATCCTGATTGATGAGCCAACTATCAGGTGTTTGGTCAGGTGGAACGTGTTTCTTGATCATTGGTCCATGTGTGAGGCATTTTGAATATCAGTGTTTTAAACCAGCTAACACGTGACTTCCTATCAGATTCCTGTGTCTTACGTGGAGAAACGTGTGCAGTGGTTTGCAAAAAGTGCCATGTTGATTTGCAAATTGTGTGAAAAGCTGAAAACGTGTTTAGAGTTTTGGAGATTTGAGCCGATGTGTTGCTCTTTGAGTGTCAGTTAAAATAATTGTGCTTTATGTATAATTTTAGTGTGTTAGCAATCGAGAAAAGCTGTAATATACTTTCCTTTTTTACAAGCTTTGAACAACAGGTGATTTTGTGTGTAATTGAAGCCTCGACAAATGAACCTTTTTGCAAACCAATTTGAACCATAACAGTTACATTGTGAGATGACAAAACATGAAACGAAAGTGGAAAGATGTTAAGCGCAATGCATACCTAAGGCAAACTGCAGAATACAGGGATGATTCTATAAGGGTTAATCACTTTGAGCCTAGAGCCTTGATTACAGTTTTTCTCCATTGCTAACACACATTTCTTTTTAAATTGCTCAGTTTCTCAGAACACTAAACACAATTCAACAAAACCACACACCCAAAGTGCAAAAGACCTAATTTCTCCTGCTAAATGAAGATCTGCACTCAAAAAACTACATAAACTCTTACCAAATGCAAACCTTTGCACCAAATATAACACACTTCATTCATAATACTAGATGGTTTGACTACCCAACTGCTGAGCATAATCTAAAGCATGTTCATCTTGTATGGGCTATGCTCTGTACATAGTGGTTTCTGCAGAGAAAGATTGCTTGAGCTTACAGAAATACAGTAAATGAAGAAATACAAATGAGTTGTTGAAATTTTACAGTTTTTCTCGATTGCTAACACACTAAAATTCTACATAAAGCACAATTATTTTAACTGACACTCAAAGAGCAACACATCGGCTCAAATCTCCAAAACTCTAAACACGTTTTCAGCTTTTCACACAATTTGAAAATCAACATGGCACTTTCTGCAAACCAATGCACACGTTTCTCCACATAAGACACAGGAAGTCACGTGTTAGCTGGTTTAAAACACTGATATTCAAAATGCCTCACACATGGGCCAATGATCAAGAAACACGTTCCACCTGACCAAACACCTGATAGCATAATTGTTGGCTCATCAATCAGGATGTTAACACTATAAAAAGACCACAGGTGAGTACTTTCTTACAGCAACAATGGAAGCCAACATGGAAGCAAGAGGAAGAGGAAGAGGAAGGGCTGGGCTGAGAGTGAGAGGAGGAGAAAGAGGTGGGTGAGAGTGAGAGGAAGAGGTTGGTGAGAGTGAGAGGAGGAAGAGCTGGAGGAAGAGGACGTGGACAAAGAAGAATACTCTCTAATGAAATGAAATGTGATCAACCATGGTTTGACGATGAGAGAGGCTGGACAGAGGGTTCAGCCTAATCTAAGGCGATTTACTGTTGCCTCTGTAATTCGGACACTTAGACTTGAAAACAGGCTAGTTCCCAGTTTTTAGCTCTGCATAATTCATGATATATCGGTGCTTATATCTGTTGTGTGAAACGTATTTTCTTCATTACTTTAATTGAATTGTTGGCTTGTTGCATACTATAACTGTACACAAATCCTGCACAATGTACTGTGGAAAACTTACTTGTATGCAACACAGACACTGACCAACCACTATATCTTTGTTGTTTATCTGAAGGACTGAGAAACAAAGAGGTGCAGGTGGAAAGCTAAGGATTTCCAATGAGGCACAGGAAGCAGCAGTTACAAACTGGGTTTTGGCAAACAATGCATCACACTTAGAGAGACCCGAAGCAGAGTAACTATGTGCTGAGATGCATGTTGCACAATGTTATTTTTAAAATATGATTTTTTTCAACAACTCATTTGTATTTCTTCATTTACTGTATTTCTGTAAACTCAAGCAATCTTTCTCTGCAGAAACCTCTATGTACAGAGCATAGCCCATAACAGATGAACGTGCTTTAGATTATGCTCAGCAGTTGGGTGGTCAAACCATCCAGTATTATGAATGAAGTGTGTTATATTTGGTGCAAAGGTTTGCATTTGGTAAGAGTTTATGTAGTTTTTTGAGTGCAGTTCTTCATTTAGCAGGAGAAATGAGGTGTTTTGCAATTTGGGTGTGTGGTTTTGTGAATTGTGTTTAGTGTTCTAAGAAACTGAGCAATTAAAAAATAAATGTGTGTTAGCAATCGAGAAAAAATGTATTCAAAACTAACATTGTGCAACATGCATCTCAGCACATAGTTACTATGCTTTGGATCTCTCTAAGTGGGATGCATTGTTTGCCAAAACCCAGTTTGTAACTGCTGCTTCCTGTGTGCCTCATTGGAAATCCTTAGCCTTCCACCTGCGCCTCTTTGTTTCTCAGTCCTTCAGATAAACAACAAAGATATAGTGTTTGGTCAGTGTGTGTGTTGCATAAAAGTAAGTTTACCACAGTACATTATGCAGGATTTGTATACAGTTATAGTGGCAACATGCCAAGAATTCAATTAAAGTAATGAAGTAAATACGTTTCCCACAACAGATATAAGCACTGATATATCATGAATTATGCAGAGCTACAAACTGTTAACTAACCTGTTTTCAAGTCTAAGTGTCCGAATTACAGAGGCAACAGTAAATCGCCTTAGATTAGGCTGAACCCTCTGTCCAGCCTCTCTCATCGTCAAACCATGGTTGATAACATTTAATTTCATTAGAGAGTATTCTTCTTTGTCCACGTCCTCTCCCTCCAGCTCTACCTCTCATTCCTCCTCCTCTCACTCTTCCTCTTGCTTCCATGTTGGCTTCCATTGTTGCTGTAAGAAAGTACTCACCTGTGGTCTTTTTATAGTGCTAACATCCTGATTGATGAGCCAACTATCAGGTGTTTGGTCAGGTGGAACGTGTTTCTTGATCATTGGTCCATGTGTGAGGCATTTTGAATATCGGTGTTTTAAACCTGCTAACACGTGACTTGATGTCAGATTCCTGTGTCTTACGTGGAGAAACGTGTGCAGTGGTTTGCAAAAAGTGCCATGTTGATTTGCAAATTGTGTGAAAAGCTGCAAACGTGTTTAGAGTTTTGGAGATTTGAGCCGATGTTTTGCTCTTTGAGTGTTAGTTAAAATAATTGTGCTTTATGTTTAATTTTAGTGTGTTAGCAATCGAGAAAAACTGTAATACACCTTTGATGCTAGTGGGTATCTATGCCAGAAGCCAGATGTAAATGTGACTGAATAAACTATACAGTTCCCATGTTCATTGTAATCAAGCTGTTGTTAACAATAATCACAATATAGAAAATCAACAGTCTTATACTAATGTATGTATTCATGGTATTTGGTCCTGTCTGTAGAGAATGTTGAAGGTGCAAAATACAAGAAAGTTGCATTTCATTAAATCCATTGTAATGCAGCAGCTTCAGAACTGCCCAAAGAATTGAACCAGCTCTTGCAGCCTCAAAATAAATGTAACTTTATATGCTTCAGTATTTATGATGTATTATCTGTTGAGTTTCAGTGAATTGTACTCATGCACATGACAATGGGTCCACCTGCTGCATACACACATAGCACATTATCAGTGATTACTATAAATAAGCCATTGTTAAAAAGATAAAACTCGAAATTGTTCTTGAGAAAAACGTTTTGCTCTCTGTTTATATGATTCAATTGGTGCATGATTAATGGTTTGCTCTAATTTATTCACAAACATCTTCCCAGTATGCAGTTTTTTCTGCTTGCAGTCTGCAAAACTTTTTCAGTTAAATAAATCATTGTTTCAAATAATAGTTTTAAGCTTTTGTTTGAGAAATGCATTCTCCATAAGGCCATGTTCAGGTTGTGAAGGGGATTTAGAGGAGATAAAGAAAACCAATCACTTTTAGACATCGCGTCATATTGATTTATGGCTGCTATTATATGCTCCTTTACCTGTTCCTATACGTACACAGACCTTTGCCATAGCATGGGTCACACAGGGTGTCATTAGAGAGTATGAATATAGCCAACTTGGGTGAGATAAATCAATAGTCTCTTCAGAGAAAAATGTCTCTCTCTTTCTTATAATATATTGATTTAGGCACCACATAGTGTTGCACCAGTGACTTTAATTCATCTAAAGCCAAGCGTATTCCCTTTTATGAGATCCAGTTCTTGGAACAAAAACATTGTGGCTTTTGAGAAGCACCATTTCTCAGAGATGTTTACTTGCCTGCATGATCTTAGTGATGACAGAGGGAGAGAGATGGGAGACACTTTTAACGTAAGTGTCCACCAGCATGGGGATGTTTGGGTAATGGCGGTTTCCGTGGCGACAAAGCGAACAGCAAATACGCTAAGAGAGAGAGAGACCTATTTTGTGCTTTGGTGGCACAACTTGGGAGTCTGTTTTTATAAATACCTCCTTGAGTGCTTTATTGAGATGCATTCAGTGCGTTTTGTTCACAGCCTGTTAGCATGTTTGTGTGGGTTTTTATGCATCAGGATTCTATTCACACCCTCACACAGAGATATAAATAGGCAAGGCAGAATACAGGGGAAACTGAATAATAATTTTTTTTACTGGCAGCTATTCAAATGTTCAGTCTGTCACACTAGCGTTATGCAAAACAAGCAGAACGCAGAGTTTGATAGCACAAATTTGGTGTGCACAGCAATAAATTCATTCTGCAACTTGTTACTGATGAGATTTATTGTAGGGTATATCTGAGATCATTCTACAAATTGTATCAATTCATCACCTTTTTTTTGCACACTGGCTCTTCTGATTTGTGTTGCAAATGAGAAATAAAATGTGTGTGTGTAGATTTTGTGTCTTTTCAATTAACCATGTCTTAGGGCACCTACAGTATATATGTGTGTGTATGTGTGTCAGCGTTATCTCTTCCTCATTCAAGTCATGTCACAGGCCAGACACCATTGTCAGGAGAGGCTTTCATCCGCTGACTTCAGATGTGCCTGTCATCCAGTCCAATTATACAGAGAGAAATAGGTATTGTTACACTCCGGGGATTGATTCAAGACAAAATAGAAAAAGTGAAGAGAAGACTACACAGTCATCTATGGCCATGTGCCACCTGCTTGGAGTCACACACACACTGCTGCTCGCACACAGATGTGAAATCACATGGCCGAGCAACTTCAATATCTCCGTGATAACAAATCCTCACGATGTAACACGGCCCCGCTAAAGTGTGTGGCAGGTAGGTTACAGTCATTTGAAATGGTGAGAGATGGAGTGCTGTACCGCAGCCTCAGCCTCACTTTCAGGCTTTTTATGGAGATAACTCCAGGCTGATGGAGCAGCTGAGCAACACTGGGCTTAAGACAACTTCAACCTGCTGCCGAGAGAAGTCCAGAGCCACTCGAGCGTCACACAGCAACGCTGACACACAGTCCAGTTTCACCGCTTTCAGAATGTTCCTTTCTGCTCTTTGGGCTGTTCTCTTTCTCTCACAAAAAAAGGTCAAGAACCACCACTTACCTTCAACCACTCATGGGGAAAAGCTCCAATTTATTTAATACCATCCTGCCATGGCACTCACATATTTTTTTTCAGATCAGTTTTGCTGCATGTGATTCATTCAAAAACTGCAATTGTGTTAACACAACACAAGTTCTTCAGATGCTCTTTTAGGCCCGTTTTCCCTTGTGCTGCATTATTGGGTTGGAGTAAGGGAAACATCATTTCAGCCTTTCTTAGAGGCTCCATTTAGCTCATCCTTCATTTCATTAAGTTTGTCAGGTGTATCCTTGTATATAAACAAGAGTTGTGACACCTCAAGATGGCAGACGTCTCAGTTTAGACAATCCCCTTATGTGTAGTCGACCCTGCGTCTCAGCCCAGCCTCCAGTGTCCTTGCTCCTGATACTGACTCACTGATGTGGAACGCTGTTCTCTGAGATGCTGGAGGGCATGGGGAGAAGGGATTTGCTCCTCGGCTAAGTATTTTCTCTGTGTCGATTCCTACAGGGCCACAGGAAGAGATTTAAACTCTTATAGACACTGTATGTACACTCTCATATGAGCACAAACACATTACACACACCTGTTTTCCTGCCATCCATCTCCTAAATCCACCCAGGTTGTTGTGAAAGTGATCAATTCAGCAATTTAATATCCATAATTAATAATTCATTACACACAGCGCGCCACAGATTTAGATTAGGTAGTATTTTATCGAGGTAATAGTTTTACCCCTGAAGGTCATTCTGAATGTTTTTCATTATTGCTTCCTGAGTTTAGGCTTTATACAGCTGTGCAACCATTTAGAGATAAAGTGAGTCAATTACATTATTTGGCAGAATCTAAGGGTAAAAATTAGGAGATTTTACAGACATTGTTTTCTTTCAACAATTGATTTTAAAATCCATATCTAACCAACATCAGTATCATTTTTAAAGGCGATGCAATCTGTGAAAAGGTAACCTTACCCAATATTCAACTCGGGTAATTTTCACTAGGTGGATAAAAAGAAAAAGGTTTTAATACAAATATTTATGTATTAAGTATTTCTTCAACAGAATTGTTCAAACCTTCAACAGTTCTCAACGTGTGTGAGGTATATTTTCAGCTACTCTGCAGCCCCCAACATTAGCATGAATCCCAGTGTTTACTCCAATTAAAAACTCTCACAAACTGATTAAAGAACTTGTGACAAAAGTAACTACGCTCTATCATTGGAATCACAGTTTTAGCAACAACAGATTTATTTCCGGTGAGCTGTTGCAGAGCCATTAGTCAAAGACTCAAACAGCTTACTGCTGACGGCCAATGAAAAGTGAACAGAGGAGGCTTTCCCTGATGCAGGAAACTGGCTGTGTGTATTTATTTTTTCCTTTTTCGCTTTCTTTTTATAGTGAATAAATGTAAGTGAACCAAGTTATCTCGCTGGCATCCCCCCCCTCTCTCCCTCCCTACGCCTGTCTTTTTCTCTCTGTGTGTCTCTGAAATACACACATACTCTCTTGCACAGAGGAGGGAAAGTGTCACTATGGAAACAAGGAGGCGAGATTCTAAAAGCTACCTCTTGAGACGAGAGTTAAGACAACAAAAAG